>NC_090649.1:343509175-343809175 GCF_040937935.1 Hyperolius riggenbachi | reverse complement strand
AAAGTCAAAATCTTCATATTCCTCACCTATTGTTTGTGTAAGAAAGAAGGACGGTAGCTTGAGGCTATGCTGTGACTACAGAGAGCTGAACCAAAAATCCATCCCTGATCACCATCCAATTCCAAGAATCCAAGACATGCTTGATAGTCTAGGGGGAAGTTCATGGTTCTCTGTACTAGATCAAGGTAAAGCTTATCATCAAGGTTTTGTGGAAGAATCCAGTAGACCCTTAACAGCCTTTATCACACCTTGGGGTTTGTATGAATGGATCCGCATTCCCTTTGGCCTTAGTTCTGCACCTGCGGAATTCCAAAGAAGTATGGAGTCTTGTTTAACTGGATTGAGAGATGAGATTTGCCAGTCTTATCTCGATGACAACCTTGTGCATAGTAAATCATTTCTTGAACATGTAGCACATGTACGACTAGTTCTTCAGCGATACCAACAGCATGGAGTCAAAATAACAGCCAAAAAGTGTGAATTGTTCAAAGATCAAGTCAGGTTCTTGGGCAGAGTTGTGTCAAAAGATGGACATTCCATGGATCCAGCAGAAATTGCCCCTGTTCTTGCATTGAAAGATAAAAGACCAAAGACTGTCGGAGAACTCAGGAAACTATTGGGATTTATCTCTTATTACCTCCCATACATTCAAAATTTCTAACCAATAGCGAAACCTTTGTATGACTTGTTGTCAGCACCTTCAGAACCTGCTGAAGCTACACCTTCTAAGAAATCTAGAAAGCAACCAAAATCTATACAAAAATGGAAAGGTCAACTCCCTTCTCAATGTTCAATAGAATGGACTGATCACCACCAAGCAACTTTAAGCCAGCTAATTGAAACCATGACACGTCCACCAGTTATGGGTTATCCAGACTTCTCTAGACCCTTTGTACTTCATTGTGATGCTTCTCAAGAAGGCCTAGTTGCGGTGTTATATCAGGAAAATGATGGAAAGCTCAAAGTTATTGCTTATGGATCTAGAACTCTTACACCAGCTGAAAAGAACTACCACATGCACTCAGGAAAACTGGAGTTTCTAGCAATGAAGTGGGCTATTAGTGACAGATTTCGAGATTATTTGTACTATTGTCCATCATTGGAGGTGTATACTGATAACAACCCACTTACTTATGTACTCACAACAGCAAGATTAAATGCAACAGGTCACAAATGGGTTGCTGAATTAACCGACTTTAACTTTACTATCAAGTACCGCCCAGGAAAAAGAAATATGGATGCAGATGTACTTTCAAGGTTACCTTTGAGTCCAGTACAATATATGCAACAGTGTACTCAGGAAGTAGATCCCAAAGTCATCAGTACTATCATTCAATCAATGCAAGTTCAGCAGGAAGACAAAATGCCTTGGTTATGCCCTCTAACAATAGCTGATACAACTTCTGAAACAGATACAGTACAAAGAGATATCCAGATTTCAAAAGGAACAATCAGAAAAGCACAGAAGGAAGATCCGGTGATTGGGAAAATTTGGCAGTACAAGAGTCAGAACCATTTCCCAGCAAAACAAGAGAGACAAGGTGAGTCTCTTGACCTGTCTATACTCACGAGACAATGGCCTAAGTTGTACCTAGACACTGATGGAATTTTGAGAAGAAGAACATCTTCAGGATCCCAATTAGTGTTGCCTAAGAAGTATCATCACTTAGTATTCAAAGAGCTACATGAAGAAATGGGGCATCTTGGAGTTGAAAGAACTGTAAATCTCATCAGAGAAAGATTATTTTGGCCACATATGCAAAGTGATACTGAACATTACATTACACGTCAGTGTAAATGTCTAAAGGCAAAACGTCCAAACAAGCCAACCCGAGCTCCTTTGAATAATATTGAAACAACATATCCTCTTGAGATGGTTTCTATTGATTTCCTTCATCTAGAAATATGCAAGGGTGGATATGAGTACATCCTAGTTGTAATAGATCATTTTACCAGATTTGCTCAAGCATATGCCACAAAGAAAAAATCAGCAAAAACTGTTGCAGATAAAATATTCAATGACTATGTTCTGAAATTTGGATTTCCTACAAAAATTAACCATGACATGGGCAGAGAATTTGAGAATCAACTATTTGCAGCCTTAAGCAAGTATGGTCACATCCAAAATTCCCATACAACTCTATACCATATTCAAGGCAATGGACAAGTTGAAAGATTCAATCGCACCCTGCTTTCCATGCTCCGTACACTATCACCAGAGTCAAAGAAAGACTGGAAAAACTCTCTAGCTAAAGTTGTTCATGCCTATAATTGTACTAGAAGTGAAGCTACAGGACATTCTCGATTGTACCTACTTTATGGACGATCACCCAGATTACCAATTGACAACATGTTTGATACTCCTGTAACTGAAAAATACAAGACTTACCCAGAATATGTGAAAGCTTGGACAAAGAGAATGAATGAAACCTATGAAATTGCTTCAAAGACTGCCAAGACAGCAGCAGAAAGAAGTAAAGGACATTATGACAAGAAAATTCATGGATCTGATCTTTTACCAGGTAGCAGAGTACTTGTAAGAAATCTTACTGAAAAAGGAGGTCCAGGAAAATTGAGATCTTACTGGGAAGATTCTGTATATGTAGTTCTTAAAAGACAGAATGAAGATAGTCCAGTTTATGAAGTCAAGCCAGAGACTGGCAAAGGTCGATCAAGAATTCTACACAGAAATACGCTATTGCCATGTGACTTTCTACCAGCAGACCTGAGTAAAGTCATGCCAAGAAAAGTTGTCACAGCAAAACCAGACAAGAACCAGAGGAACACACATCAGTCTGAGCTAAACTCAGATGCGGAGTCAGAAAATGAATCAGACAATGAACAAGAACATTGGAGAACTTTCATTCCTTTATCCGATGACCTTATAAGGGAAGATAGCACACAACTAATTCCAGAAGCAGAAGAATTTTATCCTCATGAGTTGGATATGACTGAACTTCCTACAGAGGATACTTCAAGAGATGATCTTCATGAAGATCAGACTCCAACACCGGAATGCTTATCAGGAAATAATGCAGAAGAGATTCCTTCCAACATCTGAAAATTCCAAAGACAATGTTGAAAGTGAGCATAGTGACAATGAGGATGATGCTGACATAGAGTCTTTATGCAGAAAACAGCCCACGAGAGACAGAAGACAGCCAAAGACTTCAATTCTATGATTCTTTGGGTGAACCAAGACTTGTACCAAGAACCACAACAGTACATGCTATGGACTGTGGTAATATTTCATCTGTTTACCCTGAATGGTATTGAGTCCAGAATACTTTGTTGGAGATTGCAGAGACTGGTAAACACAGAATAATATGTTGAAAGTTTGAGTATTAATGCCTTGAATTTTAGGACTTTCATGGACCTATGCAGTTAATATTATTTTATGATGTTTTGGTAAATGTATACTGATGTAAGTTTCATGGTTTATGAAGTATAAGTAGTATTCCAATGGATGATGAAACTAGAAAGTGGAAAAGTTGGCCGAAAGTGAAACTAGGAAAACAGGTACAAGGACAAAGTGTTGTTCTAAGATTAAAGTAAGGGACAAGGAAACCAATAGAGTGTCCCCTAGTTTACCATCATCCTTGAGTCTGATAAAAGTTTATTTTCATACAAAGTTGTGATTTAAAAGAAGGGGGTTTGAAGGCACAGCTTGCTACATTAGCAGGTAGACCTCATTAGGAACTATGGCGTGCAATAGACCTGGTGAGAACCTGTGATTAAAGTAACATGGGAATAATTTATCACAGAGAGAGGATAATTCCTTCAGTAAACGCTTAATTCCCAAACAACTGTCAGACTCCAACAGAACAGTGTTCATGCATTTTGGAATATCAGATTTGCTTATGTTGGGGACAACATAAACTTTTGTGGGGTAGAGTGTAAAGTATGTATAAAATAGGCACCCCCCAAAATAAATGTTTTCCTATCAGTTTCATAAATGTATATAATCATAAAAGATCCAGATTTGAAACCCTGGGATTCTGTAGAGAGGACACACAAGTTCTCCCCAGCATAGCTGTAGCACTTCCTGTGTTAGGGGGAACCACTTGTACATTCTAGGTCGGTGGGGAAATTTTATGTAGTTACACTGACCCTGCCCTAATGAAAGAATGCCCTCCATCTCATTCCAGGTATTATGATTCTTTTTCTAAGTGATAGTTTTGCTAAACTTTACTTGTTAGACGGTTTATGATCTGTCATATGCTAGGGAAAGAGGTTAGAACAGTATAGACTCAGGACAGCTTCCCTGATACTCAGTTCAGTGATTTTAGGACAATGCATGTGGCAGACATAGTGAGCACATGTTATGCAGATTGCTGTTATCTGTGATATGCTGCACTGTATTTGCACTGATGTTATTTCTGAGCAATATGATGTTGTGTATGTAAGATTTTATGTAGTTACACTGACCCTGCCCTAATGAAAGAATGCCCTCCATCTCATTCCAGATTGTTCAGATTGTTTGATCCTCAATAAACACCCAGCCTCTACCCACCCCTATCGCACTGTGGAGTTAATTCATCATATGTGTAACAGTATTTTCCAGTCCTGGTTTAAACCTTTTCTCAGGCAGTGGGAAAGTGGTGGTTTAGTGAAAAGACTGAGAGCTGGTCCTGATTATCTCCCAGCCTATGTTGCACCGTGTCTGAAAGTGATGAGGCAATGGGAACTGATGAGGGAGGAGATCACTTCAATCCCTAGGAAAGCCCTGGAGGAGAGAGTGATTGAGACCTTCTTTCAAGACCCATTGGCCCTGAGAGATTGCCCAAGCCCAATTATGGAGGAGGGTTTGTGCTTGCTATGTTCTCCTAGGATTCCTAACAAATTCAGGGACTTTCACGGCAGACTCTTTGTTAGAGGAAACTTGAAGTTCATTGGGGATAGGGATCGTGGTTGTCCTCATGAGGAGTGTGGAGGTGTGGAGGAGACCATGGACCAAAGAGGCATGGTTTAAGTTATTTTTTAAATTTCAGTTCTTGCAGGTATGGACTTATTAGAGACTAAAAGTACTAAGGTACTTAAGGCGGTTAGCCTAACGTTTTTGTTATTTATTTGGTTATTTTTGTAATTTTTGTATATAAGTTGCAGTCTTTTTAATAAAGAATTACACTACATTACCTGCTGCCACACCTCACTCCTCCTCCTCCTGCTGTATTTATCCTCCTGCTGTCTGTGGTCCAACCGCCAGGGTCCACACAATACATTGCCTGCTGCCAGTGCCACACGTCACTCCTCCATCTTCTCCTCCTCCTCCTGCTGTATTTATCATCCTGCTGCCTGTGGTCCCACCGCCAGGGTCCACACAATACATTGCCTGCTGCCACACGTCACTCCTCCTCCTCCACCTCCTGCTGTATTTATCCTCCTACTGTCTGTGGTCCAACCGCCAGGGTCCACACAATACATTGCCTGCTGCCAGTGCCACACGCCACTCCTCCTCCTCCTCCTGCTCTATTTATCCTCCTGCTGTCTGTGGTCCAAACGCCAGGGTCCACACAATACATTGCCTTTTTAGTGTTTTTATGGATTTTTGTACTGAATAAAGATTATTATATTTTTTGATATATCGACTGAGTGGTGCGGTTTTTAGGGAACTACTTGCTCTTGTTATGTGTATACGATTTTTGAGTTCCTTTCTGCACACTCTTTATTATTTACCCATATTTTATGGTGTAGTGGATGGTGCTTGCCCAATTTTGTGTTCCTTGTCTGTGGTCCCAACGCCAGGGTCCACACAATACATTGCCTGCTGCCATACGTCACTCCTCCTGCTGCTGCTGCTGTATTTATCCTCCTGCTGTCTGTGGTCCCACCGCCATGGTCCACACAATACATTGCCTGCTGCAAGTGCCACACATCACTCCTCCTCCTCCTGCTGTATTTATCCTCCTGCTGTCTGTGCTCTAACCGCCAGGGTCCACACAATACATTTCCTGCTGCTAGTGCCACACGTCACTCATCCTCCTGCTGTATTTATCCTCCTGCTGTCTTTGGTCCCACTGCCAGGGTCCACACAATACATTGCCTGCTGCCAGTGCCACACGTCACTCATCCTCCTGCTGTATTTATCCTCCTGCTGTCTGTGGTCCCACCACCAGGGTCCACACAATACATTGCCTGCTGCCATACGTCACTCCTCCTCCTGCTGTATTTATCCTCCTGCTGTCTGTGGTCCCACCGCAATGGTCCACACAATACATTGCCTGCTGCCAGTGCCACATGTCACTCCTCCTCCTGCTGTATTTATCCTCCTGCTGTCTGTGGTCCAACTGCCAGCATCCACACAATACATTGCCTGCTGCCAGTGCCACACGTCACTCCTCCTCCGGCTGTATTTATCCTCCTGCTGTCTGTGGTCCCACCGCCAGGGTCCACACAATACATTGCCTGCTTCCAGTGCCACACGTCACTACTCCTCCTCCGTGCTGTATTTATCCTCCTGCTGTCTGTGGTCCAACCGCCAGGGTCCACACAATACATTGCCTGCTGCCAGTGCCACACGTCACTCATCCTCCTGCTGTATTTATCCTCCTGCTGTCTGTGGTCCCACCACCAGGGTCCACACAATACATTGCCTGCTGCCATACGTCACTCCTCCTCCTGCTGTATTTATCCTCCTGCTGTCTGTGGTCCCACCGCAATGGTCCACACAATACATTGCCTGCTGCCAGTGCCACATGTCACTCCTCCTCCTGCTGTATTTATCCTCCTGCTGTCTGTGGTCCAACTGCCAGCATCCACACAATACATTGCCTGCTGCCAGTGCCACACGTCACTCCTCCTCCGGCTGTATTTATCCTCCTGCTGTCTGTGGTCCCACCGCCAGGGTCCACACAATACATTGCCTGCTTCCAGTGCCACACGTCACTACTCCTCCTCCGTGCTGTATTTATCCTCCTGCTGTCTGTGGTCCAACCGCCAGCGTCCACACAATACATTGCCTGCTGCCGGTGCCACACGTCACTCCTCCTGCTGTATTTATCCTCCTGCGGTCTGTGGTCCCACCGCCAGGTTCCACACAATACATTGACTGCTGCCACACGTCACTTTTTTTGTTTTGTTTTTTAATTACACAGATTTAAATGTGATTTCCCTTTAAAAATCCGAAAACGCATCCGAATTCCCGAACACAAATTTTTTACCGAATTTTGTTACCGACACCCAAACCGATTCCGAACCGAATTTCGTGGGTGGTTCCGAATCCGAATGTCCTTCGGACCCGTATTCGCATGTACCCAAATCAAATTTTGGTACATCTGAACATGCCTGGTGTTCACTGCTCACTGGTATTAATCATCTCATTACCCAGTGATACCCTTCACTTAGGTTGTACTACTGTGCTCACTGCTCACTGGTATTATATAACATACAGAGGGACTGCAGCACACAACAGGAAAACAGTGACAGGGGCTCTTGGTTACGCTTTAACGCGCTTAAGCTCACCAACTGCGCCAAAGTGTCCCCGATCTGGTGAGTCCTACTCTAACCATGCAATGCCAGTTTTTATCAGCAGTCTAGTGGGAACTAATCCAAAAACCCAAGAGTCAACTAAATGGGAGAAAAGGAAATTAAAAACACCTCACCTTCCACTAGCTACCAAATGAACTCTCTGAACATGTGCAATTGTCACTGTTTTCCTGTTGTGTGATGCAGCCCCTCTGTATGTTATATATATTTCTTGTGGGGATTGGGGTCTCCACTGCTGCGTGCATGCTTCGCAAAAAAATTGCATTAAAAGTTGGTTTGTGCTGCTCACCCCTTGATATTTGATTATAATTTTACCCCTGTGAGCCTGCATAACCACGCCCACCTCTAGCACAGTTAAGCATATAAATGAGTGGATTGCACATGTTCAGAGAGTTCATTTGGTAGCTAGTGGAAGGTGAGGTGTTTTTAATTTCCTTTTCTCCCATTTAGTTGACTCTTGGCTTTTTGGATTAGTTCCCACTAGACTGCTGATAAAAACTAGCATTGTAGGACTCACCAGATCGGGGACACTTTGGCGCAGTTACATAGTTACATAGTTATTTTGGTTGAAAAAAGACATACGTCCATCGAGTTCAAACAGTACAAAGTACAACTCCAGCCTGCTCCCTCACATATCCCTGTTGATCCAGAGGAAGGCAAAAAAACCCTTACAAGGAATGGTCCAATTAGACCCAAAAGGGAAAAATTCCTTCCCGACTCCAGATGGCAATCAGATAAATTCCCTGGATCAACATCATTAGGCATTACCTAGTAATTGTAGCCATGGATGTCTTTCAATGCAAGGAAAGCATCTAAGCCCACTTTAAATGCAGGTATAGAGTTTGCCATAACGACTTCCTGTGGCAATGCATTCCACATCTTAATCACTCTTACTGTAAAGAACCCTTTCCTAAATAAACGGCTAAACATTTTTCCTCCATGCGCAGATCATGTCCTCTAGTCCTTTGAGAAGGCCTAGGGACAAAAAGCTCATCCGCCAAGCTATTATATTGCCCTCTGATGTATTTATACATGTTAATTAGATCTTCTCTAAGGCGTCTTTTCTCTACACTAAATAAACCCAGTTTATCTGTAACGATTGGTGTCAGCACGCAGAGAGAATCTGATTATTGGTGATCTGCAGTATCACCAAGAATACAGATATATACCTGATTATTGATGATCTGCAGCATCACCGATAATACAGATATATTGCTAACCTCTGGACACCTGAAGAGTGTGACTGTTTGGTGTAACAGTAGAAATTGGACCACCGGGGTAGCAGGTGGTCCAATAAGTAGAGACAGACTCTACTGCAGTCAAGGACTCCAGGAAAAGGAGACATTGACTGGTTTAGCAGCAGTGCCCCCTCTGAGAGGCAGAGGGCCCCTGCAGGGAGGCTGAACCACCAAGGGGTGGGTGACAGCCAGAAAGGTCGGGCAGGCCGGGTCGGCAACACACTGACAGATAAAGTACAAAACAGTAAGCTGATTCGGTATCCAAGGCAATCAGGGTTTGGCAACGGAATATCAGAAATGCAAGGTACTGAATCAGAGATCAAAGGAGTGGTCAGGAAAGCAATACGTCATAACAAATATCAAACAATGCCTAGTCTGGGTGTGAGGTCCGTGGTCTCTACACCCTGGAACTAGTCTGATGTATAACAGGATAATAACTCAAGTTCCCTAGTCTGGGTGTGAGGTCCGTGGTCTCTACACCCTGGAACTAGCCTGATGTATAACAGAATGATAACACAAGTTCCCTAGTCTGGGTGTGAGGTCCTTGGTCTCTACACCCTGGAACTTGTCTAAGGAATAACACAGATGATACACAGTATTCCTAGTCTGGGGTGTGAGGTCCATGGTCTCTACACGCTGGAACTGGTGTAAGGAATAACACAGATGATACACAGTATTCCTAGTCTGAGGTGTGAGGTTCGTGGTCTCTACACCCTGGAACTGAGCTAGTGAATAACACAGATAATACACAGTAAACTGGCTAAGTGTGGATTCCCAGGTCCTCCTGGTTCCACCACACTGAAAGATCTGACTAGGTATGAGTGCTAACACATATGTATTCGCAACGCCAGACAACCAGCAACTGAACAGCAAGAGATATATATAGTGAAGCGCTCTCCAGCGCCACCCAGCTCCCATCAACCAATCAGCAACTGAGCTGGGATCAGCTGATCGCCTCGATCAGCTGACCCTTCTCCTATTGGTATAAAGAGCCTGTCTTGCGGCGCGTGCGCGCGTAGCTCTCCATCTGTGTGCACTACTGGGTCCAGCCTAACCAGACACATGTTGCTGCGGGGAAACCGCCGCTCTGTGCGTGGAAACCGCCGCCTGACTGTCAGAAGGCGCGGCGGTTTCTCCGCTATCCGTCACAGTACCCGCTCCCCCCCCCCCCCCGAGGAGTGGAATCCGGACACTTTCTACCAGGCTTCCCAGGATGTAAGTCATGGAACTCTTTCTTTAATTCTTCCGCATGCATGCGGCAATCTGGCACCCAAGATCTCTCCTCTATGCCATATCCCTTCCAGTGGACCAGATACTGCACAGAATTCTGCACCAGGCGAGAATCCAGAATCTTTTCAATCTCATACTCTGGTTGTCCACCTGTACTGCTGGCTTCAACAGGGACACATGGAATGATCTCACACCTTTCATGCTGGGTGGGAGATCAATGGCATACGTGACTTTATTGATTTTCTTGGCCACTGGAAAAGGTCCTGTAAACTTAGGACCCAGCTTGGGTGACAATTGCTTTAGGGCCAAATGACGAGTGGACACCCACACCAAATCTCCTGGGGAGAACTTCCACTCTACTGACCGATGTTTATCGGCCTGCTTCTTCTGGTTTTGGAAAGCTTTCCCTAACTTCCTTTTAACCATTCCCCAAATTTCTTTCAGAGCCCTTTGCCAGTCCTCCAGAGCTGGGAAAGGAGTAGATGCGACCGGCAAAGGAGTAAACTTAGGTGACCTCCCTGACACCACCTGGAATGGAGAGAACCCAGAAGAAGAGCTCTTCAGGTTGTTGTGCGCAAACTCTGCGAATGGCAAAAACTTTACCCAATCAGTTTGCGCATCAGAAACATAACACCTGAGGAATTGTTCCAGCGATTGGTTAAATCTCTCGGTCTGACCGTTGGTCTGTGGGTGATAGCCTGATGAGAATGCGAGTTCCATGTCCAATTGATGGCAAAAGGCCCTCCAAAATTTTGAAACAAATTGGACTCCCCAATCTGACACTACATTTTCCGGAATGCCATGCAGCCGGAAGATGTGCAGGATGAAGAGATCAGCCAGTTCTTTGGCCAAGGGGAGTCCTTTCAGAGGGACAAAGTGTGCCATCTTACTTAGACGGTCCACTACCACCCAAATGACTGACTTGCCTTCAGACCGAGGGAGTTCACCCACAAAATCCATGGAAATATGAGTCCAGGGTTCATTGGGAACTGGCAAAGACTGTAAAGTGCCAACGGGGGCCTGACGAGAGGGTTTACTCCTTGCACATACTGCACACTCTCTTACAAATTCCTTGCAATCTGTAAACAAAGTAGGCCACCAGGCACAACTACCTACTAGATCCTGAGTTCTGGTGGCTCCAGGATGACCAGCATTCTTGTGAGAATGAAAGAATTGCAGGATTTGTAATGGGAAAGGTAGTGGCACAAACATGACCCCCTCAAGTTTTCCCTCTGGAGCATCCTGTTGGTAGGGACTCAACGTGGTTATCCAATCTGTCCATGTCTCAGTGGCTGCCAGAACTACCTTTGGGGGTAGGATGGTTTCTGGGGCTGCAGACTGCACTGACTCGGGCTCAAAACACCTGGAAAGAGCATCGGCTTTAACATCCTTGGTTCCGGGAGTATACGTGATTACAAATCTGAATCTGGCAAAAAACAGGGACCATCGGGCCTGGCGAGGGCTAAGTCTCTTAGCCCCCTCAATATACTCCAAATTCTTGTGATCTCTATAAACGGTGATAATAGGTTCTGCACCCTCTAACCAGTGTCGCCATTCCTCAAACGCTAATTTGATGGCCAGGAGCTCCCGGTTGCCAATGTCATAGTTCTTCTCAGCGGGTGAAAATCTGTGAGAAAAGCAGGCACATGGGTGCAACTTGCCTTGCAACCCTGACCTCTGAGACAACACAGCTCCCACCCCCACCTCTGAGGCATCAACCTCTACGATGAAGGGAAAGGCGACAGCAACATGCCTTAGTATTGGGGCAGAACAAAACAGTTTCTTTAAAGTCGAAAAGGCCGCTGAGCCTCTGGCAACCAGTGGTGAGTGTCAGCCCCTTTCCTGGTGAGACTGGTGAGAGGGGAAATGATAGTGGAGTACCCCTTAATGAACCTTCTGTAGTAATTAACAAACCCCAGGAATCTTTGAAGTGCCTTCAACCCCACAGGCTGAGGCCACTCCAGAACAGCAGAAACTTTCCCTGGGTCCATCGAGAGACCAGAAGTGGAGATAATGTACCCCAAGAAGGCTACTGACTCTACCTCGAAGAGGCATTTCTCCAGTTTGGCATAAAGTCGATTCTGTCTTAACTTTTTCAACACCCATCTGACATGCTGGCGATGTTCGAGAGACTGGACGAAAAGATCAGTATATCGTCCAAGTAAACCAGAACAAACTTTCCCAACACCTCCCTGAACACCTCATTGATTAACTCCTGGAAGACGGCCGGTGCGTTGCACAACCCGAAGGGCATCACCAGGTACTCGTAATGCCCGTCGGGCATGTTGAAGGCTGTCTTCCATTCGTCTCCATCTCTGATACGGACTAGATTGTATGCACCCCTGAGATCTAGCTTGGAAAAAATCTTGGCATTGGTCACCTGCGTGAACAAATCGTCAATCAATGGCAAAGGGTAGCGGTTTTTCACTGTGATCTTATTCAGGCCTCGATAATAAATACAAGGACGGAGGCCTCCGTCTTTTTTCTTTACAAAAAAGAAACCTGCCCCTGCTGGTGAGCGAGAGGGACGGATGAACCCTTTCGCCAAGTTTTCCCTGATGTATTCCTGCATAGCTAATTTTTCTGGCCCAGATAGGTTATAAAGATGACCCCTGGGTGGCATACAACCAGATCTCAGATCAATGGGACAATCGAAGGTACGGTGGGGGGGAAGCTTATCTGCTGACTTGGGACAGAAAACGTCAGCAAATTGTGCGTATTGTTTTGGTACACCTTCAACCTGAATGTTGGTATTACTGTGAGAATCTGCTCAGCTGCCTGTGCAGACAGGCAGCGTTTTGATCACTGTTCACGTCTGCATTCTACAGGTCTCTTTAAGAGAGACATTTTGTCAGTTCTGCAGCTTGCTGCTGAGGAATTTGCACACATTCGTTATGCAAATCCCCTACCTGCCTCCTGTGATGACTGGCAGTATAAAGGTTGGGATTACCCACAGTCCTTTGCTGGTCATTCCTTCAGGGTTTGTAGTACACACTCCTAGAGAGTGTCAGCCATGCTACTTCTTGTTGAAGTTATCTTAGAGTAATTCCTGGAAACTGTGCTAGGCAGATTTTCCTAGTGCAGTTAGGATTGTTTATCTGTTTGTTTGTTCTGTTGCTGTTGTCCTGTCCCAGCGGTGGTTGACAGGAAATGGTTCTGATCTCTGTTCTTGGAGTATAGCTGGTGCAGCGGTTGCTACCAGCTATCTCTTCTGTTCTGTCTCCTGGGATCGCGCTAGCCACTTTTCGCTAGCGCTGGGGATCCTTCTGTTCTGTCTCCTGGGATCGCGCTAGCCACTTTTCGCTAGCGCTGGGGATCCTTCTGTTCTGTCTCCTGGGATCGCGCTAGCCACTTTTCGCTAGTGCTGGGGATCCTTCTGTTCTGTCTCCTGGGATCGCGCTAGCCACTTTTCGCTAGCGCTTGGGATCCTTCTGTTCTGTCTCCTGGGATCGCGCTAGCCACTTTTCGCTAGTGCTGTGGATCCTTCTTTTCCGCTACTCTGTACCTGGATCGCACTCGCTTCTCGCTAGTGCTGTGGATCCTATCTCTCGCTTGTCCCTGTTTTCGTGTGTCTGTCTTGTCTGCTACGGACGCTTGCTGGAGGCTCGGTGAGGTAACCGTTAAGCAAGCGTTCCCGTCCTCTGTTTCATGTTTAAACATACATATATCCAGGCACATCGCCTCTAGTTAGGACATTAAATAAATTAATAGGGAAAGGGAGGTGCTGAAGGGGGTGTGGCTAGAAACAACAAAAATCATTTAACCCTTCGCACTCTCACATGCAAATGTTCAAACAAATGCATTCACAGATTTACTCATCCAGGCACAACTGTTATCCCTACAGCTAAATTAAAAGCCAAGGTCCAGGGTCCAATTCGGTGCACTCCCCCTTCCCCTGTATGTTTGTCAGCATGCAGACAGCTTTTGCTGGTGTATGCGCATGGTGCACATGGACACATAAAGTTAGCTCCCTTGTGCGATTGGTAAGATGCACTGTCTTTCCCAGGAGAGGAAGTTAGGATGTGTGCTCCTAATCCATTGATAGGTTTGATGCAATGAATGTGTTTGCATGTCTGCACTATGCATGTTACAGGGCCAGAGTTAGGACACCTATGTTTACCTGGGTACTTCTACACAGTATAGGTGACTAAGCATAAGAATGCATTCTTCTGTGAACTAAAACCCTGGCTTTTAATTTAGCTGTAGGGATAACAGTTGTGCCTGGATGAGTAAATCTGTGAATGCATTTGTTTGAACATTTGCATGTGAGAGTGCGAAGGGTTAATTGATTCTCTGTTTCATGTTTGTCTGTCGATGGTTAGTTAGGCGTGCTTGTCTCTATTGTGCTTATCACGTGCATAACCGCGTGCACTGTTGCGAATGAGTGCGTTGTTCGCGGTTAGCTAGCGTTTGTTATTTTCCGTATATTCTCATTGTATTATTTGCTGTGCCTTTGCTACCCTCGTATTCTATTCTGATCTGCCTTGTGTCACGTCTGGCGATCGCACCTCTCGCAATCGCGTTCCTATTTCATATCTGCTGTTGTGTGTGCGCGGTCGTGGGGTGGCGACTGGATTGGCGCACACACATACAACCTGTCCCTTTGCTCGTTCTCATTCGCAATTGCCTCTCTTGCGATTGCGTTCTGCACTTCGTACAATTCCTGTCTGGCATTTGTGGAGGTACAGAGGATTGGTTCCTCTGCACTCCCCAGCGCCATCTGCCGACAGGAATTTCCCTCTACAGGTGCGTAGCACCTTTCGCTGGGTGTTTGCAATTACACGCTTGTGGAGGATTTCCGCCGTGTCAGCGCACGCGTTGTGCGCTGATCATGGAGAAAGTTCCACAATCGTTACAATTACCCATGGTTACTTTCGCTAAACAATGATGATAGCAATGGGATGACCAGCTCGTTAGCTGACCTAAAACCCAGTCGATCTGAGGCGAGTGAATTTGTAACCAGGGCATGCCAAGAATGATGGTAGAGGTTGCCATATGCAGAACCAGAAATTGCAGACTTTCCCCATGTAAAACCCCCACTGTGAGTTGCAAATCAGGAGTATGAGATAAAGGGTGCCTACTCTGCAGAGGAGAGTCATCCACCGCAGTGACCCGGATCGGTTGATCCAAAGGGAGCATGGGAATTCCCAATTTTTTAGCAAAATCGTAATCAATAAAATTAGCCGCTGAACCGGAATCAATGAAAGCTTCAGTGGAAACAGTCTGATCCTCCCAAGTGACAGAACAGGGAAGTAGCAGACGATTGTCATGTAGAGGTAGAGACTGCACGCCTAGGGTATTACCTCTGACTACTCCTAGGCGGCAGCGTTTCCCGACTTCTTGGGACGATTTCTGCACTCTTTGACCCTCCTCTGCACAGTACAAACAGAGCTGCTCCGTCTTTCTACGATTCCGTTCTGCCCGTGTTAATTTGGACTGACCAATTTGCATTGGCTCAGGTGGTGGTGAGGCTGGTGGAGAAGTGGTATAGGAGACATATCTGACTCGGTCCCTACCACGGGTTTGTCTTTGATATCGTAACCTACGATCAACCCGTACTGCCAAAGAGATTGCTTCCTCAATGGTTTTGGGTTCAGGATATCCCAACATCAACCCAGAGACTGCGTCTGATAACCCCGATAAGAAACAATATAGCAATGCAAAAGCCCCCCACCTGGCCGATACCGACCACTTCCTGAACTCCGCTGCATAAACCTCCACAGGTTCCTTGCCCTGGTGCAAGGTTTTCAACTTCCGTTCTGCGGTAGAGGAAATGTCTGGATCATCATAGATTATGGCCATGGATTTAAAAAACTCCTCAACTGACCTGAGTGCTTCATGCTCTGACTCTAAGTTATACGCCCAGGTTTGAGCATCTCCTGAGAGTAAGGTTTTAATAAAGACAATTCTCTGTGCCTCTGTCCCTGACAGGTGAGGCCTCAGTTCAAAATATGACATCACATGATTCTTAAAATTCTGAAAGTCAGATCTATGGCCAGAAAACTTTTCTGGTACAGACATTCTCAAGTCTGTAACCGGAGGGGATCGCACTGAATTTACAGTCGTCTGAAGGACTTGTAGTGACCCAGATATAGCAGAGATCAGGGCCTGCTGACCGTCCATCACTCTGATGAAATTTTCCACCGAGGTGGTGAGTGTGTCAGGACGACTGCTAAGTGCGTCCATATTGGTTTGGTATGGCATTCTGTAACGATTGGTGTCAGCACGCAGAGAGAATCTGATTATTGGTGATCTGCAGTATCACCAAGAATACAGATATATACCTGATTATTGATGATCTGCAGCACCACCGATAATACAGATATATTGCTAACTTCTGGACACCTGAAGCGTGTGACTGTTTGGTGTAACAGTAGAAATTGGACCACCGGGGTAGCAGGTGGTCCAATAAGTCGAGACAGACTCTACTGCAGTCAAGGACTCCAGGAAAAGGAGACCTTGACTGGTTTAGCTGCAGTGCCCCCTCTGAGAGGCAGAGGGCCCCTGCAGGGAGGCTGAACCCCCAAGGGGTGGGTGACAGCCAGAAAGGTCGGGCAGGCCTGGGTCGGCAACACACTGACAGATAAAGTACAAAACAGTAAGCTGATTCGGTATCCAAGGCAATCAGGGTTTGGCAACGGAATATCAGAAATGCAAGGTACTGAATCAGAGATCAAAGTGGTCAGGAAAGCAATACGTCATAACAAATATCAAACAATGCCTAGTCTGGGTGTGAGGTCCGTGGTCTCTACACCCTGGAACTAGTCTGATGTATAACAGGATGATAACTCAAGTTCCCTAGTCTCGGTGTGAGGTCCGTGGTCTCTACACCCTGGAACTAGCCTGATGTATAACAGAATGATAACACAAGTTCCCTAGTCTGGGTGTGAGGTCCTTGGTCTCTACACCCTGGAACTGGTCTAAGGAATAACACAGATGATACACAGTATTCCTAGTCTGAGGTGTGAGGTCCGTGGTCTCTACACCCTGGAACTGGTCTAAGGAATAACACAGATGATACACAGTATTCCTAGTCTGGGGTGTGAGGTCCGTGGTCTCTACCACCTGGAACTGGTGTAAGGAATAACACAGATGATACACAGTATTTCTAGTCTGAGGTGTGAGGTCCATGGTCTCTACACCCTGGAACTGATCTAGTGAATAACACAGATAATACACAGTAAACTGGCTAAGTGTGGATTCCCAGGTCATCCTGGTTCCACCACACTGAAAGATCTGACTAGGTCTGAGTGCTAACACATATGTATTCGCAACGCCAGACAACCAGCAACTGAACAGCAAGAGTTATATATAGTGGAGCGCTCTCCAGCGCCACCCAGCTCCCATCAACCAATCCGCAACTGAGCTGGGATCAGCTGATCGCCTCGATCAGCTGACCCTTCTCCTATTGGTATAAAGAGCCTGTCTTGCGACGCGTGCGCGCGTAGCTCTCCATCTGTGTGCACTACTGGGTCCAGCCAAACCAGACACATGTTGCTGCGGGGAAACCGCCGCTCTGTGCGCGGAAACCGCCGCCTGACTGTCAGAAGGCGCGGCGGTTTCTCCGCTATCCGTCACATTATCTAACCTTTCTTGGTAAGCGAGACCTTCCATCCCACGTATCAATTTTGTTGCTCGTCTCTGCACCGGCTCTAAAACTGCAATATCTTTTTTGTAATGTACCCAGAACTGAATTCCATATTCCAGATGTGGCCTTACTAGAGAGTTGAACAGAGGCAATATTATGCTAGCATCTCGAGTTTTTATTTCCCTTTTAATGCATCCCAAAATTTTGTTAACTTTAGCTGCAGCGGCTTGGCATTGAGTACGATTATTTAACTTGTTGTCGATGAGTACTCCTAAGTCCTTCTCCAAGTTTGATGTCCCCAACTGTATCCCATTTATTTTGTATGGTGCTAGACCATTGGTACGACCAAAATGCATGACTTTACATTTTTCAACATTGAATTTAATCTGCCATTTATGTGCCCATATAGCCATCCTATCCAGATCCTGTTGCAATATGACACTATCTTCCTGAGAGTTGATGATTCTGCACAATTTTATATCATCTGCAAAAATAGCAACAT
Source organism: Hyperolius riggenbachi (assembly GCF_040937935.1). Taxonomy (NCBI): domain Eukaryota; kingdom Metazoa; phylum Chordata; class Amphibia; order Anura; family Hyperoliidae; genus Hyperolius; species Hyperolius riggenbachi. The sequence continues at coordinate 343,791,132 of NC_090649.1, read as the reverse complement.
TGCTCACTACTGCATCTACTAGGTCATTAATAAATAAATTGAAGAGCATTTGACCCAGTACAGACCCCTGTGGGACCCCACTGCTAACAGTCTCCCATTTTGAGTATGATCCATTGACCACAACTCTTTGTTTTCTGTCCATTAGCCAGTTCCCTATCCATGCACACAGACTCTTCCCCAGTCCTTGCATCCTCAACTTTTGCACCAGACTTTTGTGGGGAACAGTGTCAAAGGCCTTTGCAAAGTCCAAGTATATCACATCTACAGCATTCCCAATACCCATATTAGCATTCACTACCTCATAAAAGCTGAGCATGTTAGTCAAACAGGACCTGTCTTTAGTAAACCCATGTTGATGCTGCGAAATAAGATTATTTTCTACTATCAAGTCATGTATAGTATCTCTTAGTAACCCCTCAAATAGTTTGCATACAACTGATGTTAAGCTTACAGGTCTATAATTTCCTGGATCTGATGTTTTGCCCTTCTTAAATAATGGGAAAATGTGGGCTGTACGCCAATCCACTGGGACTCTGCCAGTTGAAAGAGAGTCACAAAAGATAAGATAAAGGGGTTTATCTATAACTGAACTTAAAGTGGATCCGAGATGAACTTTTACTCATTGCATAATTATGTCCCTTTCCTATAGTTTATAGGGCATTCCTCAAGCCAAATACTTTTTTGTTTTTGTTTTAATAGTTTAATTCCCTATAAACTAAAAAAGCCACGCCCACAGCCCTCAGAGTGCCAAGGCACTTTCAGACAATAGCAAGGGCTTACAGGAGTTCAGTCTGGACAGGAGGAGGGGGAGGTGTTACTAGCCATTGATTTCAAAGGCAGAGGGGAGGAGGGAGGAGGAGAGGGGACTGAATTTACACACAAGAAATCTGATACCATCTCCAGCTCTTAGCCTGTGACAATATGACAAAAAGAACATGGCTGCCTCCATTGTATCACGCGAATAAATAATCATACACTTTTTAAACTTTTGCAGCTAGATATGCTGTGTAAACTATCTAAACTTTAGATAAGATATATAGACAAGTTACTTGTTATAGTTAGTGTTTCATCTCGGATCCGCTTTAATTCCCTTAGGACCCGAGGATGCATGCCATCCGGGCCAGGTGCCTTGGCTATTTTTAATTTATTTAGTCTTGCCTTCACTTCTTCCTGCGTTAAGTATTTAATATTAGAAAATTTGAAGAAAAAAAAGTTAGAAAATTGAGACTCTTCTGCCTCTGTAATTTGCAACAGTGCTGTTTCCTCTGTGAAGACAGAAGCAAAGAAAGCATTTAGTAACTCTGTCTTACCTTGGTCAGCCACCATTGAGTTCCCACCCTCATCCTTTAGGAGTCCCATACAGTCAACCTTTCTTTTTTTAGAGTTGATGTACTTGTAAACTTTTTTGGGTTAGATTTGATATCCCTAGCGATTTGATTTTCAGCTTCAATCTTTGCCAGCCTAATTTCTTTTTTACAATTTTTATTGCACTCCTTATAATGCTTAGTGCAGCCTCGGTCCCCTCCTGCTTTAGGACCTTATAGGCATTCTTTTTCCTCTTCATTTTATCCCTAACCTTTCTATTCATCCATAGAGGCTTTTTTTTATTCCTAGACATTTTGTTTCCATATGGGATATACATACAACAATATTGATTGAGAATAAGTTTAAAAGCTTGACATTTCCATTCAGTGTCCTCCCCTTGTAGTACATTATCCCAGTTCACCAAACTTAGTGCCTGCCTAATTTGATTTAACTTTGCTTTTCTGAAATTCATAGTTTTAGTGGTCCCGCTGCCCCGTGGCCTATCAGTCACCAGATCAAACGTTATCATGTTGTGATCACTATTTCCCAAATGTTCTTGAACCTGCACATTTGATACATTGTCTGGTCTATTAGAAATTATCAGATCCAGTAATGCATTCCCCTTTAGTTGGTTCCGTTACCATTTGAGTCAAGTAAGTGTCCTGTAGTGCTGCCAGAAATCTGCTGCTTTTACCAGAATGGGTAGCCTCAATACCCCAGTCAATGTCTGGAAAGTTGAAGTCGCCCATAACTATGACCTCATTTTTACTTGCAGCTGTTTCAATCTGCTGTAGTAATTGCAGTTCTGCAGCTTCATTAATATGAGGTCTGTAGCATACCCCAATAAGCAATTGGCAACTTTTATTTCCACCATGAATATTTACCCAAACGGACTCCACATCTTCGCAATCTTCTTCCATCTCATCGTTGAGGACAGCTGTAAGAGAATTCTTAACAAAGATACAAAACCCTCCACCTTTTTTCCCTGTTCTATCCCTCCTAAACACATTGTATCCTTTTTAAATTAGCTATCCAGTCATGGCTTTCATCCATCCATGTCTCGGTTATTCCCACAATGTCATAGCCTTTGTCATTCAGAATGAACTCTAGTGAACTCTAGCTCAGTTGGTGAGCTTAAGCGCGTTAAACCATAACCAAGAGCCCCTGTCACTGTTTTCCTGTTGTCCTGTGTGCTGCAGCCCCTCTGTATGTTATATATATTTCTTGTGGGGATTGGGGTCTCCACTGCTGTGTGCATGCTTTGCAAAAAAATTGCATTAAAAGTTGGTTTGTGCTGCTCACCCCTTGATATTTGCTCACTGGTATCAATCATCTCATTACCCAGTGATACCCTTCAGTTACGTTCTACTGTGCTTACTGCTCACTGGTATTAATCATCTCATTACCCAGGGATACCCTTCACTTAGGTTGTACTACTGTGTTCACTGCTCACTGGTATTAATCATCTCATTACCCGGTGATACCCTTCACTTAGGTTGTACTACTGTGTTCCCTGCTCACTGGTATTAATCATCTCATTACCCAATGATACTCTTCAGTTACGTTCTACTGTGCTCACTGGTATTAATCATCTTATTACCCAGTGATACCCTTCACTTAGGTTGTACTACTGTGCTCACTGCTCACTGGTATTAATCATCTCATTACCCAGTGATACCCTTCACTTACATTGTACTGTGTTCACTGCTCACTGGTATTAATCATCTCATTACCCAGTGATACCCTTCACTTACGTTGTAGTGTGTTCACTGCTCACTGGTATTAATTATCTCATTACCCAGGGATACCCTTCACTTAGGTTGTACTACTGTGTTCACTGCTCACTGGTATTAACCACTTTACCCCCACGCGTACGAATTTCTCCGTCCCTTTTTCCATCCTTTCACCACCAGGGACGGAGAAATCCGTACTTTCCGCGCTCCCGCCGCAGCCCACGCTCCCGCTCGCTCTAGCGCGCACTCCCGCTCGTAAACACACCGCCAGCCGCTCTCCCGGAGATCAATGAACGGGAAAATCCATTCCCGTTCGTTGATCTAAGCCCCGCAATGATCTGCTGCTTCTTCGATAAGCAGCGCGATCATTGTGAAAAAAAAAAAAAAGTTCCCTGCCTCCTAGTACTTCGCATTAAACAAAAGTAGGTTAGTAGGTCGCATTAAACAAAAAGTTACTGTTGCCATCTTGTGGCCAAATAGTAAAATTACACCCTAAAGCATTTTTCACATACAAATACATTAGTTTTACACAAATAATTAACTCCTTACCTCCCACACTCCCCAAATTTTTATTTTTTTTTTGTAATAAAAAAAAAATTACAATTAAATTTTTATGTCAAGAGGGTACAACACTGTTACTCTATAAACTATGGGCTTGTAATTAGGGATGGACGCAAAAATGAAAAAAATACACCTTTATTTCCAAATAAAATATTGGCGCCAAACATTGTGATAGGGACATAATTTAAACGGTTTTATAACCGGGACAAATGGGCAAATAAATTTCATGGGTTTTAATTACAGTAGCATGCATTATTTAAAAACTATAAAGGCTGAAAACTAAAAAATAATAATTTTTTTCCCACATTTTTTCCTATTTTCCCAATAAAACACATTTAGAATAAAATAATTCTTGGCATAATGTCCCACCTAAAGAAAGCCTACTTGGTGGTGAAAAAAACAAGATATAGTTCATTTCATTGTAATAAGTAATGATAAAGTTATAGACGAATGAATGGAAGGAGCGCTGAAAGGTGAAAATTGCTCTGGTGGTCAAAGGGTAAAACCCCTCAGTTGGGAAGTGGTTAATCATCTCATTACCCAGTGATATCTTCACTTAGGTTGTACTACTGTGTTCACTGCTCACTGGTATTAACCATCTCATTACCCAGTGATCCCCTATACTTAGGTTGTACTACTGTGCTCACTGCTCACTGATATTAATCATCTCATTAGCCAGTGATTCACTAGGAACATGTCTGGCAGGGTTCGTGGGGGTGTCAGGAAAGGGAGTTCCATTGCCTCAGCCACTTCTGGGACTGCTCCATGGCCAGGGAGAGGACACCTAGCTTTACGGGGCCGTGATGAAGCAGAAAGTGCAGCACAGCCTGGGCCGAGGCAGCAGACGCCGTTTTCACAATATTTTAAAGTTTCTGGTCCCCGTGTGGTGGTTGAGCAGATGAAACCTGAGGTGTTGATGGACATCATGACTGCATCCCAGACCTCTACTGTGAGCAGCACTCCAAGCAGCAGCAGCAGCCAACGCCCCACGCTTGATGTGACATCCACCCCAGCACCCAGTGGTTAGCAGCCCTCCCAGGATGACAGCGTTCTGTCCCTCAGTCCGGCATCTGAGAAAATACTGATGGAAGAAGCTCAGGACATAATGGGGACTGATATGGCAGAGATTGTGCTTGGGCGACAATCACAACTGTTATTATATGATGTTGATGAAGAGGGGTCTGTGTCTGAGGATGTAGGGGAGTCAGAGGAAGAGCTTGATTACGATGACCATGATGCTGATGATGACGCTGTGGTGGACCCTCCGTATGTGCAGCCTGAGTCCGGGGAAGAATGGTCGGAGCAGGATGACGAGTCACCTAGGCCTAGGCAAGGATATCGCCATATGTCAGACAGGGGCAGGTGCAGCAGTGGGCATGGAGGAAGTAGACAGGACACTGCTTCAGCCGGCACCACCAGGACACCACCATGCAACCCCCAACTAGCACACATTGTTCCGCTGCACCCTCTGCTAGCGGGGGCCACGGTAATTTAAAGTTACCGGTATGGAACTATTCTGAGGTGTTGAGCCACGACAAAAAATATGCGGTGTGCAAGTTATACAGCAAAAAATTAAGCCGTGGGAAAAATATGTCCAAGATGGGTACCTCATCCCTCCAGGGCCACCTGAAGAGCCGCCACTGCCATCAGTATGAGGAGTTCAAGAGGAGGCAGGTACTGCAAGCAGGGGGTGCTGAGAGCACAAGGCCCACCACCGTAGCAGCAGCATCCCCCCCTCAGGGTCGTGAATCCCCCGTCGCAGCAGCAGTACTAGCACGCAAGCGCTCATCCACCTCAGCTACTCCGGACACAGACATTGAGGCTGGCAGCCAGTCGTCTTTCTCCCCTGTCTCCCCTGCATCCCATCGTTGTCAGACCCTGCTGAGCGACACCTTTCAGGGTCTGACCAAACCTCTGCCTCCAAGCCACAGGCGGATCCGCAAACTAGATGGCTTGCTGGACCGGGCCATGGCATCACAGCTCCTTCCCTACTCCCTGGTGCAGGAGGGGAGCGATATGCGGACGCTGCTCCAATTTGGCATCCCTGAGTGGAAAATCCCCAGTTGCCACTATTTCAGCAGGAACGCCATCCCAGCACTCCACAAGTTTGTGGTGGAAAACGTGGCCCGTTCGCTCGACTACTCTGTGGGCGAGCGGGTCCACGTGACCATGGACTCGTGGAGTAGCCAATTTGGGACAGCTCGCTACCTGTCCTTTACGGCCCACTGGGTGACACTGGTGGAAGGGAGGGATGACAAGAGTGCAGCAGCCAAGTTAGTGGTGCCACCACGCGGGATCAAGGGGGATGCAGCAGGCTCCTCTCATCCCACTCCCTCAACACCCGGAAAGCAAGCCTGCCTCGGCAGCAGCAGCGCCAAGCCTCGGTACTGCCAAGTGCTGCTAAAATTGGTGACCCTGGGGAAGGAGAGGCTTATGGCCGCCAACATCCTGGCCGCCCTCAGGAAGCAGGAGCGGAGGTGGCTGACCCCCAGAGGCCTGGAAGTTGGGTATGTGGCAGCCGATAACGGGGCCAACCTGGTGGCTGCAGTGCAGCAGGGAAACCTCCAGCACATCCCCTGCTTGGCCCACGTGCTCAATCTTGTGGACCAGTGCTTCCTGCACACCTATGAGGGGATGAGCGACCTGCTGCAAGATTCCCGGGCGGTGGTACACTTTTTCCGACTCTCAGCCACTGCCTCTGCACTCCTGTCCACCTTACAGCAGCAATATGGCAAGCCACACCGCCTGATTATTGACATGCCAACTCGGTGGAATTCAACTCTGTTGGAGCGGCTGTGTCAGCACAGGCTGGCTCTTAGGGCCTACATGCTATACCCAAGTGTCCCCAGCAACCAGCAAGTCCCCATCATCACTGCAAATCAGTGGACACTGATGCAGCAAATATGCCTGGTGCTGAATCCCTTCCTGGGGGAAATCAAGATGGTCAGCGAGGAGTGGGCCTCTGTGTGTCAGTGGGTGCCCATGGTTTGTCTGCTGGAGCAGGCAATGGGCAATTTAATTGACCATGGGGAGGAAGCCCTGAGGCAGCTGGAAAAGGATCAGATGGCAGCACAGGAGGGCTCACGGGTAGTGGAGGAGGTAGAGGAGTTGGAGGTCCCTAACCTGAATGATGATGAGGAGGAGCAGGTTGTACGGGGATGGCAGCTTCGGGAGGACGACACGGCACAGGAAAAGGACAGGCATGGGATATGGGACAACGACGAGGATGATGAAGATCTTGCTGCCAAGGCCCACTTGTTTCCCATGGGTGTGCACATGTTGCGCTGCCTTCGCAGGGACCCCCGGGTGATCCAGATGCATTCAAGGGAGGACATCAGGATCACCTTGATGCTGGACCCATGTCTGAAGGGGAAGCTGGGAGACTTGATGATGCCATCCACCACCGAGCAACACACAAGGGAGTTGCAGGAGGCCCTTGTGCACAGAGTACTGGAAGCATTCCCCCAGCCTTCCACCCCCACTGTAACTGCTCTGCCAACCCAGCAACAGGTGCCTGACATCGACACCAGCAACAGAACAACTACCACCAGCAGCAGCAACTGGCGCCCCGGAGATTTGAAGAGCCTAAGCAAGAACCTGTATGCAGTGCAGCTGCCCAGAGCAGAGGTGCCAGCCACAGCTTTCACCTCCAACCAGCAGCGAATAACCAGCATGGTGGCCGACTACATGGGGTCATTAAGCGGGCTCAATGACACCGACAGCCATGTGGACCCCTTGGAGTACTGGGTCAAGAGACTGGACATCTGGAGGGAGCTTGCCCAGTACACCCTCGAACTCCTGTCCTGCCCCCCTTCCAGTGTCCTCTCCGAGAGATGCTTCAGTGCGGCCAGTGGCGTGGTCACCGAGAAGCGCTCTCGGCTCTCCCACGCCAATGTGGACAAACTCACCTTCCTGAAAATCAACCTATTCTTGGGTGGAAGGTGAGTTCCTGGCCCCTATTGTCGGACACAGGGGGACATGAAGTAGCTGCTGCAATGTGTTAACCATGCCTGCCTTTGAACTGTCCGGCTGCTTTGTCCTCCTGACTCAGTCGCTACTAGTACTACTCTGCGTTTACTCTGCCCGGGTTACTGGGCGCATCTAATGTTTGGGGCAGCACTATTACACTGTGGTACTACTAAGTTGCCATGGTCCTTCTGTGCTGCTGAACTGACCGGCCGCTTTGTCCTCCTGACTCAGTCGCTGCTACTACACTCTGCGTTCACTCTGCCCAGGTTACCGGGCGCATCTAATGTTTGGGGCAGCTGAGTCAGGAGGACAAAGCGGCCGGTCAGTTCAGCAGCACAGAAGGACCATGGCAACTCACTGGTAGTAGTACCACAGTGTAATAGTGCTGCCCCAAACATTAGATGCGTCCGGTAACCCGGGCAGAGAGAATGCAGGATGCAGTAGCAGCGACTGAGTCAGGAGGACAAAGCGGCCGGTCAGTTCAGCAGCACAGAAGGACCATGGCAACTTTGTAGTATCACAGTGTAGTAGTGCTGCCCCAAACATTAGATGCGCCCGGTGACCCGGGCAGAGTGAACGCAGAGTAGTACTAGTAGCGACTGAGTCAGGAGGACAAAGCGGCCGGTCAGTTCAGCAGCACAGAAGGACCATTGCCATGGTCCTTCTGTGCTGCTGAACTGACCGGCCGCTTTGTCCTCCTGACTCAGTCGCTACTAGTACTACTCTGCGTTCACTCTACCCGGGTCACCGGGCGCATCTAATGTTTGGGGCAGCACTACTACACTGTGATACTACAAAGTTGCCATGGTCCTTCTGTGCTGCTGAACTGACCAGCCGCTTTGTCCTCCTGACTCAGTCGCTGCTACTGCATCCTGCATTCTCTCTGCCCGGGTTACCGGGCGCATCTAATGTTTGGGGCAGCACTATTACACTGTGGTACTACTACTAGTGAGTTGCCATGGTCCTTCTGTGCTGCTGAACTGACCGGCTGCTTTGTCCTCCTGACTCAGCCGCTGCTAGTACTACTCTGCGTTCACTCTGCCCGGCTTACCGGGCGCATCTAATTTTTGGGGCTGCACTATTACACTGTGGTACTACTACTACTACCAGTGAGTTGCCATGGTCCTTCTGTGCTACTGAACTGACCGGCCGCTTTGTCCTCCTGACTCAGTCGCTACTAGTACTACTCTGCGTTCACTCTGCCCGGTTCACCGGGCGCATCTAATGTTTGGGGCAGCACTATTACACTGTGGTACTACTACCAGTGAGTTGCCATGGTCCTTCTGTGCTGCTGAACTGACCGGCCGCTTTGTCCTCCTGACTAAGTTGCTGCTACTACACTCTGCGTTCACTCTGCCTGGGCCACCGGGCGCATCTAATTTTTGGGGCAGCACTATTACACTGTGCTACTACCGGTGAGTTGCCATGGTCCTTCTGTGCTGCTGAACTGACCGGCTGCTTTGTCCTCCTGACTCAGTCGCTACTAAAGTCTGCGTTCACACTGCCCAGGTCCACTGACAACTCTGCTGTTATGTCATTGCTAATTATTTTATCTGGAGGTGTGTGACTACTTAAAGAAAACCTGTAATGAAAAAAACCTCCCCTGGGGGGTACTCACCCCGGGTGGGGGAAGACTCCGGATCCTATTGAGGCTTTCCCCGTCCTCCTCTGTCCCACGATGGCGGCGATAAAGCTTCCCGAACAGCGGGGGTGTAAATATTTACCTTCCCGGCTCCAGCGCAGGTGCAGTATTTGCTCTCTGCTCGGAGATAGGCGTAAATAGTTGATAGCTGTCAGGCCGCTCTACTGCGCAAGTCTCCTGCGCCTGTGCAGTAGAGCGGAGCCGACGGAGATCGGCTATTTTCGCCTATCTCCGTGCGGAGAGCTGCAACAGCACCCCCGCTGGAGCCAGGAAAGGTAAATAAATCAGTGCTTGTCAGGCTTGTCGAGGGAGGATTTTGGGACACTTCCGGGGAGCCAGCGCTGGACTGCCTGCAGCTACAGGAGTGGGGGAAGCCTCATTGGGACCCTGAGGCTTCCCCCTCATGAGGTGAGTACCCCCCAGGGGAACTTTTTTTTGTTACAGGTTCTCTTTAATATTTTTATTTAACAGCATTTGACTTCATGAATTATCATGAGGCATGTAACTACTTGATTATCTATATATATAATAGACTAAGTGCCTCAACCTTCAAACAAGAAGAAGTACTTTGCATGAGAAAATTTATGCATGCTCAAACACCAAGTTTAAGGCCTCTTTTCCATGGACTGTTGAGCTGTGTGCTCAGCAAGCAGTTACCAGGCAGCAGTGAGCAGATACCAGGCAGCAACAAGCAGTTACCAGGCAGCAGCAAGCAGTTATCAGGCAGCAGTGAGCAGATACCAGGCAGCAACAAGCAGTTACCAGGCAGCAACAAGCAGTTACCAGGCAGCAGCAAGCAGTTACCAGACAGCAGTGAGCAGATACCAGGCAGCAGTGAGCAGTTGTGAGAGTTTGAGAGCCATTTCACTGCCTATTCACAGTCCATGGAAAAGAGGCCTTACCCTAGCAAGTCTGACATTGCAAATCTGGCCTAATTGGCTATTCATGAGGCAATGCTCATGCAAATGCATGCACAAACCAATACCACAAAGCAGTCACCCTGCTACATGCTACATTAGCACTATCCGGCTTAGTGCACACCAGAGCGGTTCGGCAGCGTTTTGCGATCCACTTGCGGCTGCGGATACGCTTGGGTAATGTATTTCAATGGGCTGGTGCACACCAGAGCGGGAGGCGTTTTGCTGAAACGCATACTCCCGAGGTGAGGCATTTTTTGGATTGCGGAGGCGTTTCTGCCTCCAATGTAAAGTATAGGAAAAACGCAAACCGCTCTGAAAAACGGCAGTTCAGAGCGGTTTTGCAGGCGTTTTTGTTACAGAAGCTGTTCAGTAACAGCTTTACTGTAACAATATATGAAATCTACTACACCAAAAACGCTTTACAAAACCGCAAAATGCTAGGTGAAATGCTACAGAAAAATAAGAAAAAGCGTTTCAAAATCTGCTAGCATTTTGCGGATCTGCTAGCAGTTTTTGGTGTGCTCCAGGCCTCCAGGAGCGCCACGGGGAGGATTCCCAATGCCCCCTTTTTATACAACTGGGGGGACCGCAGGGTCCCAGGCTCTCTCACTGCCTGGAAACCACAGCGGCACCCCGGAGGGGGAGGCTGGGTGGCGTGGACGACCCCCCCCAAGTGTGGCCAGCGCCGGGGAGAGCCGTCTGCACCCACCTCCCAATATTAAAAACAGGCACTTACCTTAACGTCCATTGCGTTCTGCTACATGCACATTAATTTGGGGGCACCACATGAGAAAGGAGAGAAGCATGGGTCACCCCGAGCTTTAGAGCTCAGGGCTGGCTCACATACAGCACTCCAGAGGGGGAGGGGGGGGGGGCAGGCGCACTCACTCCAGGGTTCACACCACCTGCCTCCAAAGGATACAAACTGCACAAAATGCTTTTCATGAGAAAATTAATGCGCATGTAGCAGAACCCAATGGACTTTAAGGTAAGTGGCTGTTTTTAATATTAGGAGGTGGGTGCGGACGGCTCTCCCCAGCGCTGGCCACGCTTGGGGGGGGCAGCTGCGCCACCCAGCCTCCCCCTCCGGGGTGCCGCTGTGGTTCCCAGGCAGTAAGAGAGCCTGGGACCCCGCAGTCCCCCAGTTGTATGGGGGCATTCGGAATCCTCCCCGTGGCGCTCCTGGATAGTGCTAATGTAGCATGAACTAATACCCGCAGGGCGATCGCTTTGCGGTATTGGTTTTTGGACCCTGCATAGTTTGGCATGCGAAAGCAAATGCATATTTGCATGAGCATTGCCTCATGAATAGCCAATTAGGCCGGATTTGCAAAGCCAGACTTGCTAGGGTTAAACTTGGTGTTTGAGCACGCATACATTTTCTCATGGAAAGCCTACTTCTTCTTGCTTCAAGGTTGAGGCACATACTCTATTAGATAGATAGATGCGGCGTATGCTACGACGCGGGTTGACTAGTTTTATCTAAAGTTTATCTGGTCAGACCCACTCTCTGTCAATAGCACCGCTACTTATTTTGTGTATGCTGCGCGCGCCGTATGTGTCTGTCTCCCTGTTATGGACTGTCCTCAGAAGTGCTCACAATGTATTCCCTACCATAATCTAATGACTCCTAACAACTGATGCATTTATATAGTGCAAAATTTCTGTAGTACATGCGTGAGTGAACTCAAAATGGTGGAGAGCGATCCTGTACCGCGTGCGTGTGTGTGAGGAGGGGGGGTGTCCTAGGCGGAAACTTTCCTCGTGGGCCCTTAGTGTCCCAGTCCAACCCTGTTTATAAATACTAAATAATGATGTTGATAATAATAATAATAATAATGTATGGCAACAAGATGTCAGTGCCACGTAGAAATAGCTTGTAATCCTGGTTTATGGTCTCCAGATGCGTGACAGTTAAAAATGGCGCACATCGCCAGGGGAATGAAAAGGGCGCCGCATAGACTTACATTATATAACACTATTTAGCGTTATAAGTGTTAAAAAATGGCGCAGGCAGTGTGCCTTACACTTATAACGCTAAATAGCGTTATATGTCTTCAAAAATGCAGAGGGGGTCGGGCGAGGCGGGGGGGAGAGACAGCGGACACTGGAGGGAATAGGCATCAGGGGAGGATGTGTGTAATATGCATACATTACCATGTCCCGGCCACCGATCGCTCCTTCCCTCCGCTCCTTCACTTCTTCCATTTGTTTGCTGTAGTCCTGCAGCCGGCCAATCACCATGCGGAGACTGAAGCCACATGGTGATTGGCTGGCTGCAGGACTACAGCAAACAAATGGAAGAAGTGAAGGAGCGGAGGGAAGGATCGATCGGCGGCCAGGACAAGGTAATGTATGCATATTACACACATCCTCCCCCGATGCCTATTCCCTCCAGTGCCCGCTGTCTCTCTCCCCAAGCCCCCTGCATATACTAGCTAGTGATGTCACAAACCTCCGATTTTCGGTTCGTGAACTTTCACGGAAGGTTCGGTTAGCGCGAACTTTCGCGAACCGCAATAGACTTCAATGGGGAGGCGAACTTTTAAAACTGGAAACACTCATGCTGGCCAGAAAAGTGATGGAAAAGACGTTTCAAGGGGTCTAACACCTGGAGTGGGGCATGGCGGAGTGGCATACACGCCAAAAGTCCCGGGGAAAAATCTGGATTTGACACAAAGCAGCGTTTTAAGGGCAGAAATCACATTGAATGCTAAATTGCAGGCCTAAAGTGCTTTCAAACATCTTGCATGTGTATACATCAATCAGGGAGTGTAATTAGAGTACTGCTTCACACTGACACACCAAACTCACTGTGTAACGCACCGCAAACGGCTGTTTGCGTAGTGACGGCCGTGCTGGACTCGTGCGCAACATGGCCAGAGTGCAGGCCCTGGCGGTTTTCCAGCCCATATGGTCGCCGGGCTGTGGTAGCTCAATGATAGAACAACAGTGACTGTCCAGCTGATCAAATTTGGTCTGACCACAATGAAGCAACGACCTTATTATCTTTGGCGTGCCACCTCCACCCGAGACACTCATATAGCCGGCGGTCATTGCTTCATTGTGATACGCAAGCCCCTTCACTGCAGAAAGGTAATGATCACGAAGGGGAATGGGCACATGTACATGCCTTTTGTTTTGTTGTTGCAGCCGCCCGCAGTGCAGCTAGAAAAATTAGGCAGGCATGTACACGCACCAGAAAAATTAGTATAGCGGCCGCTGCTAGCAGCGGCCTTAAAAATTCAGGAATCCGCCTAGAGTCCTGGACCCTGTTAGTGGTGACGGAGAAGGCAAGCGGCCTACAGGCAGAGATGCTGTGTGTGAGGGCTGACTTAGTCTTTGGGCGGGCTAGCCCTCCGGACCAGGATCCATGCCTCATTAATTTTGATAAAGGTGAGGTACTGAACACTTTTGTGACTTAGGCAACTTCTCTTCTCAGTGACAATGCCTCCAGCTGCACTGAAGGTCCTTTCTGACAGGACACTTGCGGCAGGGCAAGAGAGAAGTTGGATAGCAAATTGGGACAGCTCTGGCCACAGGTCAAGCCTGCGCAACCAGTAGTTCAAGGGTTCATCGTCGCTGCTCGCAGTGTCTACATCCACACTCAAGGCCAGGTAGTCGGCTACCTGCCGGTCCAGGCGTTAATGGAGGGTGGATCCGAAAGGGCTACGGTGAGGCATTGGACTAAAGAATGTCCGCATGTCTGACATCACCGTGAGATCGCTGGAGCGTCCTGTCCTTGCCTGCGTGGACATGGGAGGAGGATTACTGGCAGTGGTACCTTTGCATTGTGGTGTGACATCACCCTTAAATGCATTGTAAAGCATATTTGCCAGCTTGTTCTGCAAGTGCTGCATCCTTTCCGCCTTCTGTTGAGTTGGTAACAGGTCCGCCACTTTGTGCCTGTACCGAGGGTCTAGTAGCATGGCCACCCAGTACAGGTCATTCCCCTTGAGTTTTTTGATATGGGGGTCCCTCAACAGGCTGGACAACATGAAAGAGGCCATCTGCACAAAGTCGAATCCAGACGTACTATCCATCTCCTCTTGCTCTTCCTGAGTGACGTCACGTAAACCCTCTTCCTCCCCCCAGCCACGAACAATACCACAGGAACGTGGAGCAGCACAAGCCCCCTGTGACGGCTTCTGCGGTTGTTCTTCTGCCGCCGCCTCTTCCTCCTCCACAGAAACACCGTCCTCATCATCCGAGTCTGACTCCTCTTCTTCCCCACATGACTCCTCTTCTTCCTCCTCCTCCCCCCTCTGTGCTGCCGCAGGTGTTGAGGAAACATCTGGTTCGGATGAAATTTGCTCCCACGACTCCTGCCATAACTGTTCTTCTTCACGCTCCTCCACAGCTTTATCCACCACCCTATGCACGGCACGCTCCAGGAAGTAAGCGTAGGGGATCAAGTCACTGATGATGCCTTCAGCGCGACTCACCAGGTTGGTCACCTCCTCGAACGGCCTCATGATCCTGCATGCATTTCGCATCATTGTCCAGTTGTTGGGCCACAATATCCCCATCTTCCCGGATTGTGTCCTTCCACTGTAATTGTACAGGTACTGGGTGACGGCTTTCTCCTGGTCCAGCAGGCGAGAGAACATGAGCAGGGTCGAATTCCAGCGAGTCGGGCTATCGCATATCAAGCGTCTCACCGGCAAGTTGTTTCTCCATTGAATGTCTGCAAAGCATGCCATGGCCGTGTAAGACCGCCTGAAATGCCCACACAACTTCCTGGCCTGCTTTAGGACGTCCTCTAAGCCTGGGTATTTTGACACAAATCTTTGAACGACCAGATTCAGCACATGTGCCATGCAGGGTACATGTGTCAGCTTTTCCAAATTCAAAGCGGAAAGGAGATTGCTGCCGTTGTCACACACCACATTGCCAATCTCCAGCTGGTGCGGGGTCAGCCATAGCTCCACCTCTTTGTTAAGAGCAGCCAGGAGAACTGGTCCAGTGTGACTCTCCGGTTTGAGGCAAGACATGTCTAAAATGGCGTGACACCGTCGTACCTGGCATGCAACGTAGGCTCTGGGGAGATGGGGCTGAGTAGCTGGAGAGGAGGAGATGGCAGCACCACTAGAGTTGAACTGACACTCAGCCAAGGAGGAGGAGGAGGATGACAGCGAAGAGGATGTAGCAGGAGGAGAAGGAGAGGAGGTGGCAGGAGGCCTGCCTGCAAGCCGTGGAGGTGTCACAAGTTGGTCTGCCGCTCAGCTACGTACTCCCTGCTTGCCATCGGTCACCAGGTTGACCCAATGGGCTGTGTACATAATGAAGCAGCCCTGCCCGTGCTTGGCAAACCAGGCATCCGTGGTCAGGTGGACCCTTGACCCAATGCACTTCACCAGAGAAGACACCACTTGCCTCTCAACTGCACGGTACAGTTTGGGTATGGCCTTTTTTGAAAAATAATTGCGGCCTGATATCTTCCACTGCGGTGTCCCAATGGCCACAAATTTATGGAAAGCCTCAGACTCCACCAGCTTGTATGGTAATAGATGGCGAGCTAATAGATCCGCCACGCCAGCTGTCAGATGCCGGGCAAGAGGATGACTGGCAGAAATTGGCTTCTTCCACTCAAAGACTTCCTTCATGGACACCTGCTGTGGGCAGAGGAGCAGGAACTGCTCAAGGGCAGAGGCGGTGTGGAGGAGGGTGGCTGTGAAGGTGCAAGGGAGAAAGCGGCTGAAGATGATGCACGTGAAGGAGGAAGAGGAGGCGGAGGGTGGCTTGTCCTTTGGGTGCTACTTTTCCTCAGGTGTTCTTGTCATAGCTGTTTGTGCCTTTTCTCCAGGTGCCTTCGTAAGGCACTTGTCCCTTCGTGAGTGTTGGCCTTTCCACGGCTCAATTTTTGGAGGCAGAGACAACAGATGGCTTTGCTCCGATCTGAGGCACACACGTTAAAAATTTCCAAACCGCTGAGCCCCCCTGGGGTGATGGCACTATGGTGGCAACAGCAGCTGACGTTGTTAGGGCATGTTGGCTGGCTGTCCATAGCTGGCGATACATGGCGCCGGACACTGCCCCCAGCTGTTTCTGTGGAAACTCCCTCTGCTTCTTTCATGGACTCGTCTCCTCCTACTCCTCTCTGACTCCCCCTCTGAACTGTCCACCTGGTCATCTCCTCTATTGGGAACATTCGTGGCATCCATATAATCATCATCATAATCCTCCTGCCCAGCTTCGCTTTCCTCAGACACCTCCAAAACTGCACCAACACCAGGTACTTCATCATCCCCCTCCTCACACGTTATGTCCATACTATCGCCACCTAACTCAGACGTATGAGGTGGTGTAACTTGCTTAGCGCCCTCATCTTGTTGTAGCAGTATTGGCTGTGAATGTGTGATTTCACCACCAAATAACTCCTACGAAGTGTCAAATACAGCGGATGTGGTGCTTGTAGTAGCGCTGGTGGCTGCGAGAGATGAGGTGTTCTGTGTTAAATAGTCAAGCACGTCCTGACAATCTTGGGAAGTGTCCCAGGGCCGCACAAAATCACATCAACACGACCTCGCACAGACCTGCTGGTGCCAGGTGGCCTTCCTCTGGGTCTGCCTCTACCTCTTCCTCTACCTGGTTTGTCCATTTTGTCCATCTTTGGGGGATGCTAGGTATATGCAGTGAGGTGGGTTCACTGAACACAAAATGTAGTTATATGCAGTGAGGTGGGTTCCCTGAACTCAAAAGGTAGGTAGATGCAGTGAGATGGGTTCACTGAACACAAAATGTAGTTATATGCAATGAGGTGGGTTCACTGAACTCAAAAGGTAGGTAGATGCAGTGAGGTGGGTTCACTCAACACAAAAGGTAGTTATATGCAGTGAGGTGGGTTCACTGAACATGAAAGGTAGTTATATGCAGCGAGGTGGGTTCACTCAACACAAAAGGTAGTTATATGCAGTGAGGTGGGTTCACTGCACATAAAAGGTAGGTAGATGCAGTGAGGTGGGTTCACTGAACACAAAAGGTATGTTAAGAGTGATGGAATTACCTCTGTAGTGGAGAGCGGTGCGGACGCCGCTCTCGCGTCTGACGTCACCGCAGTTTCCGCCATGTCATCCCAGCCAGGCAGAGCAGGCCTTTCCAGAGTCCATCAAAGCAGGGCAGCCCTCGCACGCACCAGGAGACAGGACCTTTATGCTTTGAGGAGGCGGGTCAGCTGACCGGCTCGGTCTGATTAGTACATAACAAGGAAATGAGCAGCGCTACTTAAAAACAGACAAGTGTCTACCTGCAAAAGAGTGCAAGCCCCACTTGTGGGGTCGAATACACACCGAGCATACACATGACCTGTCTACCACTGGAGGATGTTGGTTTCCTGTAACAGCTTGCATGCAACCTATTAAGTACTCGTCCCTCCCACTGCAAAGAAGTCAATCCTCCATGGGAGGGGCCTAACACTAACTAAATCCTAACCTATGTATATGCATAGCCTGGGTGCGCTACCAAGTAAAATAAAAAAATCGAAAATTGCGCAAAAGGTGGATCAGCGCAACACCAGGCCGCCTCCGAATGGCCTCCAATCAGAGGTGCGCTGATCCCCCCCAGGAACTACAAACGCACCTTGAACCCAAACAGAAGCTCTGCATATACACCAAAAGCATGGTACCATGGAAGATTACGCCTCTCAGTTCAGGAAGTGGGCGGTCTCTTCCAGGTGGGAACATTACGCTTTACTAGACTGTTTTTTGTCAGGGTTGTCTGATTCAGTTTCTGACATCATGATCAGTCACCCTGAACCCAAAACGTTAGACTAAGCTATTGCTTTGGAAATAAAGATTGATTGCAGGGTACGGTACTATAAACAAGGCAGGTCACGAGGTACTCCCAGAACTGTTGTCTCTACCCCACAAGTCATGACTACTCTGGATGAACCAATGCAGTTCGGTCATTCAAAGTTGTTGGAGACAGAGAAGTCCCGAAGGCGCAAGGAGGGCTTTTGTTTGTACTGCAGAGAGAAAGGGCATTTCATACAAAATTGCAGCAAGAAGGTGGAAAACTTCTCCGCCTAGGTGTAGTTGGAGGTACTACCCTAGGCAAACCTGTTTTACCTCCAAAGTTTTCCAAAATGTTATTGCCTTGTTCTGTGACGTGGAAGGGTCAAGTTTTTTGTACGCAGGCCTTTGTGGATTCGGGTTCTGCAGCTAACTTTATTGACTTGAGTCTGGTTTCTAAGTGGGAAATTCCTATTCTTCCCTTAGACAGGCAGATATACGTAACCGCTATAGATGACTCTCCACTGCAGAACAAGCAACCCCTCTCGCAAACTCCTCTTCTCACCTGTCATGTGAGAGTTTTGCATAGGGAGGAACTGCAATTTTATGTGTTAAAGATGTTGTCCGCAATGATTGTTTTGGGACTCCCATGGTTACGTCAACACTCACCTAAGATTGACTGGAACACAGGGCAATTACTGGCCTGGTCCCACGCTTGTCAATCTTCCTGTCTTGAGAAAATTACTTTGTGTTCCACTGAGGTTGAAATGGAAGGTGTTCCTTCCCCTATTTAGAATTCTCAGATGTTTTCTGCCCACAAGCTGCTGATAAGCTTCCCCCGTAAAGAGAGTTTGACTGCCCTATTGATCTGAGGCCGGGTACAATGCCTCCCAGCGGGCACTTGTACAACCTCTCAGGTCCAGAACAACTTGTCATGAAAGATTACATCAAGGAGAACCTTGAGAAAGGGTTTATCCGTCCCTCCAAGTCACCGGCAGGGGCGGGTTTTTTCTTTGTCCAGAAAAAAGATGGTGGATTACGCCTGTGTATTGATTATAGGGCGCTTAATTAAAAATTACGATACCCAACCGTTATCCGCTGCCCTTAATTGACGACTTGTTTTCTCAAGTTTCTGGGGTGCAAGTGTTCTCCAAACTGGACCTGAGAGGGGCATATAACTTGATTCAAATTGGTCAGTGGGATGAGTGGAAGACCGCGTTCAACACACCCGATGGGCATTACGAGTACTTGGTGATGCCTTTCGGGTTGTGTAATGCCCCCGCGGTATTCCAGGAATTTGTCAATGAAATTTTTAGGAATGTTCTGGGGCACTTCGCTGTTATATACTTGGATGACATCCTAATTTTTTTCTCGCAACCTCGAGGAACACAGGGATCATGTGAAATTTGCATTGAGTAAACTCGGAGAGAATCACCTATATGCAAAACTAGAAAAATGTCTATTTGAGGTGTCTGAGAACGCCTTCTTGGGGTACATCATCTCCTCGCATGGTTTGCCAATGGACCCCAAGAAAGTTTCCGCAGTGCTGGAGTGGCCACAGCCTGCTGGTCTGAAAGCGCTCCAATGCTTCTTAGGTTTTGCAAACTACTATAGAAAGTTTATTAAGGGATTTTCTTCAGTGGTGGCACCCCTCACCAATTTGACGAAAAAAGGGGCTGATACTTACAATTGGTCTCAGGAGGCCTGTGAGGCCTTTACACAGCTCAAGTCCCTGTTCTGTGCTGCTCCCATCTTACATCATGTTGATTTCTCACGCCCGTTTATTGTGGAAGTAGATGCCTCAGAGGTTGGAGTAGGGGCTGTACTGTCCCAATATTCAGGGTCTCAAGGGTGCTTACACCCCTGTGCATTCTTTTCCTGCAAGTTCTTCCCAGCAGAGATAAATTACGACATCAGTAACAGGGAGCTCTTGGCCATAAAAATGGCATTTGAGGAGTGGCGACACTGGCTGGAGGGGGCGGAACATGTTATTACAGTTTACACAAATCACAAGAATCTGGAATATATTGAGGGTGCTAATAGGCTCAATCCGAGACAAGCTCGGTGGGCACTTTTCTTTTCACGGTTCCGATTCATAATTACGTATAAACCAGGTAATACAAATGTGAAGGCCGATGCATTATCCCGTTGTTTTGAACCTGAGACAGTACAGCCCTCACTCCCTGTAAACATCTTGCCAGAACATATCGTGATTGCAGCCACAGAAACCATGCGGGACCTGACAGTCACTCTGCAGCCGTATCAGTCTGAGGCTCCAGAGGGGAAGCCAGATGGTATATTGTTTGTTCCATTGCATCTGCGTTTGCAGGTGTTGCAGATGTTTCATAGCCACAAAAACGCAGGGCATCCTGGAATAGGCAGGACTGAGGAGCTCTTGTCTCGCAGTGTGTGGTGGCCTTCATGGACAAATGACAGTAAGGAGTTTGTTACATCCTGCCCCATCTGTGCTCGCAGTAAGCCATCCAGAGAGGCCCCTGCGGGTATGTTACAGTCACAGAACCATGGACCCACATATCCATGGATTTTGTGGGAGAACTCCCCAATTCTGAGGGGAATACAGTGATTTGGGTTATTGTAGATCGTTTTAGCAAAATGGTAGGAAGGAAGCTTCCCTCAGCCCAGGAGTTGGCAGATCTTTTTGTCACTCATGTCTTCCGTTTACACGGAATACCAGTTAATATAGTCTCAGATAGAGGGGTGCAATTTGTGTCTAAGTTCTGGCGGGCACTGCTGTCACTGGAGTCACTGGAGCAGTTTCTCCGATGCTATGTGGCTGATTCGCAGCAGGACTGGGTAAAGTTCCTTCCCTTTGCGGAGTTTGCCCACAATGATCTCCGAAACGCTTCCTCAGGGTATTCTCTTGTTACAGGTTCTCTTGTTACAGGTTCTCTTTAATATTTTTATTTAACAGCATTTGACTTCATGAATTAGCATGAGGCATGTAACTACTTGATTATCTATATATATAATAGACTAAGTGCCTCAACCTTCAAACAAGAAGAAGTACTTTGCATGAGAAAATTTATGCATGCTCAAACACCAAGTTTAAGGCCTCTTTTCCATGGACTGTTGAGCTGTGTGCTCAGCAAGCAGTTACCAGGCAGCAGTGAGCAGATACCAGGCAGCAACAAGCAGTTACCAGGCAGCAGCAAGCAGTTATCAGGCAGCAGTGAGCAGATACCAGGCAGCAACAAGCAGTTACCAGGCAGCAACAAGCAGTTACCAGGCAGCAGTGAGCAGATACCAGGCAGCAGTGAGCAGTTGTGAGAGTTTGAGAGCCATTTCACTGCCTATTCACAGTCCATGGAAAAGAGGCCTTACCCTAGCAAGTCTGACATTGCAAATCTGGCCTAATTGGCTATTCATGAGGCAATGCTCATGCAAATGCATGCACAAACCAATACCACAAAGCAGTCACCCTGCTACATGCTACATTAGCACTATCCGGCTTAGTGCACACCAGAGCGGTTCGGCAGCGTTTTGCGATCCACTTGCGGCTGCGGATACGCTTGGGTAATGTATTTCAATGGGCTGGTGCACACCAGAGCGGGAGGCGTTTTGCTGAAACGCATACTCCCGAGGTGAGGCATTTTTTGGATTGCGGAGGCGTTTCTGCCTCCAATGTAAAGTATAGGAAAAACGCAAACCGCTCTGAAAAACGGCAGTTCAGAGCGGTTTTGCAGGCGTTTTTGTTACAGAAGCTGTTCAGTAACAGCTTTACTGTAACAATATATGAAATCTACTACACCAAAAACGCTTTACAAAACCGCAAAATGCTAGGTGAAATGCTACAGAAAAATAAGAAAAAGCGTTTCAAAATCTGCTAGCATTTTGCGGATCTGCTAGCAGTTTTTGGTGTGCTCCAGGCCTCCAGGAGCGCCACGGGGAGGATTCCCCTTTTTATACAACTGGGGGGACCGCAGGGTCCCAGGCTCTCTCACTGCCTGGAAACCACAGCGGCACCCCGGAGGGGGAGGCTGGGTGGCGTGGACGACCCCCCCCAAGTGTGGCCAGCGCCGGGGAGAGCCGTCTGCACCCACCTCCCAATATTAAAAACAGGCACTTACCTTAACGTCCATTGCGTTCTGCTACATGCACATTAATTTGGGGGCACCACATGAGAAAGGAGAGAAGCATGGGTCACCCCGAGCTTTAGAGCTCAGGGCTGGCTCACATACAGCACTCCAGAGGGGGAGGGGGGGGGGGGCAGGCGCACTCACTCCAGGGTTCACACCACCTGCCTCCAAAGGATACAAACTGCACAAAATGCTTTTCATGAGAAAATTAATGTGCATGTAGCAGAACCCAATGGACTTTAAGGTAAGTGGCTGTTTTTAATATTAGGAGGTGGGTGCGGACGGCTCTCCCCAGCGCTGGCCACGCTTGGGGGGGGCAGCTGCGCCACCCAGCCTCCCCCTCCGGGGTGCCGCTGTGGTTCCCAGGCAGTAAGAGAGCCTGGGACCCCGCAGTCCCCCAGTTGTATGGGGGCATTCGGAATCCTCCCCGTGGCGCTCCTGGATAGTGCTAATGTAGCATGAACTAATACCCGCAGGGCGATCGCTTTGCGGTATTGGTTTTTGGACCCTGCATAGTTTGGCATGCGAAAGCAAATGCATATTTGCATGAGCATTGCCTCATGAATAGCCAATTAGGCCGGATTTGCAAAGCCAGACTTGCTAGGGTTAAACTTGGTGTTTGAGCACGCATACATTTTCTCATGGAAAGCCTACTTCTTCTTGCTTCAAGGTTGAGGCACATACTCTATTAGATAGATAGATGCGGCGTATGCTACGACGCGGGTTGGCTAGTTTTATCTAAAGTTTATCTGGTCAGACCCACTCTCTGTCAATAGCACCGCTACTTAATTTGTGTATGCTGCGCGCGCCGTATGTGTCTGTCTCCCTGTTATGGACTGTCCTCAGAAGTGCTCACAATGTATTCCCTACCATAATCTAATGACTCCTAACAACTGATGCATTTATATAGTGCAAAATTTCTGTAGTACATGCGTGAGTGAACTCAAAATGGTGGAGAGCGATCCTGTACCGCGTGCGTGTGTGTGAGGAGGGGGGGTGTCCTAGGCAGAAACTCTCCTCGTGTCCCAGTCCAACCCTGTTTATAAATACTAAATAATGATGTTGATAATAATAATAATAATAATGTATGGCAACAAGATGTCAGTGCCACGTAGAAATAGCTTGTAATCCTGGTTTATGGTCTCCAGATGCGTGACAGTTAAAAATGGCGCACATCGCCAGGGGAATGAAAAGGGCGCCGCATAGACTTACATTATATAACACTATTTAGCGTTATAAGTGTTAAAAAATGGCGCAGGCAGTGTGCCTTACACTTATAACGCTAAATAGCGTTATATGTCTTCAAAAATGCAGAGGGGGCCGGGCGAGGCGGGGGGGAGAGACAGCGGACACTGGAGGGAATAGGCATCAGGGGAGGATGTGTGTAATATGCATACATTACCATGTCCCGGCCACCGATCGCTCCTTCCCTCCGCTCCTTCACTTCTTCCATTTGTTTGCTGTAGTCCTGCAGCCGGCCAATCACCATGCGGAGACTGAAGCCACATGGTGATTGGCTGGCTGCAGGACTACAGCAAACAAATGGAAGAAGTGAAGGAGCGGAGGGAAGGATCGATCGGCGGCCAGGACAAGGTAATGTATGCATATTACACACATCCTCCCCCGATGCCTATTCCCTCCAGTGCCCCGCTGTCTCTCTCCCCAAGCCCCCTGCATATACTAGCTAGTGATGTCACAAACCTCCGATTTTCGGTTCGTGAACTTTCACGGAAGGTTCGGTTAGCGCGAACTTTCGCGAACCGCAATAGACTTCAATGGGGAGGCGAACTTTTAAAACTGGAAACACTCATGCTGGCCAGAAAAGTGATGGAAAAGACGTTTCAAGGGGTCTAACACCTGGAGTGGGGCATGGTGGAGTGGCATACACGCCAAAAGTCCCGGGGAAAAATCTGGATTTGACACAAAGCAGCGTTTTAAGGGCAGAAATCACATTGAATGCTAAATTGCGGCCCTAAAGTGCTTTCAAACATCTTGCATGTGTATACATCAACCAGGGAGTGTAATTAGAGTACTGCTTCACACTGACACACCAAACTCACTGTGTAACGCACCGCAAACGGCTGTTTGCGTAGTGACGGCCGTGCTGGACTCGTGCGCAACATGGCCAGAGTGCAGGCCCTGGCGGTTTTCCAGCCCATATGGTCGCCGGGCTGTGGTAGCTCAATGATAGAACAACAGTGACTGTCCAGCTGATCAAATTTGGTCTGACCACAATGAAGCAACGACCTTATTATCTTTGGCGTGCCACCTCCACCCGAGACACTCATATAGCCGGCGGTCATTGCTTCATTGTGATATGCAAGCCCCTTCACTGCAGAAAGGTAATGATCACGAAGGGGAATGGGCACATGTACATGCCTTTTGTTTTGTTGTTGCAGCCGCCCGCAGTGCAGCTAGAAAAATTAGGCAGGCATGTACACGCACCAGAAAAATTAGTATAGCGGCCGCTGCTAGCAGCGGCCTTAAAAATTCAGGAATCCGCCTAGAGTCCTGGACCCTGTTAGTGGTGACGGAGAAGGCAAGCGGCCTACAGGCAGAGATGCTGTGTGTGAGGGCTGACTTAGTCTTTGGGCGGGCTAGCCCTCCGGACCAGGATCCATGCCTCATTAATTTTGATAAAGGTGAGGTACTGAACACTTTTGTGACTTAGGCAACTTCTCTTCTCAGTGACAATGCCTCCAGCTGCACTGAAGGTCCTTTCTGACAGGACACTTGCGGCAGGGCAAGAGAGAAGTTGGATAGCAAATTGGGACAGCTCTGGCCACAGGTCAAGCCTGCGCAACCAGTAGTTCAAGGGTTCATCGTCGCTGCTCGCAGTGTCTACATCCACACTCAAGGCTAGGTAGTCGGCTACCTGCCGGTCCAGGCGTTAATGGAGGGTGGATCCGAAAGGGCTACGGTGAGGCATTGGACTAAAGAATGTCCGCATGTCTGACATCACCGTGAGATCGCTGGAGCGTCCTGTCCTTGCCTGCGTGGACATGGGAGGAGGATTACTGGCAGTGGTACCTTTGCGTTGTGGTGTGACATCACCCTTAAATGCATTGTAAAGCATATTTGCCAGCTTGTTCTGCAAGTGCTGCATCCTTTCCGCCTTCTGTTGAGTTGGTAACAGGTCCGCCACTTTGTGCCTGTACCGAGGGTCTAGTAGCATGGCCACCCAGTACAGGTCATTCCCCTTGAGTTTTTTGATATGGGGGTCCCTCAACAGGCTGGACAACATGAAAGAGGCCATCTGCACAAAGTCGGATCCAGACGTACTATCCATCTCCTCTTGCTCTTCCTGAGTGACGTCACGTAAACCCTCTTCCTCCCCCCAGCCACGAACAATACCACAGGAACGTGGAGCAGCACAAGCCCCCTGTGACGGCTTCTGCGGTTGTTCTTCTGCCGCCGCCTCTTCCTCCTCCACAGAAACACCGTCCTCATCATCCGAGTCTGACTCCTCTTCTTCCCCACATGACTCCTCTTCTTCCTCCTCCTCCCCCCTCTGTACTGCCGCAGGTGTTGAGGAAACATCTGGTTCGGATGAAATTTGCTCCCACGACTCCTGCCATAACTGTTCTTCTTCACGCTCCTCCACAGCTTTATCCACCACCCTATGCACGGCACGCTCCAGGAAGTAAGCGTAGGGGATCAAGTCACTGATGATGCCTTCAGCGCGACTCACCAGGTTGGTCACCTCCTCGAACGGCCTCATGATCCTGCATGCATTTCGCATCATTGTCCAGTTGTTGGGCCACAATATCCCCATCTTCCCAGATTGTGTCCTTCCACTGTAATTGTACAGGTACTGGGTGACGGCTTTCTCCTGGTCCAGCAGGCGAGAGAACATGAGCAGGGTCGAATTCCAGCGAGTCGGGCTATCGCATATCAAGCGTCTCACCGGCAAGTTGTTTCTCCATTGAATGTCTGCAAAGCATGCCATGGCCGTGTAAGACCGCCTGAAATGCCCACACAACTTCCTGGCCTGCTTTAGGACGTCCTCTAAGCCTGGGTATTTTGACACAAATCTTTGAACGACCAGATTCAGCACATGTGCCATGCAGGGTACATGTGTCAGCTTTTCCAAATTCAAAGCGGAAAGGAGATTGCTGCCGTTGTCACACACCACATTGCCAATCTCCAGCTGGTGCGGGGTCAGCCATAGCTCCACCTCTTTGTTAAGAGCAGCCAGGAGAACTGGTCCAGTGTGACTCTCCGGTTTGAGGCAAGACATGTCTAAAATGGCGTGACACCGTCGTACCTGGCATGCAACGTAGGCTCTGGGGAGATGGGGCTGAGTAGCTGGAGAGGAGGAGATGGCAGCACCACTAGAGTTGAACTGACACTCAGCCAAGGAGGAGGAGGAGGATGACAGCGAAGAGGATGTAGCAGGAGGAGAAGGAGAGGAGGTGGCAGGAGGCCTGCCTGCAAGCCGTGGAGGTGTCACAAGTTGGTCTGCCGCTCAGCTACGTACTCCCTGCTTGCCATCGGTCACCAGGTTGACCCAATGGGCTGTGTACATAATGAAGCAGCCCTGCCCGTGCTTGGCAAACCAGGCATCCGTGGTCAGGTGGACCCTTGACCCAATGCACTTCACCAGAGAAGACACCACTTGCCTCTCAACTGCACGGTACAGTTTGGGTATGGCCTTTTTTGAAAAATAATTGCGGCCTGATATCTTCCACTGCGGTGTCCCAATGGCCACAAATTTACGGAAAGCCTCAGACTCCACCAGCTTGTATGGTAATAGATGGCGAGCTAATAGATCCGCCACGCCAGCTGTCAGATGCCGGGCAAGAGGATGACTGGCAGAAATTGGCTTCTTCCACTCAAAGACTTCCTTCATGGACACCTGCTGTGGGCAGAGGAGCAGGAACTGCTCAAGGGCAGAGGCGGTGTGGAGGAGGGTGGCTGTGAAGGTGCAAGGGAGAAAGCGGCTGAAGATGATGCACGTGAAGGAGGAAGAGGAGGCGGAGGGTGGCTTGTCCTTTGGGTGCTACTTTTCCTCAGGTGTTCTTGTCATAGCTGTTTGTGCCTTTTCTCCAGGTGCCTTCGTAAGGCACTTGTCCCTTCGTGAGTGTTGGCCTTTCCACGGCTCAATTTTTGGAGGCAGAGACAACAGATGGCTTTGCTCCGATCTGAGGCACACACGTTAAAAATTTCCAAACCGCTGAGCCCCCCTGGGGTGATGGCACTATGGTGGCAACAGCAGCTGACGTTGAAGGGCATGTTGGCTGGCTGTCCATAGCTGGCGATACATGGCGCCGGACACTGCCCCCAGCTGTTTCTGAGGAAACTCCCTCTGCTTCTTTCATGGACTCGTCTCCTCCTACTCCTCTCTGACTCCCCCTCTGAACTGTCCACCTGGTCATCTCCTCTATTGGGAACATTCGTGGCATCCATATAATCATCATCATAATCCTCCTGCCCAGCTTCGCTTTCCTCAGACACCTCCAAAACTGCACCAACACCAGGTACTTCATCATCCCCCTCCTCACACGTTATGTCCATACTATCGCCACCTAACTCAGACGTATGAGGTGGTGTAACTTGCTTAGCGCCCTCATCTTGTTGTAGCAGTATTGGCTGTGAATGTGTGATTTCACCACCAAATAACTCCTACGAAGTGTCAAATACAGCGGATGTGGTGCTTGTAGTAGCGCTGGTGGCTGCGAGAGATGAGGTGTTCTGTGCTAAATAGTCAAGCACGTCCTGACAATCTTGGGAAGTGTCCCAGGGCCGCACAAAATCACATCAACACGACCTCGCACAGACCTGCTGGTGCCAGGTGGCCTTCCTCTAGGTCTGCCTCTACCTCTTCCTCTACCTGGTTTGTCCATTTTGTCCATCTTTGGGGGATGCTAGGTATATGCAGTGAGGTGGGTTCACTGAACACAAAATGTAGTTATATGCAGTGAGGTGGGTTCCCTGAACTCAAAAGGTAGGTAGATGCAGTGAGGTGGGTTCACTGAACACAAAATGTAGTTATATGCAATGAGGTGGGTTCACTGAACTCAAAAGGTAGGTAGATGCAGTGAGGTGGGTTCACTCAACACAAAAGGTAGTTATATGCAGTGAGGTGGGTTCACTGAACATGAAAGGTAGTTATATGCAGCGAGGTGGGTTCACTCAACACAAAAGGTAGTTATATGCAGTGAGGTGGGTTCACTGCACATAAAAGGTAGGTGGATGCAGTGAGGTGGGTTCACTGAACACAAAAGGTATGTTAAGAGTGATGGAATTACCTCTGTAGTGGAGAGCGGTGCGGACGCCGCTCTCGCGTCTGACGTCACCGCAGTTTCCGCCATGTCATCCCAGCCAGGCAGAGCAGGCCTTTCCAGAGTCCATCAAAGCAGGGCAGCCCTCGCACGCACCAGGAGACAGGACCTTTATGCTTTGAGGAGGCGGGTCAGCTGACCAGCCGGTCAGCTGACCAGGCGGGGCTGACTTTTACCACTGATTAGTACATAACAAGGAAATGAGCAGCGCTACTTAAAAACAGACAAGTGTCTACCTGCAAAAGAGTGCAAGCCCCACTTGTGGGGTCGAATACACACCGAGCATACACATGACCTGTCTACCACTGGAGGATGTTGGTTTCCTGTAACAGCTTGCATGCAACCTATTAAGTACTCGTCCCTCCCACTGCAAAGAAGTCAATCCTCCATGGGAGGGGCCTAACACTAACTAAATCCTAACCTATGTATATGCATAGCCTGGGTGCGCTACCAAGTAAAATAAAAAAATCGAAAATTGCGCAAAAGGTGGATCAGCGCAACACCAGGCCGCCTCCGAATGGCCTCCAATCAGAGGTGCGCTGATCCCCCCCAGGAACTACAAACGCACCTTGAACCCAAACAGAAGCTCTGCATATACACCAAAAGCATGGCTGTTAAGTGGGAGCAGCTGACCAAAAACGAATTAAATTAGTACATAGCAAGGAAATGAGCAGCGCTACTTAAAAACAGACAAGTGCCTACCTGCAAAAGAGTGCAAGCCCCACTTGTGGGGTCGAATACACACCGAGCATACACATGACCTGTCTACCACTGGAGGATGTTGGTTTCCTGTAACAGCTTGCATGCAACCTATTAAGTACTCGTCCCTCCCACTGCGAAGAAGTCAATCCTCCATGGGAGGGGCCTAACACTAACTAAATCCTAACCTATGTATATGCATAGCCTGGGTGCGCTACCAAGTAAATTTAAAAAATCGAAAATTGCGCAAAAGGTGGATCAGCGCAACACCAGGCCGCCCCCGAATGGCCTCCAATCAGAGGTGCGCTGAGCCCCCCCAGGAACTACAAACGCACCTTGAACCCAAACAGAAGCTCTGCATATACACCAAAAGCATGGTACCATGGAAGATTACGCCTCTCAGTTCAGGAAGTGGGCGGTCTCTTCCAGGTGGGAACATTACGCTTTACTAGACTGTTTTTTGTCAGGGTTGTCTGATTCAGTTTCTGACATCATGATCAGTCACCCTGAACCCAAAACGTTAGACTAAGCTATTGCTTTGGAAATAAAGATTGATTGCAGGGTACGGTACTATAAACAAGGCAGGTCACGAGGTACTCCCAGAACTGTTGTCTCTAACCCACAAGTCATGACTACTCTGGATGAACCAATGCAGTTCGGTCATTCAAAGTTGTTGGAGACAGAGAAGTCCCGAAGGCGCAAGGAGGGCTTTTGTTTGTACTGCAGAGAGAAAGGGCATTTCATACAAAATTGCAGCAAGAAGGTGGAAAACTTCTCCGCCTAGGTGTAGTTGGAGGTACTACCCTAGGCAAACCTGTTTTACCTCCGAAGTTTTCCAAAATGTTATTGCCTTGTTCTGTGACGTGGAAGGGTCAAGTTTTTTGTACGCAGGCCTTTGTGGATTCGGGTTCTGCAGCTAACTTTATTGACTTGAGTCTGGTTTCTAAGTGGGAAATTCCTATTCTTCCCTTAGACAGGCAGATATACGTAACCGCTATAGATGACTCTCCACTGCAGAACAAGCAACCCCTCTCGCAAACTCCTCTTCTCACCTGTCATGTGAGAGTTTTGCATAGGGAGGAACTGCAATTTTATGTGTTAAAGATGTTGTCCGCAATGATTGTTTTGGGACTCCCATGGTTACGTCAACACTCACCTAAGATTGACTGGAACACAGGGCAATTACTGGCCTGGTCCCACGCTTGTCAATCTTCCTGTCTTGAGAAAATTACTTTGTGTTCCACTGAGGTTGAAATGGAAGGTGTTCCTTCCCCTATTTAGAATTCTCAGATGTTTTCTGCCCACAAGCTGCTGATAAGCTTCCCCCGTAAAGAGAGTTTGACTGCCCTATTGATCTGAGGCCGGGTACAATGCCTCCCAGCGGGCACTTGTACAACCTCTCAGGTCCAGAACAACTTGTCATGAAAGATTACATCAAGGAGAACCTTGAGAAAGGGTTTATCCCCTGCCAAGTCACCGGCAGGGGCGGGTTTTTTCTTTGTCCAGAAAAAAGATGGTGGATTACGCCCGTGTATTGATTATAGGGCGCTTAATAAAATTACGATACCCAACCGTTATCCGCTGCCCTTAATTGACGACTTGTTTTCTCAAGTTTCTGGGGTGCAAGTGTTCTCCAAACTGGACCTGAGAGGGGCATATAACTTGATTCAAATTGGTCAGTGGGATGAGTGGAAGACCGCGTTCAACACACCCGATGGGCATTACGAGTACTTGGTGATGCCTTTCGGGTTGTGTAATGCCCCCGCGGTATTCCAGGAATTTGTCAATGAAATTTTTAGGAATGTTCTGGGGCACTTCGCTGTTATATACTTGGATGACATCCTAATTTTTTTCTCGCAACCTCGAGGAACACAGGGATCATGTGAAATTTGCATTGAGTAAACTCGGAGAGAATCACCTATATGCAAAACTAGAAAAATGTCTATTTGAGGTGTCTGAGAACGCCTTCTTGGGGTACATCATCTCCTCGCATGGTTTGCCAATGGACCCCAAGAAAGTTTCCGCAGTGCTGGAGTGGCCACAGCCTGCTGGTCTGAAAGCGCTCCAATGCTTCTTAGGTTTTGCAAACTACTATAGAAAGTTTATTAAGGGATTTTCTTCAGTGGTGGCACCCCTCACCAATTTGACGAAAAAAGGGGCTGATACTTACAATTGGTCTCAGGAGGCCTGTGAGGCCTTTACACAGCTCAAGTCCCTGTTCTGTGCTGCTCCCATCTTACATCATGTTGATTTCTCACGCCCGTTTATTGTGGAAGTAGATGCCTCAGAGGTTGGAGTAGGGGCTGTACTGTCCCAATATTCAGGGTCTCAAGGGTGCTTACACCCCTGTGCATTCTTTTCCTGCAAGTTCTCCCCAGCAGAGATAAATTACGACATCAGTAACAGGGAGCTCTTGGCCATAAAAATGGCATTTGAGGAGTGGCGACACTGGCTGGAGGGGGCGGAACATGTTATTACAGTTTACACAAATCACAAGAATCTGGAATATATTGAGGGTGCTAATAGGCTCAATCCGAGACAATGTGATGAGGATAAGGACCAGAGGCGCCAAAAAGAGTAAAAACAATGTAAGGATAAAAAATGGGGGGAGACGTGCTCACCACCCATCTAACAGACCAAAAACCAATAGAAAACACAGTGCTTGATCAAAAAATCAGCAATTTATTGATACTCCCAGATGCTACGCGTTTCACGGGATTAACCCGCTTCCTCAGGCAATTATACAGGAGTACAGGCTATAAAAGATACAGAACAAAAAACATCCATAAATAAAAGACCCCAAAAGCTTGTAATAGTTAACAACCAAATTCATGCTTCACAGATCAAGGTGCAAATCATAGTGCAAGTAAATGTATTTAATACATGATCATCTAAAAAAGCTCAATCACTGGGACTCATTCGAGTATCTACCTGTGCCAATACTGCAAAAGTAAAATTGTTGGGGAGAGGTAAAAATATAAATATAAAACTGTTGGGGAAGGTGAAAACTAAATGATTAACATGCCAGGCTGAATCGTGATGGCTGTAAACAATATATGCTGGGCTTTAACAGTAGTGAGAGTGTCTGGGTTCCCTTGACCCGGGATAATGCAGATATAATGTTGCAATACAATGTGCATAAAAAAACAAGTACAGTGTGCATAAAAATGAAGAGGGGACTTACCAGTTGGGGGTCTGAAACGAGCTCAGCGCCTCAGTGGAGAACGAGGTGCACTGAGCCCTAGAAATAGCTTGAATGAGCGGAGAACGCCGTCTCCGCAATGGGCTGCATCACTTCCGCCGCGCTGTGCGGAAGTGACGCTTGGCGCATGCGCCGGAGGGTATCGGCGCCATATTGGATGTGGTATAGTGCTGGCAAACAGGGCTCCGCTTGTACGCGGTTTTCCGTCAGTTATCTGCGTCCATGTGACGCGACCACACGCACAATGCTGGCGCTATAAGCGCCTACCAACTCACAGAACGCTAAGGCATTAAATTGCCTTTATATGTAGTGGACGTTGAGAATAATGGCCGCTGTAGCCTGGGGAATAGGGGAAGGAGTTTTTTAAAACATAATATTATAGGAAAATCAAGGAATTTTTACTACAACAATTCCAGCATTCAAATTTTTCTTGGTATATTACATAAACATAAAAATCATATTTAGCACAATAAACAGAGAAAATCTATACATATGCTTAACATAAGATCATTAATCATAAAATAAATATAAATTGATTGTTATAAAAATTCATCAAACAGCGGAAAACATCATAATCTTGATGGATTAAGATAGATAAAAGAGAGGACAAGTGTACTAAAACCAAATATCACTATCAATCGTCGTGCGACTAACAGCACCATAGATACAATATCGTATGGGTATAAAACTATAATTTAGTCTAGAACGCTTTTTCTAGGACCTCATTAAGACCGTTCGGGACCAGACTTTTTAGGATATTGATCCAGTATATCTCCTTCTGGCGCAGCGCTTCAAAGATGTTAGGGGTGTGCGGGGGAATCACCTCTATGAAAGTGATGTGAAATAATCGGGGATCTCTATCGTGGTGCGTGCCAAAATGTCTAGAGACACTGTGAGTTGCCAGGCAGTTGATAATGTTCCTCTTATGTTGGCCGACCCTGCTGCGAGCCTCCTGGGTCGTCCGGCCCACATATTGGAGGCCGCAAGGGCAGGATATGAGATAAATGATGTACCGGGAGTCGCAATTGATATATTGTTTAATAGGGTATGTACTTGATGTGACAACCGATTGGAAGGTGTTGGTGTCACTTACAAACTGGCAAGCTGTACAACGGGGCTTTTTTACATGGAAAAGATCCGGGTCTAGTGTGGCCTTTGAACTGCATGTTCTTAAGCTTACTTGGGGCCAGTAGGTTACGTAAATTCGGGGCTCTCCTGTATGTTAAAGATGGTCTATCGGGGATTGCCGATTTTAGATAGGGATCTTGG
The DNA here is from genome assembly GCF_040937935.1 of Hyperolius riggenbachi. Classification (NCBI taxonomy): domain Eukaryota; kingdom Metazoa; phylum Chordata; class Amphibia; order Anura; family Hyperoliidae; genus Hyperolius; species Hyperolius riggenbachi. Next base: position 343,757,721 of record NC_090649.1, on the reverse strand, counting down.
AGCAGGAGGTCCCATCTATTTTGTAATATTGACCTGATAGTGTTGTGTTGGGCACTGAATCTCGTGATGAATCGTGGAAAGGATGATTCCTGGGTAGTAGCTAATGTCGGTTTGGTAGGGTCTGTTAAGGTGGCTCTGCGCCTGGCATCTCTCAACAGTTTGTTGGGGTACTTACGTTCAATAAATTTATTTGTCAGAATCGCAGACTGTGAATGGAAGTCTTTATAATCGGTGCAGTTACGGAAGATGCGTTTATATTGGCAGTAGGGAGTATTGGTGGTCCAGGGTTTATGGTGGTGACTTTTGAAATGAATATAATTGTTGGCATCGACCTTTTTGAAAAAGGTTTTAGTTTTTATTTTGTCTCCATCAACATATAAGGACAAGTCTAGAAATTCTATGGTGGTGCAATGGTGTTGGGCTGTGAATTGAAGGCCAGCTGTGTTATTGTTTAGGTAGTGAACAAAATCTGTGATGCTATTGGAATCACCATGCCATATAAAGATAAGATCGTCGATATATCTTTTATAGAATATAATATTACTTTGGAAGGGGTGTTGCGGATGAAATTTTAGACGTTCCAGGAGGCCCATGGACAGGTTTGCGAAGGACGGCGCAAACGAACTGCCCATGGCCGTCCCGGTGAGCTGGTGGTAGTATTTTTCTTGAAAACTGAAGGTATTGTGCGTTAAGATGAACTCGGCACATTGCGTAATGAAATTTCTCTGGGCTATGGGCATATGTGCGTTGTTGCTTAAAAATTGGTCAATGGCTGTCAATCCAAAGTCATGGGGAATGTTGGTGTATAATGATGTTACATCGCAGGTGAGCCAGTGATAATTCTCTTGCCAAGCTATATCTTTTATCAGCTGTATAAGGTGCTGAGAGTCCTTGAGGTAGGATGGAAGTGTCCGAACGTGGGGCTGAAGGTGATGATCAACAAAGACCGATAAATTACTTGTGGTGGATTCAATGCCTGATATAATAGGACGGCCCGGTGGTTTATTGAGTGTTTTATGTATCTTAGGAAGGTAATAAAAAAATGGGGTTCTCGGATGTTGGTTGATAAGGAAGCTCCTCTCGTTTTTAGTAAGGATACCCTTGAAAAAATTGTCATTTATGAAAGCTTTCAATGTGTTGTTATATTCCTCTGTTGGGTCATGATCCAAAACGGCATAGTGTAGGGGGTTATCTAATAAGCGGGAGGCCTCCTTTGTGAGTATAAATTCTTTCGATCTATTGTGGCTACATTGTCTAGATTTACTACACCATTTGGGCTCTCGGTCTTTTGTCTTTGTTTTCTCAATCCGAGACAAGCTCGGTGGGCACTTTTCTTTTCACGGTTCCGATTCATAATTACGTATAAACCAGGTAATACAAATGTGAAGGCCGATGCATTATCCCGTTGTTTTGAACCTGAGACAGTACAGCCCTCACTCCCTGTAAACATCTTGCCAGAACATATCGTGATTGCAGCCACAGAAACCATGCGGGACCTGACAGTCACTCTGCAGCCGTATCAGTCTGAGGCTCCAGAGGGGAAGCCAGATGGTATATTGTTTGTTCCATTGCATCTGCGTTTGCAGGTGTTGCAGATGTTTCATAGCCACAAAAACGCAGGGCATCCTGGAATAGGCAGGACTGAGGAGCTCTTGTCTCGCAGTGTGTGGTGGCCTTCATGGACAAATGACAGTAAGGAGTTTGTTACATCCTGCCCCATCTGTGCTCGCAGTAAGCCATCCAGAGAGGCCCCTGCGGGTATGTTACAGTCACAGAACCATGGACCCACATATCCATGGATTTTGTGGGAGAACTCCCCAATTCTGAGGGGAATACAGTGATTTGGGTTATTGTAGATCGTTTTAGCAAAATGGTAGGAAGGAAGCTTCCCTCAGCCCAGGAGTTGGCAGATCTTTTTGTCACTCATGTCTTCCGTTTACATGGAATACCGGTTAATATAGTCTCAGATAGAGGGGTGCAATTTGTGTCTAAGTTCTGGCGGGCACTGCTGTCACTGGAGTCACTGGAGCAGTTTCTCCGATGCTATGTGGCTGATTCGCAGCAGGACTGGGTAAAGTTCCTTCCCTTTGCGGAGTTTGCCCACAATGATCTCCGAAACGCTTCCTCAGGGTATTCTCCATTTCAGGTGGTTACTGGAAAGTCACCTAAATTTTGCCAGCATTAGACGACTGGCAGAAATCATGTAAGAGAACTTGGTAGTTGGTAAAAGCCACTCTGGAAAAAGCCTTTAATGTACAAAAAAGGCAGGCTGATAGGAAGCGTTCACCTGAATGGGACTTTAACCCAGGAGACATGGTATGGGACAGAATTTTAGACAACTAGGGTCTTGGTTGTGGCACTTTCTAGTGTATCATAGTGTATCAGACCATTTTAGAAAGTCCCACAACCAAGACCCTAGCTGTCTACAATTCTGTGGTGTAGAGAAGGCCAGGTACTCATGGAGGGGGTGCAATAGAATTGGGATGATTTCTCAAATGGAGACTCGCTGGATATATAAAATGAACACCCTGAAACCCAGGGGACTGAATATAGACATAGACTTAAATTGCTATATTGCGAATGGCTGACTCTGGTATTGCACAGTTATGCTATTGATGATTCTATGTACTGTATGGGAATAATGTGGGGAGCTAACTGTAATATAACTATGAACCACTAGATGGCACTCGTATTGAGTTATGTGTGAATGTGCTACTCTAGCGAATGGGTGATCTACCTGATGCCTCTTGGGATTGGCAGGGGTATGTGGCGTAATGGCCCCCATCTGCATATAGACAATAATACCTCATTAATTTCATTTTTTTTATTTCCTCTATATTCCTCTATATTCCGTTTTTAAAAATGTTTTAAAAATGTTTTTCGTTTTTTTATTTAAAAACTAAGACTGCCAGTATGATGTAATGTTTTTAATAAAGTTGGGTGTTGCTGAATCGAGATTCTGTGCTTCCATGCGATGGAGCGCACGGAAGCTGGATCCGCATAGCTCACATTGAGCATAAGCGGAAGGGGGGGAGCTACGAATCTGTATAAGATCTGATGTCGGCAAGCTAACCACGCCCCTGATGAGTCACTCGTAGTGACGAACCTCGTAGGGTGGAGCTTGCCTGACGTCCAGGAAACCACGTTGATGCAGTAGCAGCGGCGAGAGTGGGATTACACCTTCTAGCCTGCCCGGGAGGAAACTGGGGAGAGCCCGTTTTCAAACTCTGTGCCTTGTTACCTGCAACTAAATTGTGAGTGCAAACTTTTAATAAAATTTAAAACTTTTATGCTGAATCACGCTATGGAAGCTTTTCTTTTTATGTGAGGACGCATCTATCAGCATACACCATTCAGGACACCGTGACTTAAAAGGAGTTGGCAACCCTAAAGTGCTGGAGTCGCACATTGCTGGACGCTTATTGACCAGTCTGACAGTGGTCAAATTGGCTGGGTGAGTTTTATCCCTCACGGGGTGCATGGTGGTGGATTCAGAATACAGTTGAGCGCTATCTTGTAAACTGGAAATAATTAGAGAGCTGTAATCTTGCTGACACTGATCGTTACAAGGTAGTTATATGCAGTGAGGTGGGTTCACTCGACACAAAAGGTAGTTATATGCAGTGAGGTGGGTTCACTCGACACAAAAGGTAGTTATATGCAGTGAGATGGGTTCACTGAACACAAAAGGTAGGTAGATGCAGTGAGGTAAGTTCACTCAACACAACAGCTAGGTAGATGCAGTGAGGTGGGTTCAATCAACACAAAGGTAGGTATATGCAGTGATGAGGTGGGTTAACTAAACACAACAGGTACTAGGTATATGCAGTACTGGATATTACAATGTGCAGCTCCCTGTCACACACACAGGTAGTCACTGAATGTGCTGGGCCGCTGGCAGTGGCACACACACAGTATGAATTATCAAGGCTGTGTATGCAACACAAGTGTCAGTGGGACACACAGAAGGAAAAAAAAAGAGATCACAAGAACAGGATTAGCTCTGAAAAGAGCTGTTGTGGGGTGCTATTACAGCAATGTAACGATTGTGGAATATCTCCGTGGAAATCCTCCACAAACGCCTGAATAACAGAACCCAGCTGTGGTGCAATGCACCCGTAGAGGGGAATTCCCACCGGCAGATGGAGCTGTGGAGTGCAGAGGAACAAAGCCTCTGTACTACCACAGACGCCAGATAGGAATTGTACGAGGGGAAGCAATACAGGGCAAGATAGCCCCCTGTGAAAGAGAATGAGCACAGAGACAGAATGTATGTATGTCCACAAATCTAGTCGCCACCCGGCAATGGCAAACACACAACAGTGAAGACCAAGTGGGAAAGCAATCGCAAGAATGGCGATTGCAAACAGTGACACAAGACTGAATGAGCACAGAGATAGAATGTATGTATGTCCACCAATCCAGTCGCCACCTGGCGACGGAGAACACACAACAGCGAAAACCAAGTGGGAAAGCAATTACAAGAGTGGTGATTGCTAACAGCGACACAAGACCGAGCAAAGACAGAGCATAAGTGTAGTAAGAGAGACACAACAAACAATAATGATCAGAACACCAAGGAAAATAACAAACACACTCGCTAAGCGCGGTCCCTGCATGAAAAGCGCAACAGCGACAAAACAAATTGCAGCCAGCAGCGGCAGCGAGCGGGAATCACTTAACGAGAGAAGAGCTCTGTGTGCCGCTGCTGGTCTGGTCTCCTGCATTGCATTGTCCAATTACGCTCTCACAGGAAGTACTGCGAGAGCGTGATTGGACAGTGTCAGTGCAGTATACCAGACCAGCGGCACACAGAGCTATCGCTCTCGGTAAGCCGTTCCGCTGGCTGACTGGAATTCTGGAGGTGGGGGGGGGGAGTGCGCAAGGGGGGGCCCTAGGTGAGGGAGGGGAGGCTTCCCCCCCTCCACGCCGCTCTGTGCCCACTTTCCCACCTTCCTGCGCTGTGCCCCCCTCTATCCTCTTAGGAGGTCCCGCGCACCTGCCGATCCTGCAGAACTCCTGGGGATGAATGGCTGTAGACAGCCTCTGCAATCTGTATTGCATAAGCTAGAAACACGAAAATTGTTTGCTAAAACAAGAATTTTCGGCAAACAGTGTCATAAACAAAATGGCTGTTGGGGAATCCCCGTTCCCCCGGAGGCCACCTCAGAGTGTCAGAATACGCGTTATTTCACATGAATGGGTGGGTCCAGGGGATTAGGGCACCTCCTGCTCTGGTCACCTGGACCCACCATCTATGTGAAAAATCACTGGTTTCGCCACTCTAGTGTGGCCTCCAGCGATCGGGGATTTCCCAGTGGCCATTTTGATTGCATCACTGTTTGCCGAAATTTCTTGTTTTAAAGGCAAAATTTTCGTGTTCTCAGCCTCTGCTATACAGATGCAGAGGCTGACTGTGACCATTCAGTGGTGGGAGTTCGTCAGTGTGGGAGGGTGGTGAGATGTCCTAAGAGGATACTGGCGTGGGACCACTCCTGAGGTTACTGGCGTGAGATTATCCCAAGGTAAGTATCCCTGGTTAATTTAGAACAATAAAGGACTTTTTTCGTTGTCGTGTTTTTATTTATTTTTTTAACTCTGCTGAAATGGGTAAGGGGTACCGTGTACACCTATACTCATTTCTCCTGGGGAGGGGGCGGCTTCCGGGGTCCGCTTGTTAAAGGGGAACCCCAGATGGCACCATGAACCCCCAGGACGTTGGCGGCCCCCACCTCCTCCTGGGGCACCGGAGGTGGGGAAGAGCCCCTTGTCCATGGATTGGACAAGGGCTCTGGGGGAGAGGAAGAGGTTGGCCGCCCCTCTCCTCCAGAGCCCCCCAATTCCATGGACCATGCGGGCTGGTATAGCTCAGGGTGCGAAGCCCCACGTGGCCAGGACTCCGCATTCTGGCTATCCCAGCCTGCATGGGGACAAGGGGTTAAGGAGGCTTGGGAAGGGGGACCCCACGCTGTCTGTTTTCATGAAATGTATACAATATATATACAGAACTCGGAATGCAGTAACCTGTTCTGCAGCAGTGTCATTTTACACAGTTTAAAAAACATTTTTCTTATGAAACTTTGAAATCGATTTGCTCAAAAACTATAAGCTCTTTTCACAATTTTTTTTTTCCATGTTCCTACTCATCTGCTTAACATACATGCCAAATTTGGTGATGATAGCATGTACGGGGGCTTTACAATTAACTGCAGAAGTTAACACTATTTAATTCAATAGAAATGCACTCGGAACACAAAAATTCGGAGCACGAAACTCGGTTTTCGCATGCGGTACACGAAATTTTGACGAAATCGGAATTCAGCTGTTCCGATCAGCCCTAGTCTCTAAGCTCTGGACACCTGAGTAATAAGAGTGTTTGGTGCAACAGTAATACTTTGAGGAGAGCACCCGTATTGAGGGTGCAAGGCAGTAAGGGTACTGCCCAAAGAACAGGCTCCTTCCAAAACCTGAGGCTCCCCAAGGGGAGGAGTCAGGCTGAGAATGAGAAGGACCAGAGTGTGAGTGACACCAATGGTGGAATGTCACTGACAGATCTGTGAACTATCTATAAACAGAGGAGATAGTTCTCGAGGTCGGACAAGCCAGGTCGGCAACAGACAGACAGATAAGGTACAGAGGAAGGAGACAGACTCGGGATCCTAAGGCTAGCAAGGTTTGGCAACGGAGTATCAGATAAAGTGAAGTACCAAATCAGAAATCAGAAGAGAGGTCAGGAAAGCAGAAGGTCATAACAAATAATCAACAATGTCTAGTCTATGGGTGTGAGCTCCTTGATCATCAACACCCTGGAACTAGTCTGAAGTATAACAGGATGGTAAAGATAATTCCTAGTCTTGGGTGTGAGCTCTGTAGTCATCAACACCCTGGAACTAGTCTGAATGATAACACAGATAATACACAGTATTCCTAGTCTTGGGTGTGAGCTCCGTAGTCATCAACACCCTGGAACTAGTCTAGAGAATAACACAGATACTGACAAACAGGTCTGAATGCTACCACGTAGTGATCGCAACGGCAGACAACCAGAGAATGACCAGCACCCAGTATATATAGCAAAGCGCTCTCCAGTGCCTTCCCTAAGTGCTGGACCAATGGGAAGTGGTACTGCCGTCAGCTGACCGGCTTGGTCAGCTGACTCCCTTCTGGCTGTCATATAAGTTCTGCCTCTCAGCGCGCGCGCGTCCTTCTAAAACTGTGTGGACTATCAGTCCCAGCCCCACCAGACATGTGATGTAAAGCACCCGCCGCGCTGGACGCGGAAACCGCCGCACCGCTATCAAGGCATGCAGCGGTTTCTCTGCGTTTGGCCATACTACTAGATGTAGGCCTACGCGTGCCAACCGCCGCGTTGGACGCGGAATCAGCCGCCTTGTTCTGAGTACACGTGGCGGATTTTCCGCGTTTTCTCACAGTACCCCCGCCCCCGAGGAGTGGACTCCGGACAGCTCCTACCCGGCTTCTCAGGATGTAGGGTGTGGAATTCCTTCTTTAATTCATCCGCATGCATGCGGCAATCAGGTACCCGTGTTCTTTCCTCTATGCCATAACCCTTCCAGTGAACCAAATACTGTACCGTGTTCTGTATCTATACGTGAGTCTAAAATCTTTTCCACTTCATACTCAGGTTGGTCATCCACCATCACAGGAGGAGGAGGAGTGGAACCTACATGTACTGCTGGCTTAAGCGGGGATACATGGAACGATCTTACCCCACGCATGCTGGCAGGGAGATCAATGGCATAAGTAACATTGTTGATTTTCCTGGTTACTGGAAAAGGGCCCACAAATCTGGGTCCTAACTTGGGCGAAGGCTGTTTTAAAGTCAAATGACGAGTGGACACCCAGACCAAGTCTCCTGGCCGGAACTTCCACTCTATGGAACGTTTCTTGTCAGCTTGACCTTTCTGACTCTGAAAAGCCTTCTCTAGATTTTCTTTCACGATTCCCCAAACTTTCTTAAATGACTCTTGCCAGGCCTCCAAAGCTGGAAACGGAGTGGAAGCTACTGGCAGTGGGGAGAACTTAGGCAACTTTCCAGTTACCACCTGAAATGGAGAGAATCCATAGGTAGAGCTTTTCAAATTATTGTGTGCAAATTCTGCAAACGGCAAGAACTTGACCCAATCATTTTGCGCATCCGCGACATAACACCTTAAAAACTGTACCAGTGACTGGTTAATTCTCTCGGTCTGACCATTGGTCTGTGGGTGGTAGCCCGACGAAAACGACAGTCCCATGCCCAATTGATGACAAAATGCCCTCCAAAATTTAGAAACAAATTGGACTCCCCGATCTGACACTATATTTTCCGGGATGCCATGTAGCCGGAAAATGTGCATGATGAAAAGATCGGCCAACTCCTGGGCCGAGGGGAGTCCTTTCAGGGGCACGAAATGGGCCATTTTACTGAATCTGTCGACTACCACCCAAATGACCGACATGCCCTCAGACCTCGGGAGCTCACCCACAAAATCCATGGACAAGTGAGTCCATGGTTCACTCGGGGTGGGCAAAGGCTGCAATGTTCCCACAGGTGCCAGACGGGAGGGTTTGCTTTTTGCACACACTGCACATTCTCTCACATACTCCTTGCAGTCAGTTGCCAATGAAGGCCACCAAGCACACCTAGCAACAAGGTCCTTTGTTCTGGCGGCCTCAGGATGTCCAGCATTTTTGTGGGAGTGGAACATCTGCAATATCTGGAGACGAAACGGCAATGGTACAAACATGACCCCTTCAGGCTTCCCCTCAGGAACATCCTGCTGGAAGGGACTTAAAGTCTCCATCCATTTCTTCCAGGTCTCTGTGGCTGCCAATACCACTTTCTGTGGGATAATAGTCTCTGGGTCTGAGTTCTGTGCTGTCTCTGGCTCAAAGCATCTGGACAAAGCATCTGCTTTAATGTTTTTACTACCCGGAGTATACGTAATTACACATCTGAATCTCGAGAAAAACAGTGACCATCGGGCCTGACAGGGACTCAATCTTTTAGCCCCTTCAATGTATTCCAAATTTTTGTGATCAGTGTAAACTGTAATTGTATGTTCTGCTCCTTCTAGCCAATGTGTTATGATCATGTCTGCAGCGTTTACTGCTGGCTGCAGTGGTATTGTAACCCAAGCAGTTCTGATGTCATTACATACATTTTCTTGCATAGTTTGGTTTGCACTTAAACTAGTTGCTGATTCCATCTGCAGTCGCTCTGAAGTTAATGACAGTTTAATGTGCTTTTGTGTAAACGGACTTTGTCTGCTGCAGTGGAGGGGAAGTCCCTTTCCTGCAGGCTGCATATCATTGTCTGCCTTTTCCTGCTGTCAGCCTGTGATTAATTACCATTCACTTGTGTGGGAATCTGCAGGTCTGCTCCCATTGGATGACCTCAGTATGAAGAACTGCTTCCTGCAATGCTTGATGGGCTACCATAGTCTCAGATTCAGTCTGTTACTCTGCTCGTGCCCCACCTCGTTCCTGGTCCGTGTGGACTGCGCTGACTCCTGCGAAGGGGTCAGCGAGTCCTCCTAGTTCTGCTCTTGTTTCTAGAAGTTGTTACTTTGCTTGTCTTGTGTCATATATTGGTTCATCGCCAATATATACGCATACTTGCACGTTTATTATTTTCCTTGTATTCGTGTTACGTTGATACATCAGTGTCGCTGATATATACGTACACGAACTGTTTATATCCTGTGTTCCGTTAGTCAGCGTTCCAGCACGCTGAGCTAGTTATCCTGTTCCTGGTCCTGTTTGTGGATTGCGTTCATCTCTGCGAAGAGATAGTGAATCCTTCTGAGTCCTGTTCCCTGTATTACTCCAGTCTTAGTCAGAGTTCCTGCTTATGTCATATATCGGTTCATTGCCGATATATACATATGTTAGTCAGACGTTACAAATAGTTTCATTGATAGCTGTAATTGTAATACGCTAGGAAATCATACTTATTGTATATTTATCTGTGTTTCGTTCATCTATCTTGATCCTGCTATTTCCTGACTATCCTGTCCTGTCTTTGTGAGGCACGCCATTGCTGCAAACGCATTGGCTACCTCATTCCAGTCTGTTTTATTGTGGACGCTTGCTGTCACTAAGTAGTGGCTAGTTAAGCAAGCGTTCACTCTGTCTACCTGTCCTGATCTCCTCAGTCCTGGTTTATGCGCTCAGCGCTACTTTGCGCTGAGACGTTATTACGAAAGTGTTGTTTGTGGCTGTTCGGATCTGCACCGGCTCTGTGCACCACAATCTCCTATTGGAGTCAGTCCTCTCCTCCACTAAACTGGGGATATCCTGATCCCTTGTGCTGGTGTGTGTACCTCCTTCACGTCAGCTTATGTGTTGTATGCTGACTGTGGAGATTACACCTCCAAGCTTAACACAATGACGCCATTCTTCAAAGGCCAATTTAATGGCTAGGAGCTCCCTGTTGCCTATATCGTAGTTTTTCTCTGCTGGTGAAAACCTACGAGAAAAATAGGCACACGAGTGTAATCTTCCCTGCAACCCAAAACGCTGAGACAGCACAGCCCCCACCCCGACCTCTGAGGCATCCACCTCTACGATAAAGGGATAGGATGTGTCGACGTGTCTCAAAATGGGTGCAGAACAGAATAGTTCTTTCAGAGTGGAGAAAGCAGCCAAAGCTTCGGGGGACCAGTGGTTGGTATCTGCCCCTTTCTTAGTGAGACTGGTGAGGGGTGCAATGACTGTGGAGTACCCCTTTATGAACCTTCTATAGTAATTTGCGAACCCTAAGAACCTCTGGAGAGCATTCAGTCCCACTGGCTGAGGCCACTCCAGGACAGCAGAGACTTTGGCAAGGTCCATAGAAAGGCCCGAGGTAGAAATTATGTACCCCAGAAAGGCGACAGATGTTACCTCAAAAATGCATTTCTCCAATTTAGCATAAAGCATGTTCTGTCTTAGCTTGTGTAACACAAATCTGACATGAGCCCTGTGCTCTGAGAGGTTATCTGAGAAGATTAGTATATCATCCAGATATACCAGGACAAATTTACCCAAAACCTCCCTGAACACCTCAAGATGGCCGGAGCATTACACAACCCGGAGGGCATCACCAGGTACTCGTAATGCCCATAGGGTGTGTCAAAGGCTGTCTTCCACTCATTGCCCTCTCTGATCCGCACCAGGTTGTATGCAAATCCAATTTTGAGAAAATCTTAGCATTGGTGATCTGAGTAAATAAATCGTCTATCAAAGGCAGAGGATAGCGATTTTTTACTGTGAATTTATTCAGACCCCGATAATCAATGCATAGCCGTAGGCCTCCGTCTTTTTTCTTTACAAAAAAGAAACCTGCTCCAGCAGGTGACCGGGAAGGGCGAATTAACCCTTTCGCTAAATTTTTACGGGTGTACTCCTGCATGGCCATTTTTTCCGGCCCAGACAAATTGTAGAGATGACCTCTAGGGGGCATACAACCAGACCGGAGATCGATGGGACAATCGAAAGGGCGATGTGGAGGAAGTTTATCGGCTGATTTCGGACAAAACACGTCTGAAAATTCAGAATACTGATCCGACACTCCCTCCATGTGAATCTTGGTCTGGCCCAAGGTTACCTTTGCTAAACAATGATGAAAGCAATGGGACGAGCAGCTCGTTAGCTGACCAGTGGCCCAATTAATCTGAGGGGAGTGAAGTTTTAACCAGGGTATGCCAAGAATGATCGTGGAGGTTGTCATGTGTAACACCAAAAAATGCAAACTCTCCCTATGCAGCACCCCTATAGTGACTCCCACCTCTGGAGTCTGCGACAAAGGACTGTTAGTCTGCAGAGGAGAATCATCCACTGCCGTGACTTGAATAGGTGGTTTTATCGGGGTGAGCGGAATACCCAATTTTTTTGCAAATTCGTAATCCATAAAATTGGCCGCTGAGCCTGAGTCAACAAAGGCTTCAGTGACTTCAGATTTATCCTCCCATGAAATACTTTAAGGAAGAAGCAATCGTTCATCATCTAGGGGTAAAAATTGTACGCCTAGGGTATTACCCCCAACTACTCCTAGTTAGTAGCGTTTCACAATTTCTTAGGGCAATTCTGTACTTTATGACCACCCTCTGCACAATAAAGACAAAGCTGCTCGGCTATCCTGCGTTTCCGCTCCACTTGAGACACCTTTGACCAGCCAATCTGCATTGGTTCAGGTGGAGGCGAAACGGGAAGAGGTGGAGTCACAGGGGGCACAGCGTGGGACACCATTCTCACATAACGTAAATGTAAGGAAAAAGGGAGGGTCGGGGAGCATATGCCACAAATAGCGAAATCCAAGAATAAGTGAAAATTTACAAAAATGTATTAATATCATAATTAAACATATTAAAAAAGCACAAATGTAACCTGCCAAAAAGCCACACTTGGTCACCAATCACACATCAAACACACCACTGCCTGAGACCACCTAGTGTGGTCGGGGATCCCAAATAAAAGATAGGCCTAAACAAGTGTCTAGTCAAAAAAATGAGGGTAATGGGAAAAAGATGGTTGAAGCAAGCCGGTACAGATAACAGAAGCAAAAAGAGTCAGTGCATCCAGCAGAGGCTAGAAAGCCAATATGGCATCTGCAAATCAATAGTTCAGATGAAACAGCACAGTCAGCATGAAGAGATGAAATGCAAGTAGCAACAAGTAGCAACAAGCACAGATCAAAAAGGAATGGCATGAAGCATGAGCCATACTATACCCAATCCTGGTACAGCGATGCGGAGTCCAGTTAGCTCCTGCAGGTTGTCTGGTCGCTCAGCCCCCTATGTAGAAGCCCAAGGCAGGGGGAGCGATTAAGAATCCAGTAGAGAGGTCAGGTCCAATATGCTGGTATAGCAGGCTGTGATGGCTGTGATGATCAAGCAGAGTCCCATAAGGCAAAGTCCCATGTGTGCAGGAAGCTGGATAGCCTTTCCGGGTGGAGAACAAAAAAGTGCCTCAGGCCAGCAGAGGGTGGATGCGGAGGGTGGACGGGTGGCAGAGCAAGGCAGTCATGTGCTATCACCACGCCGGCAGCCCTGACATGTTTCGCCGGGTCTACCGGCTTTTTTGAAGGGAGGCGTGGCTAGAGATGTGTGCCGCCGAGGGCTCCTTATAGGGCCGCGTCATCAGCCGCGCGCAAGCACGCATGCGTAATTATGTACGCGTCAACCGACGCGCACGCGTACACATGCGCACTAACGCGGCGACGGACACGCAGCTGCAGCCTCGCCCCCACCAGAGCCCAATAGGCAGGCCAGACAACTAGGTCGGCCTGATGCGTAAGATGGAAAAATTACGTGAGAGGGCAAGGCGGGGGCGAGGGGCAAGGGGGCCATATGGCGGCACACAAGGATACAAGAGTTTCTTTATATATATGTAAACAAACAAAAAATAAAATAGTGCAAAATCATGCAAACACAACAAACGCAAGCAAACAAGAAAAAATATATATATATAACACATAGCTCAGAGTCAGCAAATATTATCTTACTAACATCAGCGACTAAAGAGGTTGGGTCAGGGGAGACTGTGAGAACACAGTGCCAAGATCCAAACCGTGCGAGAAATCAGCGCACTCAAAGAGCAAGAAAACTGAGCAACAACATATGCCAGCTATAGACGGCGAATGTCACAGGGGAGAACACATGGAGGCAACAGTTCGGAGCATGTACAAGCCCGCAGACACAGGGGGCAGTGGAGGAACAGAGCAGCGGAAGGGGGCAGGGAAAGGGGACAGCAGGACCAATAGAAAAAAAGTGATAAGCATCAGTTAGGCAGAAAGGCCGCAAAACCGACCGTTTCATTAAGGCCAGGATATTCAGTGGCCTCTAACTCGTAGATCCACCTGGATTCTTTCTGTAACAGTAAACGATCAAAGTTGCCCCCTCTGATCGTAGTATGTATACGGTCGAGACCGACAAAACGTATACCAGAGGGCCTACCGCCGTGCTCAGATCTAAAGTGCCTCGCAACGGGTGTGGTGGATGCAATGCTTTTGATATTGGCGATATGTTCGCCAATTCTAGACTTCAATTCACGTCCGGTCTTCCCTATATAGAATGCGCCGCAGGGACACAATAGGAGATAGACCACAAATTTGGTATTACAATTCACAAAATGTTGTAAACGCCAGTGATGACCGTTGGGGAGGACAACCTCCCTCCCAATAAGTAAAAAGCGGCAAACAGTACATCCACCACAGCCGTATGTCCCGGTAACCGTGCAATGGGGGCGCGTGATCTCAGTGCCCCGGAAGTGGCTCCTGACGATCAGGTCGCGGAGAGACGGCGCGCTCCTGCACGTGATCTTGGGTTCCGGTGTCACTAATGGTTCAATTTTAGGGTCATTGGTAAGAATATACCAATGGCGTTGTAAAACGCGTGTGATTTCTTTAAACTGCGCAGAATAGCGCACGCAAAGGCGTGCACATTCCGCCACATCTCTCCGAGACCCGCCAGAGGCCAGTAGGGCACTTCGGTCAGCCATCCGAGCCCGTTGGTACGCCTGTCGCAAAATGCGATCGGGGTATCCCCGATCCCTAAATCGTGATCTTAAAGTCACAGCCTCCTCCTCAAAGTTCTCAAGAGAGGAACAGTTCCTCCTAACGCGGAGGTATTGGCCTACAGGGATGCCCCTGACAGTATGTCCAGGATGAAAACTATCGGCCCTAAGAAGGGCATTCGTAGCAGTCTCCTTCCTGTACAAGCCCGTGGACAGACAGCCATGATCATCAATGATGATCCACATATCCAAAAACGAGATCCTACTACAGTCAAAAGTCATCGTAAAACGTAAATTCCTTGTGTTTTTATTGAGGATATCGACGAATTGTCTAAGTTCGCAGGAGGTCCCCGTCCAGACGATAAAAATGTCATCGATGTACCTGTGCCACATCAACACGTGGCACAGGTACATCGAGAGACCATCATCCGAGAAGGTGACACGTTCCCACTCCCCCAGGTACAGGTTGGCGTAAGAGGGGGCACAGGTGGTCCCCATAGCTGCCCCCTGCACCTGGAGGTAGTGCGACCCGTCGAAAACAAAAATATTATTCAAAAGTAAAAATCTCAGTAAATCCAATAGAAAGATATTGTGGGCCGTCTGTCTAATGTCGAGCTCACACAGGAAGGTCTCAACAGCAGCAATGCCAAGGTCGTGTGGAATGCTAGAGTACAGCGCCTCCACGTCCAGAGCAACAAGGTATGCACCAGGGGGGACGAACACCCCCTCCAAAATCCTCAGCAGATGCATGGTATCCCTGACATAAGAGGGCAGAGCCTGCACATGAGGCTGAAGATGCCGGTCAATGTACACGCTCGCCCGCTCAGTCAGGGAACCCCGGCCAAAAACGATGGGACGGCCAGGGGGATTTGTCCTGGACTTGTGAATCTTTGGTAAAGCATAAAAAGTGGGTGTTATGGGGTGTGTGACTTTCAAAAACTGTACAATATCCTCCCCTATAACACTCCGCCTAAGGGCGTCATCAATGATGGTAAAAAGTTGCTTTTGGCACCTTGCGACCCTGGACGCGGAGACGCGCACATAACACTCCTGCCGAGTTAGTATGTCAAGGCACATATCCCTGTAGGCCTGCACATCCATCACAACAACGTTGCCCCCCTTATCAGAGGGCTTAATCTCCCACCTAGTCTGCCGCCCCAGCTCACCCAACGCTGCCAGCTCCTCGGCAGAGAGGTTATGGGAGCGAGAGCTTCTGCCAGAAAGGCGTTTAATATCACGTTCGACCACAGAGATGAACGTCCTTAGGCTAGGGCTGACGGAGAAGGGCGGGAATCGGTGCGACCTATTCCTAAGCTCAAGCTCATTTAAAATGGGTTGGTATGTTACAGGTAATGTATCAGGTAGAGAGCTGAAAGAGCCTTCGCCCAAAGATTGGGGGTCCTCATCAGTCTGTAAATCGATCAAATCGGCCAGTGCCCGCCGGTCCTGACCCGACAACTCAATTCTAGGCGGAGACGGTATGACATCTCTCGTAGAACCATCATGGAGCAATTTCATAAGGATCTTGCGTCCAAAGATGTGTATATCTGTTATAACTTCGAAAATGTCAGAATCATATGTCGGGCAGAACCCCAGGCCTCTGGCCAAGAGTGAACGCACAGACTCGGAGAGTATTTCGCCTGTAAGATTGAAGACCTGCAACTCAGTACCACCCCCATCAGGAGCATCAACAACCCGACCGTCCCCCTCCGTCAGCCCACTCACCCCAAAAAAGGCGAAGACGAGGGCCCAGAAGAAGGGCAGTCTCCCTCGTCCTCCGCCGGGGTGAGGTCCGAGCCCTCGCCACATATCCCACCGGTAGCTCCTCCAGGTGGGTTTTTGTTCTGTTTGGGGCGTTGGCCCCTTTTAGTGTTGTTCTGTCTAAGATTGTACTTTTTAGGACTTCTACGGGGAGGAGGAACCGTATCTCCTACTGGAGCAGAGCTTCCACTCGCAATTGAGGAATCGGATTCAACGGGGGCCGGTTGCACAGGAGGCACCCGGACAGGGATAGGTTTGCCACCCTTAGGTTTGGATGGTTTAGATGGGCGGTAGCCCCACCTATAAGCAGAACCTGTCTTGTAAGCCACACGATCTCTCAATAATTTCTGATCGCGTTGGATCACAAGATCCTTATTGAATTTTTTAATATGAGCTTCAAGCTCTTGGTTACGCTTTTTGTATAAGGGATCGGTTTTGAAAGGTTCAATTGATAAGGTTGTCTTAACTATCTCGGCTTCTGTGCTGGTAAGGTCAGTTCCGTCCAATTCATTCATTAGACCCAGACAGACCCTCGCACAGCTCTCAAAGTTAGTTTCCCAACGTTTTTTAAAATCCTCAGAAATATTTTTTCTGTGAGGAAAAACTTGAAAGCGGAGCCACATGGGACTGTAATGTTCCTCTAAATAAATTTTGTTATATTTCACATTCCACCAAAGACGAGATTTTTTCTCGTACAATCTGGTAAGTCTGCGAAAGGCCCCATTAATTTGCTGCTCAGAATCTCTCGCCCCCCGCGTCTGCGAGCAATCACTCTCGACCTGCGAGACCAGGTCATCCCACTGCAGCATCGCCGCACAGCAAGACTCAGAGCAAAGACAGCAATAGTCAGAGTAAATCTAATTAATCATGCATGCAACATGTCCACCAGGGCTAATTGCCCTGCTTAACCTATCTCAAAAAGGTATTATTTCCTCAATGGAGGACATGCGGCCGCACGAGAAAAAAAAATAATATTAAGTGACATTGCCCCCCAAATAAAGTATAACGTAAATGTAAGGAAAAAGGGAGGGTCGGGGAGCATATGCCACAAATAACGAAATCCAAGAATAAGTGAAAATTTACAAAAATTTATTAATATCATAATTAAACATATTAAAAAAGCACAAATGTAACCTGCCAAAAAGCCACACTTGGTCACCAATCACACATCAAGCATGGCCATTTTTTCCGGCCCAGACAAATTGTAGAGATGACCTCTAGGGGGCATACAACCAGACCGGAGATCGATGGGACAATCGAAAGGGCGATGTGGAGGAAGTTTATCGGCTGATTTTGGACAAAACACGCCTGAAAATTCAGAATACTGATCCGACACTCCCTCCATGTGAATCTTGGTCTGGCCCAAGGTTACCTTTGCTAAACAATGATGAAAGCAATGGGACGAGCAGCTCGTTAGCTGACCAGTGGCCCAATTAATCTGAGGGGAGTGAAGTTTTAACCAGGGTATGCCAAGAATGATCGTGGAGGTTGTCATGTGTAACACCAAAAAATGCAAACTCTCCCTATGCAGCACCCCTATAGTGACTCCCACCTCTGGAGTCTGCGACAAAGGACTGTTAGTCTGCAGAGGAGAATCATCCACTGCCGTGACTTGGATAGGTGGTTTTATCGGGGTGAGCGGAATACCCAATTTTTTTGCAAATTCGTAATCCATAAAATTGGCCGCTGAGCCTGAGTCAACAAAGGCTTCAGTGACTTCAGATTTATCCTCCCATGAAATACTTTAAGGAAGAAGCAATCGTTCATCATCTAGGGGTAAAAATTGTACGCCTAGGGTATTACCCCCAACTACTCCTAGTTAGTAGCGTTTCACAATTTCTTAGGGCAATTCTGTA
This sequence comes from Hyperolius riggenbachi, assembly GCF_040937935.1. Lineage (NCBI taxonomy): Eukaryota > Metazoa > Chordata > Amphibia > Anura > Hyperoliidae > Hyperolius > Hyperolius riggenbachi. The sequence continues at coordinate 343,739,605 of NC_090649.1, read as the reverse complement.
CTTTATGACCACCCTCTGCACAATAAAGACAAAGCTGCTCGGCTATCCTGCGTTTCCGCTCCACTTGAGACACCTTTGACCAGCCAATCTGCATTGGTTCAGGTGGAGGCGAAACGGGAAGAGGTGGAGTCACAGGGGGCGCAGCGTGGGACACCATTCTCACATAGTTTCTACGCCGGGTCTGTCTCTGATAGCGCAGCCAGCGATCTATTCTGATGGCCGATGAAATGGCCTCATCGATGGACTTAGGTTCAGGCTGACTTAACATAAGATCAGAGACCTCATCTGACAACCCTGATAGGAAACAATCTAAAAGGGCAAAGGTATCCCACCTGGCTGATACTGACCACCTCCTAAATTCAGCAGCATACTCCTCAACCGGACTCTTGCCTTGACGTAACAGTTTGAGCTTCCGCTCAGAAGTCGAGGCAATATCTGGATCATCGTAAATTATAGCCATGGCTTTAAAAAATCCTCTACAGAGGTTAGGGCTAAGTCTCCGGCGGGCAGACTGTACGCCCAGGTCCGAGAATCACCTGATAACAAAGTTTTAATAAATGTGACCCTTTGGGCCATGGTTCCTGAGGATTTAGGTCTCAACTCAAAGTATGATAACACTCTACTCCTAAAATTTCGGAAGTCAGATCTGTGACCAGAAAACTTTTCAGGTACAGGCATACGTATGTCTGTGCTAGGAGGAGATCGCACTTCATCCACAGCCGTCTGGAGGGTTTGTATAGACCCGGACAATGCGTTAATTAACGCCCGGTGACTACCCAGCACTTGGTTGATGTTATCCACCGAAGTAGTAAGTGTGCCCAGACGGCCGGTGAGTGCGTCCATTTGCGTTTGGTCTGCCGTTCAGTAACGATCGGTGTAACACAGAGAGGATCTGATTATCGATGATCTGCAGTATCACCGAGAATACAGATATATACCCGATTATTGATGATCTGCAGTATCACCGATAATCAGATATATCTCTAACCTCTGGACACCTGAGTAAGTTGAGTGTTTGGTGCAACAGTAATACTTTGAGGAGAGCACCCGTATTGAGGGTGCAAGGCAGTAAGGGTACTGCCCAAAGAACAGGCTCCTTCCAAAAGCCTGAGGCTCCCCAAGGGGAGGAGTCAGGCTGAGAATGGGAAGGACCAGAGTGTGAGTGACACCAATGGTGGAGTGTCACTGACAGATCTGTGAACTATCTCTAAACAGAGGAGATAGTTCTCGAGGTCGGACAAGCCAGGTCGGCAACAGACAGACAGATAAGGTACAGAGGAAGGAGACAGACTCGGGATCCTAAGGCTAGCAAGGTTTGGCAACAGAGTATCAGATAAAGTGAAGTACCAAATCAGAAATCAGAAGAGAGGTCAGGAAAGCAGAAGGTCATAACAAATAATCAACAATGTCTAGTCTATGGGTGTGAGCTCCTTGATCATCAACACCCTGGAACTAGTCTGAAGTATAACAGGATGGTAAAGCTAATTCCTAGTCTTGGGTGTGAGCTCCATAGTCATCAACACCCTGGAACTAGTCTGAATGATAACACAGATAATACACAGTATTCCTAGTCTTGGGTGTGAGCTCCGTAGTCATCAACACCCTGGAACTAGTCTGAATGATAACACAGATAATACACAGTATTCCTAGTCTTGGGTGTGAGCTCCGTAGTCATCAACACCCTGGAACTAGTCTAGAGAATAACACAGATACTGACAAACAGGTCTGAATGCTACCACGTAGTGATTGCAACGGCAGACAACCAGAGAATGACCAGCACCCAGTATATATAGCAAAGCGCTCTCCAGCGCCTCCCCTAAGTGCTGGACCAATGGGAAGTGGTACTGCCGTCAGCTGACTGGCTTGGTCAGCTGACTCCCTTCTGGCTATCATATAAGTTCTGCCTCTCAGCGCGCGCGCACGTCCTTCTGAACCTGTGTGGACTATCAGTCCCAGCCACACCAGACATGTGATGTAAAGCACCCGCCGCACTGGACGCGGAAACCGCCGCACCGCTATCAAGGCATGCGGCGGTTTCTCCGCGTTTGGCCATACTACTAGATGTAGGCCTACGTGTGCCAACCGCCGCGTTGGACGCGGAATCAGCCGCCTTGTGCAGAGTACACGCGGCGGCTTTTCCACGTTTTCTCACACAAATGAACCCAGAAACACAAACAAATAACAGAAACGCTTGCTAATCGGTTGCCTTACCTCAGGCAACAGCAAGTGTTTGCTTCAGACAAACAGACAACAGGAACAAGTCAGATTGGATCCACTGCTCTTCCGCAAGAGCGAATGCGATCCGTACACAGGAACAGGACTGAAAGACTCCACTGCTCTTCCGCAAAAGCGAGTGCGATCCGTACACAGGAACAGGACTGAAAGAATCCACTGCTCTTCCGCAAGAGCGAGTGTCATCCGTACAACAAGACAGACAGAAGGAGTAACCAGCAGCTACCGCAGCCGAGGTTAAACTCCAAGACAGAATACGGAGAGATCCACCACCTCTAACGCTAGGGCGCGTGTGATCCAAACAGACAGAACGATTCACTACCGCCAACCGCTGGCGACAGTGCAATCGCAAGGACAAGACATGACAGAATAGGCAGTACAAATACACACAATTCTGACTGCACTAATAGGAATGCAAGGCGCACTCCCAAAGGGTATCTACTCTAAGCTAGCAATAATAGCCAACAATGAGCAGAGGGCTGAGACTCCAGGCAAGTTAGCAGGAACAAACCATCATGACCAGCAGGGAATTCTGGGAGGAAATGGCATTTATACTGCAAGCCATCAAAGGAAGCAGCTAAGCAATTTGCATGACAAGTGGATGCAAATTCCTCACCAGCAGAGCAACTCTGAAACTTGCAGAGTGAAGACAGGTCTCTTTTCCAGAGACCTGCAGCACTCAGACCTAAAAAATTGTCAAAAAGCTGTCTACCTGTGCAGACAGCAGAGCAAATCATTACAAGCAATAAGATTCAGCCAGGAGCAAGCTAACAAGCCAAGAGCCTAACTAATCTTTCCCTAGGAGAAACAATCTGCAGCAGCTCGCCCTACTCTGACTATTGCAGCCACACGAGTGAGTGTAATGGCCGGCGGAGCCTGCCTTATATGAGTGGGGGAGTGGCTACAGGACTGAGTGTAGCCTGATTGGCTACAATGTGCCTGCTGACTATGATGTAGAGGATCAAAGTTGACCCTCATAGAGCATTATGGGGCGAATCGAACTTCCAAGAAAGGTCGCCTTCGCCGGCGAAGGCGAACCACCCGAGATTCGCCTGGAACCGTTCGCCGGTGAACCGTTCGGGCCATCTCTAACACTAGCCAGCCCCCTGCATTTTTTAATGGCCCGCCGTTCTGAAATAAATGTATCAGAAAACACTATTTACTGTTTTAATGTACTTACATTAAAACAGTAAATAGCATTTTATAATACATTTATTAGCAGAACGGTGTGCCATTTTTCTCTCTGCGCCATTTTTAGATGGACACTCCAGATGACGGGTGCTCTGCTCGTCATCATGCTGTGCACTGTGGGTTAACTCAGATTCAGGGACTACATGTTCCCTTCCCTCAACTGGTGCTGCCGTGGATATGCAGCGCCAATTTTAACCTTGCATGTAGGTCCTATGTCCAGACAGCATGAGCGGCTGCATTTCTGGACTTGGACCTACATTCAGGGGCATAACTTATTAAATTATGACCATCACCATTTATACATAATACACTTAAAGGAAACATCCAAGCTAAAAAAAAAAAAAAAAAAAAAAAAAACTCCACTTACCTGGGGCTTCCTCCTGCAACTGGCAGTCATTCTGTGCCCCTGCCGCAGCTCCGGTGGCTCCCGGTGTCCTTCGCTGCAGAAGCCTTGCCAGGTCAGCTTCCGTTGGCTTCTTGTGTGCTCCACGGCGCGGGCCACGTGGTCCAGACGACGTCATCGGGGTTGTACTGCACAGGCGTAATAGTTATGCGCCTGCACAGTATAATCCTGGTGACGTCGGGCAGACCACGTGACCCGCACCATGGAGCGAAGAAGAAGCCGAAGAAGCCGACCCGGAACCCGACCTGCGAGGTCGGCTTCTGCAGCAGGGAAGACCGGGAGCTACCGGAGCTGCGGCGAGGGCACAGAATGACTGCCAGCGGCTGGAGGAAGCCCCAGGTAAGTGGAATTTTTTTTTTATTTTTTTTTAGCTTGGATGTTGGACCTTCACCTTAAGAAACACTTGACCTTTCCATACTACATTCTCTGGCATTGAGTCAACTGGCACACCTCCACTAAAACATAGACATTCACATCACTTACCTTTACAACAAGAAATACAGTGCTGGCACTGATTGCAAATATTAAAACAGCAATCACTGAGCAGATTATAAGGTCAGATATTAGAATTTCTTTCTGTGAAATAAAAAAAAGGCATATTACTTTAGAGAAAGTGTGTTCCCTTCACATATTGACATCACTGCATATCACATGACTTAAAAAAATGACATTTTAATTTGAGGCCATTTTATAATGGTTCAGTAAATGTAAAGACATCATTTATATTTACTTAGGGGTCAAACAGATAGAGCACTCTGAGCAAATGTGGAGCATACAGGAGTCTAATGGATATTGTAGACAGGGAAAAAATACAAATGAAAAATGTTGCTTACATTTCAGAGGAGCCTGCGCACTAGTTCATGTTTAATTCACCCTGTGGCAGAGTGTGCCAACAGGGTAATTTGTATAGCGTTTAACATGCACGCTGCCGCAACAATCTAAATAGCACTCGGCAGTGCATCCTGACTCAGCTGTTTGTGTGTCCCTGACCCTGGCCCATCCATACCTGAGCACCTCCCTGTTTGTGGCTAGCTAGGTGATTGGGTCTGCAGTACCGGCATGCCGCCACACTATTTTTTCATGTAATTGATTGTATCATCTATCATCTATTTACTTTACTCATTATTAGGGATGCTCATTTGGATTTCACGGAGTTGAAATCTCCAAATTTTCCAATCGGAACTCGGAAATTGGAAAACGGAACTCGGAAATCGGATTTCTGCAGAAATACTGCATTACTGCAATTCGGTAATTTTAGCCCAATTACAGCACTGGAAATCAATGGACCAATCAGAGAATGCAAAAACATCTCGGAAGTATTTGGCCAATCAGAGAATGCAAATAATGACAAAAAAACAATACTCGGAAATCCGAACTCGGAAATCGGATTTCTGCAGAAATACTGCATTACCACAACTCAGTAATTTTAGCCCAATCACAGAACTCAGAAGCACTGGACAAATCAGAGAATGCAGAGTCAACTTGGAAGTATTTAGCCAATCAGAGAACGCAAAAAATGACCCAAAAAAACTCCAACTCCCCTCCCTGCCTCCTCCAACTACAGTAGTGCAGCCATCACGCTTATGCAGGAATTATCGCAACCTCGACCTCTGCTCCCTAGCTGACTCTCTAAAACCCCTGAGCTCCCTGTCATCCTACACTGACCCGGAGTCAGCATCCATCTACTACTCCACCACAGTCACCGCTGTCATGAACACAGCCGCCCCTCTCACCAACTTCCGCCCCTGCCGCATCAACAGACAGCCCTGGCTGACTGAACCGATCAAACAACTGAAAAGACAGTCCAGGGCAGCAGAACGGCAGTGGAGGAAAAGCACCAATGCAGATAACTTCGCCCACTATAAAAACACGCTGCTCCAGCTCAGGGACGCTCTCTCACTTGCAAAGCAGTCATACTTCTCTACACTTATTTCTTCATAATCCCATAACCCTAAACAACTTTTCAACACCTTCAGCTCTCTTCTCCACCCCCGCCTCCCCCTACAACCACAAGCTTGTCTGCAGAAGACTTTGCAGCATATTTTGTGAGCGAAATTGAAACACTACAGAACAGCTTTCTAAAGCAACCCTCTTCACAGGTCCAATCACCTCTTCCTTTTTCCTCTCTTTCCGGCAGCTCCCCTACTATCAACTATCCCTCTCCACATAACCACTCACGCACTCATACCTCCTCCCCGCTAACAATCTTCTCAGTCTTAACTGAACAGCGTCTTTCTTCACTAATCTCTAAAGCTCATCTTACTACATGCGCCTCAGACCCTATTCCCTCTCATCTTATCCCCCAGGTCTCCTCCCCCCTCATTCCTGCTTTAACAACACTGTTTAACCTTTCCATCTCAACTAGCACTTTCCCTTCTTCATTTAAACAAGCTATCATAACACCACTAATCAAAAAACCCTCTTTAGACTCTACGGCCCTTTCTAATTACCGCCCAGTCTCTCTCCTTCCCTTTGCCTCCAAACTGCTGGAACGCCACATTTACTCAGAGTTGTCTAACTTTCTCTCTGCTAATTCCCTGTTGGACCCCTTCCAGTCTGGCTTCCGCCCTCAACACTCTACGGAAACCGTTCTCTCTAAGGTTGCCAATGACCTCCTAGCTGCTAAAGCGAAAGGCAGATTTTCGGTACTAATACTCCTAGATCTGTCCTCTGCCTTCGACACTGTTGATCATACCCTACTTCTCCAGACCCTCTCAACACTGGGAATCAAGGGCCTAGCACACTCCTGGCTCAACTCCTACCTGTCTGGACGTTCTTTCATGGTCTCCTATGCCAATACCAACTCCTCTCCACGCCCACTGTCTGTGGGAGTACCACAAGGGTCCGTCCTTGGACCCCTTCTCTTTTCCATTTACACCCATGGCCTGGGACAGATAATAAGCTCTTTTGGGTTTCAATATCACCTGTATGCTGATGACACCCAAATGTATTGTTCTGCCCCAGACCTCTCCACACTACTATCAAAAGTTCCCGAATGTCTATTCGCTGTATCTACATTTATGTCATCCCGCTTCCTTAAACTCAATATGAGCAAAACGGAGATTGTGATATTTCCACCTTCGCTCTCTGTTCCACCTCCCATTGTCACAATCAATGTAGATAACACTCCAATAGCATCAACCCCCAAAGCTCGTTGCCTAGGGGTAACTCTGGACTCTGAGCTTTCCTTTAAACCACATATTAACACTTTAACTACCTCCTGCTTCTTCCATCTCAAAAACATTTCCAGAATCCGTCCCTTCCTTTCACAAGAAGCAACTAAAATGCTTGTACATGCCCTAATCATCTCCCGCCTTGACTACTGCAACACCCTACTCTGTGGTCTACCAAAAAGCAGACTGGCACCTCTCCAATCCCTACTAAACTCTGCGGCCCGTCTCATCCACCTCTCTTCTAGATTCTCTGAGGCAGCCCCTCTCTGCCAATCCCTCCATTGGCTACCAGTTGCCCAAAGGATCCAGTTTAAACTTCTCACACTTGCATACAAAGCTCTATACAAGCTATCGCCTGCATACATTTCCTCTTTAATCTCCAGATACCTCCCCGCCCGGACCCTCCATTCCTCACAGGAGACCCTTTTGTCCTCCAGCCTAGTCACCTGGTCTCACTCTCGCATCCAAGACTTCTCACGGGCTGTCCCTCTCCTTTGGAACTCTCTCCCTCAGCCGGTTCATCATGCCTCAAGTCTGGAAACCTTCAAACGTACTCTGAAAACACACCTGTTCAGACAAGCCTATAATTTGCTATAGGCAGCACTGAAGGCACACTGGCTCACCCACTAATCCTTGTGTTTCCTTCCCTTTTGTTTCCTCCCCACTACCCTCTAGATTGTAAGCCCGCAAGGGCAGGGACCTCCTCCTAGTGTTTCTCATACTGCTGTTATTTTAACATATGTACATGTACCAACCACATATCAACTATGTATGTATCTGTATTTACTCTATTCAATGTCATGACGGTACAGTGTCTTGTATTTCTTATGTATATTTGTTCCCCATTATTTGTTTGTACTATGTACAGCGCTATGGAAGATGTTGGCGCTATATAAATAAAAAATAATAATAATAATAATAATAATAATTGAGACTCTAATCTTGAAAATCGGAAACCGATTGGAAATCCGTGAAATCAGTAATCGGCATTGGTGGAAATCGGAATTTCTGAGGAATCGGAAATTGCCATTTCCGACCATCCCTATTATATATTCATTTTGTGCTTGATGATCAGTAAATTACTGTGTGATTTGATTTTCCTTTTGGTTACATTTTTTTTTTAATTGACCATGGTTTATTAATATATCTTTGACTGGCCTATTACTATATAGAGATGGTCCAAACCTCTGATTTTCGGTTCGCAAACCGCGAATGCGAACTTCCGCAAAAGTTTGCAAACATGCGAACTTCCGCAAACTGCATTAGACTTCAATGGGAAGGCGAACTTTGAAAACCAGAAACATTTATGCTAGCCACAAAAGTGATGGAAAAGATGTTTCAAGGGGTCTAACATCTGGAGGGAGGCATGGCGGAGTGGGATACACGCCAAAAGTCCCCGGGAAAAATCAGGATTTGACGCACAGCAGCGTTTTAAGGGAAGAAATCACATTTTATTGCTAAATCGGAGGCCTAGAGTGCATTAAAAAATCTTGCATGTGTATACATCAATCAGGTAGTGTAATTAGTGTACTGCTTTACACTGAAAGACTAAACTCACTGTGTAACGCACCGCAAACAGCTGTTTGTGTAGTGACGGCTGTGCTGGACTGGTGTGCACCATGGCCAGAGTGCAGGCGATGGCGGTTTTCAAGCCCATATGGTCGGGCTAAGGTAGCTGAATGACAGAACAACAGTGACTGAGTGTCCAGCTGATTGAATTTGGTCTGTCCACAATGAAGCAATGACCTTATTATCTATCTTCTTGGGTCAGGTGTGCCCCCCAACCCCAACACACCAATATAGCCGGCGGTCATTGCTTCTGGCTGCACTGCACTGCACTGCACTGATATGCAAGCCCTTTCACTGCGGCAAGGTAACAATCACGAAGGGGAATTGACACATGTACACAGGGCCGGGCCGAGGCATAGGCTGGAGAGGCTCCAGCCTCAGGGCGCAGTGTAGGAGGGGGCGCACAATTCATTCAGCTGTCATTCCTAATTGTGTATGAAGCAGAAAGAAATAAGAAAAGGGGATACATAGCAGTGCCTGCAAGCCAGATAACTAGATATTAAGGTGTTGGGGAGGTTGTGGGCCCTGTGGCCCTCTTAGTCTAATAGCAATCCGTGTGTGACAGCTGAGGTGGGAGGGATGGAGGAGCGCACTTTGGTGTCTCAGCCTTGGGTGCCGGAGGACCTTGTCCCTGCTCTGCATGTACATGCCTTTTGTTTTGTTGTTGCAGCTGCAGTGCAGCCAGAAAAAATAGGCAGGCATGTACATGCACCAGCAAAATTATTATAGCGGCCGCTGCTAGCAGTGGCCTTAAAAATTCAGGAATCCGTCTGCAGTCCTGGACCCTGTTGGTGGTGGCGGAGAAGGCAGTCAAGCGGCCTGCAGGCAGAGATGCTGTGTGTGGAGACTGACTTAGTCTTCGGGCGGGCAGTAGCCCTCCGGGAAAGGCGAGGCGTTGGACTAAAGAATGTCCGACATCACCATGAGATCGCTAGAGCGTCCTGTCCTCAGAATCAGAATCTTTTATTTCACCAAGCACGACTGGGCCGTGCCCGGAATTGGGTTTGGCAAGTACAGGGCTAGTGAGAGAACGAGCAGGGCATACAGTACATACATGTAAGCAGACAGACAATATAAAGGATACAGTTACAGCATTGGACACATTTGAACACGTATATATGAAGTGTGCAGCCATGCAGTCAGGCTAGAGGCTACCAGACTTGTCGTGGTTGGATGAGGAGAGTTCTAAGAGTTCAGATAATTAAGATAGTTTACGGCTGAGGGGAAGAAACTGTTCCTGTGCCTTGTGGTCCTGGTGTAGATGGATCGGAATCTCCGGCCTAAGGGGAGCCTACTAAATAATCGGAAACCTGGGTGGGACGGGTCATTAGCGATTTTTTTAGCTCTGGAGCGCAGTCTAGAGTTGAAAATTTGGTCAAGAGAGGGGAGTGGTTTCCCGATGATTCTCCCTGCTGATCTGATGACCCTCTGCAGTTTGTGTCTGTCGCTGGCGGAGGAGCCAGCATACCAGACCAGGATGGAGGAGCAGAGGACAGATTCAATTGTGGCAGTGTAGAAGCTCGTCAGAAGCTCACGGGCCATACCGAACTTCTTTAGTTGGTGTAGGAAAAATAGCCTCTGCTGGGCTTTTTTCTGGGTTGAGGTAGTGTTGGCTTTCCAAGTCAGGTCCTTAGAGATTGTCGTGCAAAGGAGGCGTGCCCAGGGGATGTTCTCAACTACCGTGCCGTCAATGCTGATCGGGGGTGGAGTGGTAGTGCGTTTCCTAAAATCGACAATCATCTCAACCGTTTTTGTAGTGTTGAGGACCAGCCCGTTCTCCCTACACCAGTGGCAAATTCTGTCAATCTGGTGGCGATACTCCTGCTCATCATTCCCAGAGATGAGGCCAATGATGGTGGTGTCGTCAGCGAACTTGAGGACTTTGACGGAGTCCGCGGTGGACCTGCAATTGTTGGTGTATAGGGAGAATAGGAACGGCGACAGTACGCATCCTTGGGGGACTCCTGTATTGGTGGTCCTTGGTTGAGAGATGATAGTGTCCAGCTTGACGGCCTGGGATCTATTACTTAGGAAGTCTGTGATCCAGAGGTGGAGGGTGGGGTGGACCCCAAGGGCAGCAAGATTTTCTTGAAGTATTAGGGGGCTGATGGTGTTAAACGCCGAGCTAAAGTCAAGTAGAAGGATCCTGGCGTATGAGTCAGGTCTGTCCAGGTGTTCATTTACAAGCTCCGGGCAGATGTTTATGGCGTCGTCAGTAGACCTGTTTGCTCTATATGCAAACTGAAACGGGTCCAGCAGGGACTCGGTTGATTGCTTGAGGGAAGGCAAAACCAGGCTTTCAAAGGATTTCATGATGACCGAGGTGAGAGCCACCGGCCTGAAATTGTTGAGGTCTGAGACACCATGTTTTTTGGGGAACGGGATGATTGTAGACCTCTTGAAGCAAGCAGGGACCCTGCCTTCCTGGATGGATTTGGTGAAGATGGATGAGAGAATAGAAGCAAGCTGCTGTGCGCAGATTTTCAGACAAGCTGGTGACACTCCATCTGGGCCTGAGGCTTTCCTTGCATTAATCCCTGACAGGTGTTTCCTGACATCCTCCTCATACACCGCTGTGGGGGGGGGGGGGCTTGGATGTGGAGGTTCTAAGTCAGAGGAGGTGGCTGGAGGCTCTGGGGACCTTGCTGGATTCTCAAATCTGCAATAGAACTCACTGAGGCTCTCAGCAAGCTCGATGCTGGGAGTTGCATGCTGCGGAGGGGGCTTGTAGTTCGTGGCAGCCTTGAGCCCCTTCCAGACAGTTCGTGTGTCCCTTGAGGAGAGGTTCTGTTACAGTTTTACAGCGTAGTTCTTTTTGGCGGCCCTCAGTTCCTTGTTTAGGGTGTTTTTTGCCCTCCTATACTCCTCCTGGTTGCCAGACTTGAATGCCAGTTCCTTGCTTCTGCGCAGATGCCGAAGTTTATTGGAGAACCAAGGTTTGTCGTTCGGGTAGTGTTTGCGGATTTTTGTTGGTACACACTGCTCCTCGCAAAAGCTGATGTACGAGGATACAACGTCTGCCCACTCATCTAAGTTCGGTGTTTCCAGAGCCTTCCAGTCCGTGCAGTCGGAGCAGGCTTGAAGTTGTTGTTTAGCCTCCTCCAACCAGACTTTGCTGGATCTTAGGACTGGTTTTGCAGTTTCCAGGCATCTCCTGTAGGTGGGTATCAGGTGAATGATGCAGTGGTCCGATGAGCCCAGTGCAGCTCGCGGGGTTGCCTTGTAGGCATCTTTCAGGACGTATAGCAGTGGTCCAGAGTGTTGGCGTTCCTGGTGGGGCAGGTGATGTGCTGGTGGTAGCACGGAAGTTCATGTCATAGGTTGGCCTTGTTGAAGTCCCCTAAGATAATGAATAACGAGTCCGGAAGGGACGACTCCCACTGTGTGATGGTGTCGCTGAGCACGCGCAGGGCCGTTTTGACTTCAGCGTCAGGAGGAATGTACACCCCAACAAGGACATAGGAGGAAAATTCCCTGGGTGAGTATACAGGTCTGCAGTTAACCAGAAGGAGTTCCAGATCTGGGGAGCATCTCTTGGCAAGAACAGAGGTGTTGGGGCACCAGGCAGAGCTGATGTAGAAGCAGATGCCACCCCCTTTGCTTTTCCCAGAGAGTGCGCTGTCCCGGTCTGCCCGGATGATGCTGAAGCCAGGGAGATGGAGGGCACTGTCAGGGATGTTGTCGTGCAGCCATGATTCTGTGAAGCAGAGGACTGGGGTGTTGCTGCGAAGTTCCCTCTTGCTGCTGAGGAGCCGCAGTTCGTCCAACTTGTTTGGGAGAGAACAGACATTTGCCAGGAGGACAGCGGGGATGGCTGATCGCAGTCAATTCCTTCTCAGTCTCGCATGGACGCCGGCACGACAGCCTCTCCGTCGCTGGCCCCAGCGGGGCCCTGACCCAGGGGCAGTGATTTTTTGGACGTGGCTCCAGACAGAGTCAAACAGGAGCCTATCCTCTGGGTGCAGGGCTGCGCTAGGCTACCATTTTAGGAGCTGTGATCTGGTGTGGGTGGTGCGTGTGAGTTGAGGGGGCATGGTGTAGGTGATGCGTGTGGGTTGAGGGGGCATGGGAGGCATGGGTGTAGAGTCACCTCGCGGTCGCTGTGGCCTCGTGCAATAATCGATCAGCAAGTAGTAGTGCAATACAGTCCCTCCTGTGAGCCGCACAAGACAGCCGTCCCTTGTGTGATGCCGTATAAACCATCCCATGTGCAGTGCAATACAGTCCATCCCATGTGCAGTGCAATACAGTCCATCCCATGTGCAGTGCAATACAGTCCATCCCATGTGCAGTGCAATACAGTCCGTCCCATGTGCAGTGCAATACAGTCCATCACATGTGCAGTGCAATACAGTCCATCACCTGTGCCGTGCGATACAGTCCATCACCTGTGCCGTGCAATACGGTCCATCACATGTGCAGTGCAATACGGTCCATCACATGTGCAGTGCAATACGGTCCCTCACGTGTGCAGCGCAATGCAGACCGTCACATGAGCAGTGCAATACAGTCCATCACATGAGCAGTGCAATACAGTCCAACACATGAGTAGTGCAATACAGTCCCACACATGAGCAGTGCAATGCAGTCCAACACATGAGCAGCGCAATACAGACCATCACATGAGCAGTGCAAAACAGTCCATCATATATGCAATACAATACGGTCCATTTCATGAGCAGTGCAGTGCAATACAGTCCATCGTGTGTGCAGTGTAATACAGTCCATCATGTGTGCAGTGCAATACAGCCTGACCCAATGGCAGTGCAACACAGTCCTATCCGTTAGCAGTGCAATAAAGCATCATCGCCTGGAATTTGGGCCCAGCGAGCAGAGCTCTCACCTGGTGGTTGGTTGCAGCGTCCTGGCAGCAGTGGTGGGGTGGCTGGATCAGAGATTCCCTGCCTAAAAAGGAGGCCAGGGGACGTGTGCAGTAGCGGTGAAGCCTGAGGTCAGCGCCGAAAACAGCTAGCAGCGGAGGAGCAGGCGTCCACCTCACTTCTGCGGCCGCGTGCAGAGGCCACAACCAGTGGCAGAGGAGCAGGTTACCCGGCGGTACTGCAGAGGGAGCAGCGCGGCAGGAGGCCGTGCTGCCCGGAGGTGGTCCGTTTGCGGTGTCGGCTGCTCAGCTGTGCTGGCTGGTCATCCCCTCTTGGCGGAGTTCCGTGCGGCAAGAAGGGCAGGTCCTCCCGCCTGCCGATGGTGTGAGCCGGGACAGCCCTCCCGCATGCAGGCAGTGGCCCAGACGCGTAGCTGCAGCAGAGGGCGAGCGGCAACGCCAGAGGCAGGGTGAGACGATGGAGAGGGGGAGACCGGTGCGGGCAGACGGGCGGCTGGGTGGCTGGGACCACGTGTTGCCAGGCCGGTGGTCGGGTGGCTGGGACCTCGTGGAGCAGGGCCGATGGTCGGGTCCTGGGAGAAGGTTTACTGGCAGTGGTACCTTTATTCCGTTGTGCTGTGACATCACCTTTAAACGCACTGTAAAGCATACTTGCCAGCTTGTTCTGCATGTGCTGCATCCTTTCTGCCTTCAGGTGACTTGGTAACATGTCTGCCACTTTGTGCCTATACCGAGGGTCTAGTAGTGTGGCCACCCAGTACAGCTCATTCCCCTTGAGTTTTTTCATATGGTGGCCCCTCAACAGGCTGGAAAGCATGAAAGACGCCATCTGCACAAAGTTGGATTCAGACGTACTATCCTCTTGCTCTACCTCAGTGATGTCAGTTAAGTTCTCCTCCTCCCCCAGCCACGAACAATACCACGGGGGGGTTGAGAAGCACAAGCCCCCTGTGACGCCTGCTGCGGTTGTTCTTCTGCTGCTTCCTCCTCAAAAAATACACTTTCCTCATCATCTGACTCCTCTTCCCCACACGATTCTTCCTCCTCCTCCCCCCTCTGTGCTGCCACAGGTGTTGAGGAAACAGCTGGTTCTGATGAGAATTGATCCCACAACTCTTCCTCCTGTAACTGTTCCTGTTCATGCTCATCCACAGCTTGATCCACCACTCTACGCATGGCACGCTCCAGGAAGAAGGCATACGTGATCAAGTTGCTGATGCCGCCTTCACTGCGACTCACGTCAGCCTGCATGCATTTCGCATGAGTGTCCAGTTCTTCTGCCAGAACATCCCCATCTCCCTAGAGCATGTCCTTCTACTGTAGTTGTAGAGATACTGGGTGACTGCTTTCTCTTGTTGTAGCAGGCGGTTGAACATCAGGAGGGTTGATTTCCAGCGAGTCGGGCTATCGCAAATCAAGCGTCTCACCGGCAAGTTGTTTCTTCGCTGAATATTGGCCAAGCATGCCAAGGCCGTGTAAGACCGCCTGAAATGCCTACACAACTTCATGGCCTGCTTTAGGACCTCCTGAAAGCCTGGGTACTTACACACAAATCTCTGGATTACGAGATTAAGCACAGGTGCTATGCAGGGTACATGTGTCAACTTTCCCAAATTCAAAGGCGAAATGAGATTGCTGCCGTTGTCACACACCATTAGAGATGGCCCGAACCTCCGATTTTCGGTTCACGAACTTCCACAAAAGTTCAGTTCGTGCGAACTTTTGCAAACCGCAATAGACTTCAATGGGAAGGCGAACTTTGAAAATTAGAAACACTTATGCTGGCCAGAAAAGTGATGGAAAAGATGTTTCAAGGGGTCTAACACCTGGAGGGGGCATGGCGGAGTGAGATAAATGCCAAATCTGGATTTGACGAAAAGCAGCGTTTTAAGGGCAGAAATCACATTGAATGCTAAATTGCAGGCCTAACGTGCTTTAAAACATCTTGCATGTGTATACATCAATCAGGGAGTGTAATTAGAGTAGTGCTTCACAATGACACACCAAACTCACTGTGTAACGCACTGCAAACAGCTGTTTGTGTTGTGACGGCCGTGCAGGACTGGTGCGCACCATGGCGAGATTGCTCTTCCTCAGTGAAATCAGGTACTGTCTGACTGCCTTATCAGCTTTCAATCAGGAATGCCTTAACCGCCTGGCGGTACAAGCAGCGGCTTGGAGCGGCATGAAAGGGGTGGGCGCTGCCGCGCGGGGAGACTGCGGCTGACCACCGCTACTACTATTAGCTGCGCTGCCTCCTTCTGTCCTGTCATATCCTGGGATCGTGATTTGTTTACACCACGTGCCGCTGCCTCTATGCCCGCCCCCCTCGCTCAGCCAATAGACAGGAAATGTAGTGAAGCACACTGCTTTCCCATGTCACTAGCTCCAACCCACTCCACCTCCTCCTCATCGCCTGGCCCACCCCCCTCCATAGCAGCAGCCGCGCGGTTTGTTTTCTGCGTCCGTGCGGCGCCGCCTCTAACTCCGCCCCCCGCCTGAAGGCAGCGTGACTATCCGGCAGGTGCTGAATACTGGGAGAACGACCGAGACACTGACTGTGCCCCCTTTCCCCCTCTTGGCCCTGCCGCTGCGGGTGTGTGTGCGTGCATTCCCCTCTCCCCCCGCCTTCCCAAACAAGTGGCTGCAGCCTGAGTGCAGGCAGCCTAAGGTAAGCCCCCCACATCCCAGGAAAAAAATAAATGTATTCAAAAAAATGAACCTGAACTCTTGCACGGGTCAGAAAGAAAAAACAATGAAATGCCCCCTGTATCATATATACAGTATATATATATATATATATATATATATATATATATATATATATATATATATATATATATATATATATATATACACCCCCCCCCTCATTTGTTTTTAATTGCATCTGACTGCCATGGCGGTCGCAGATCAGCACTTTTGAAAGCACAGGATGTTGACACTATGGGCCTGATTCACAAAGCGGTGCAAACTTTTTCGCGGACTTTTGCGCGCGCAATTTGTCGCGATCGCGCGAATCGCGGCAAATTGCGCGCGCAAAAGTCCACGAAAAAGTTTGCATCGCTTTGTGAATCAGGCCCTATGTCTGCTTCCCTTTCATGAAAGCAGGAAGTAGAAATAGTGCGGATTTATTTTTAGATTTGTGTCACCTGTAACAAAGAAATATTTTTTGTTTAAAGTGTACCAGAGACGAGAAGCATCTTTTGTACAATACTTACCTGAGGCTTCCTTAAGCACCGTTAGGGCTGCTCATCCCTTGCCATCTCCCTGGGTGACTCCTGTCACCCGCAATTGACTGGCCGAGTCGCGCTCTGTTAGGCGAGCTATCTGCGCATGCGCAGTACAAGTACAGGGACTGGAGCACACCTGGTGGGGCCGCACATGTGCAATGGAGCGCAACTCGACCATGTTTTAAGGGACAACTGCAGGTGACAGGAGTCACCCAGGGAGACTGTGAGGGACGACCAGCTCTAACGGGGCTTAAGGAAGCCCCAGGTAAGTATAGAACTTAAGACTCTTCTCGTCTCAGGTTCAATGTTAAGGTTCTTATGCAGCCACATATCTTTAAAGGACATCCGAGGCAAAAAAAAAAAAAAGCTGAGATAAACCATTGTATCTGTCCTACTTCTAAAAATGACTTTTAAAGGTATCCCACAGTTTTATTTTATATTTAAATCAACGTTTTAAGCTTTGAGGCCCCGTTCACACTGCACGCGTTTCCAGCCGCGTTTTGGAAACACGTGCAGGTGGCCGACACGCACGACATCAGACATTGCATAGAGTGCAATGTCTGATGTTCACACTGCATGCGTTCCGGACCTGTGCGGTCCGGGAACGCATGCTGCACGCATTTTTTACCAAAACGCATGGCTGTCCCATTCACTTTTCAAGACAAGACAAGACAAGACAAATAACATGTATATTGCGCTTTTCTCCTTGCGGACTCAAAGCGCTAACAGTGATGGGATCAGCCACGCAACGCATACAAACGCGGATGGCGTGCGTTCGTACGCGTTGCGTTCCTCGTGCGTGCCCGTCCGCGTTTGTAATGTGAACGGGGCCTTACTGTTTCATGGCCTTTTCTCAATGACACATTAATTGACGTATGCCTGGGCTAAAGTATATGAACTATTGATCCTGTTTATCTCTTTCCTGCTCCTAAAAGCCATTTACTGCCACAAAAATGTTTTATTGCTGCAATTGCTTATCAGAGAGGGTTACGCTAGAGTCCGACCCGATCCCGACCCGGACAGGAACTGCCACTTACATACCTGATTTTTACCTCTTTCAGGCAGAGAAAGAAAAAAAGGAACACAGCATAGTTATTTGTGTACTAGGCACTGTACATACCCATGTCCATCTCATACATAGTTACATACATAGTTACATACATAGTTACTTTGGTTGAAAAAAGACATACGTCCATCGAGTTCAACCAGTACAAAGTACAACACCAGCCTGCTCCCTCACATATCCCTGTTGATCCAGAGGAAGGCGAAAAAACCCTTACAAGGTAAAAATTCCTTCCCGACTCCAGATGGCAATCAGATAAAATCCCTGGATCAACATCATTGGCATTACCTAGTAATTGTAGCCATGGATGTCATTCAACGCAAGGAAAGCATCTAAGCCCCCTTTAAATGCAGGTATAGAGTTTGCCATAACGACTTCCTGTGGCAATGCATTCCACATCTTAATCACTCTTACTGTAAAGAACCCTTTCCTAAATAAATGGCTAAAACGTTTTTCCTCCATGCGCAGATCATGTCCTCTAGTCCTTTGAGAAGGCCTAGGGACAAAAAGCTCATCCGCCAAGCTATTATATTGCCCTCTGATGTATTTATACATGTTAATTAGATCTCCTCTAAGGCGTCTTTTCTCTAGACTAAATAAACCCAGTTTATCTAACCTTTCTTGGTAAGTGAGACCTTCCATCCCACGTATCAATTTTGTTGCTCGTCTCTGCACCTGCTCTAGAACTGCAATATCTTTTTTGTAATGTGGTGCCCAGAACTGAATTCCATATTCCAGATGTGGCCTTACTAGAGAGTTAAACAGGGGCAATATTATGCTAGCATCTCGAGTTTTTATTTCCCTTTTAATGCATCCCAAAATTTTGTTAGCTTTAGCTGCAGCGGCTTGGCATTGAGTACGATTATTTAACTTGTTGTCGATGAGTACTCCTAAGTCCTTCTCCAAGTTAGATGTCCCCAACTGTATCCCATTTATTTTGTATGGTGTTAGACCATTGGTACGACCAAAATGCATGACTTTACATTTGTCAACATTGAATTTCATCTGCCATGTATGTGCCCATATAGCCATCCTATCCAGATCCTGTTGCAATATAACACTATCTTCCTTAGAGTTGATGATTCTGCACAATTTTGTATCATCTGCAAAAATAGCAACATTGCTCACTACTGTATCCACTAGGTCATTAATAAATAAATTGAAGAGCACTGGACCCAGTACAGACCCCTGTGGGACCCCACTGCTAACAGTCTCCCATTTTGAGTATGATCCATTGACCACAACTCTTTGTTTTCTGTCCATTAGCCAGTTCCCTATCCAAGCACACAGACTACTCTTCCCCAGTCCTTGCATCCTCATCTTTTGCACCAGACTTTTGTGGGGAACAGTGTCGAAGGCCTTAGCAAAGTCTAAGTATATCACATCTACAGCATTCCCAATATCCATATTAGCATTCACTACCTCATAAAAGCTGAGCATGTTAGTCAAACAGGACCTGTCTTTAGTAAACCCATGTTGATGCTGAGAAATAAGATTATTTTCTACTATGAAGTCATGTATAGTATCTCTTAGTAACCCCTCAAATAGTTTGCATACAACTGATGTTAAGCTTACAGGTCTATAATTTCCTGGATCTGATTTTTTGCCCTTCTTAAATAATGGGAAAACGTGGGCTGTACGCCAATCCACTGGGACTCTGCCAGTTGCAAGAGAGTCACAAAAGATAAGATAAAGGGGTTTATCTATAACTGAACTTAATTCCCTTAGGACCCGAGGATGCATACCATCCGGGCCAGGTGCCTTGTCTATTTTTAATTTATTTAGTCTTGCCTTTACTTCTTCCTGCGTTAAGTATTTAATATTACAGTTAGAAGATTGAGACTCTTCCGCCTCTGTAATTTGCAACAGTGCTGTTTCCTTTGTAAAGACAGAAGCAAAGAAAGCATTTAATAACTCTGCCTTACCTTGGTCATCCACCATTGAGTTTCCACCTTCATCCTTTAGGAGTCCTATACAGTCAACCTTTCTTTTTTTAGAGTTGATGTACTTGTAAAACTTTTTTGGGTTAGATTTGATATCCCTAGCGATTTGATTTTCAGCTTCGATCTTTGCTAGCCTAATTTCTTTTTTACAATTTTTATTGCACTCCTTGTAATTGCTGAGTGCAGCCTCGGACCCCTCCTGTTTTAGGACCTTATAGGCATTCTTTTTCCTCTTCATTTTATCTCTAACCTTTCTATTCATCCATAGAGGCCTTTTTTTATTCCTAGACATTTTGTTTCCATATGGGATATACATACTACAATATTGATTGAGAATACGTTTAAAAGCTTGCCATTTCCCTTCAGTGTCCTCCCCTTGTAGTACATTATCCCAGTTCACCAAACTTAGTGCCTGCCTAATTTGATTGAACTTTGCTTTTCTAAAATTCATAGTTTTAGTGGTCCCGCTGCCCCGTGGCCTATCAGTCACCAGATCAAACGTTATCATGTTGTGATCACTATTTCCCAAATGTTCTTGAACCTGCACATTTGATACATTATCTGGTCTATTCGAAATGATCAGATCCAGTAACGCATTCCCCCTAGTTGGTTCCGTTACCATTTGAGTCAAGTAATTGTCCTGTAGTGCTGCCAGAAATCTGCTGCTTTTACCAGAATGGGTAGCCTCAATACCCCAGTCAATGTCTGGAAAGTTGAAGTCGCCCATAACTATGACCTCATTTTTACTTGCCGCTTTTTCAATTTGCTGTAGTAATTGCAGTTCTGCAGCTTCATTAATATGAGGTGGTCTGTAGCATACCCCAATAAGCAATTGGCAACTTTTATTTCCACCATGAATATTTACCCAAACGGACTCCACATCTTCGCAATCTTCCTCCATCTCATCATGTCACTTATCACCTCATAAGTCCTTTAAGAGCAGAGAAGACGTTCTGAGTTCAGGTTCACTTTAAAGTGTACCAGCGATCACAAATTACGGTTTTTTACTTACCCGGGGCTTCCTCCAGCCTCATAAGCATGGATGCGTCCCTCGCCATCCTCCATTTAGCGGTAGTCAGCTCCAGTATTCAGCTCAGTGAGGTCAGCTGGGGTCTTCTGCGCATGCAAAGAAGGTCCACGCATGTGCGGAAGACCCCGGCTGACTCAGACTGGACCCGACTCAGTGAGTTACCGGGGCTGATTACTGCTGAATGGAGGGCAACGGGAGGACGGTGAGGGACGCATCCATTCTTAAGAGGCTGGAGGAAGTATAAAACTTTGAAATTCGTGATCTCTGGGTCATTTTAAAACAGTCCAACAATGTCTTATGGTTAGCCTTCATAGTGCACGGGTCAGTAAACTGTGGGTAGCAGTAACCTGTGTCTGGAGGCTATGAACTGTCACTGGGGGTGTAGTGAGCTGTCACTAGAGGTGGTCCAATGTCCCCCGTTGCTGAGTGGGGCCCCCTGCAGATCAGTGTTGCACTCGTCCTCTGTTATGAGCGTGGCCGTGCAGTAGCCACGCAAGCACGGCCGCACATGTGCAGTAGCATGAAGCCCACGGCTCTAGCTTACTGCGCATTCGCTGGTGTGCTCTTGTGGCCACTGCGCAGCCATGCTGAAGGAAGAGGAGGTGCGCCACCCCGATATGATTAATGGCAATGTCTTGTCAGGGGACATCAGGCTTCAATGGGCTCCTGAGGCTTCCCTTCACTCTATGTTTATTTACGGGGCAGCGCAGGGGTGTAGTGGTTAGCGCTCTCGCCTTGCAGCACTAGGTTCCTGGTTTGATTCTAGCAAGGGTGCTATCTACGCAGAGTTTGTATGCTCTCCCTTTGTCTGTCACTGTCAGAGATGTCACTGACTGTCCTTCCTTATGGTCCAATGACAATCATCGTCACAAGGCAATTAGCTAGGGGGAGGGACTAGCTGCAACACAGGTGTTAAATTAAACAGGAAGTGTAGGCCAAAGCTCTAATCTTGGTGGAGGGCTGCTTCACTTCACTGCTGGGAATTGTGAGCACTAATTATATTACATTGCTATTTGTATATTGTTTTTTGCTGCTGCGATATCTGGTGGATTGTCTATTGTGGTTCATCTGATATTAAGCAAGCAAGTGTCAGTTTTTAAAAGTACAATTTCTTTTTCTTTTCCCTCTAGTTTGCTTTGCAGCAGGCAATTAGCTAGGGGGAGGAACAAGCTGTAACAGGAGGTATTTGGTCAGCTTCAGGACTCAGCACTGAGCTTTCTCAGTCTGTGGCTTGCTCACTAAGTGGCTGCGACACAAGTGGCATAGGCGTTGAAAACAGGCGTTACAACACAGGCACAAAGAGAGTGGTGAGAGGAAAAAAGGTAAGGACTAAAAAAAAAAAAAACCTTTAACCAATATTGCGTTTTTTTGCATTGGTTAGAATGTGCTAGGCACGTTGTGGTGTAGTTTTTAAATTTTCAGGACTCCACCCCAACTTCACTCACTCCACCTCCACTCCTCCACCCCTTCCACCCCTTCTCCTCCCCTCCCCCACCCCCTCCTCCCCCCCCCCACCCCCTCCTCCCCCCCTCCCCCTCCTCCCCTCACTCCCCTCACTCCCCAACTTCACTTACTCTCCCTTTCCTCCTCCCCAGCTACACTCTCCCGTTTCATCTTTTACCGCCACAGTTTACTTTAAATAATTTTTCCCCACACAAAAGTCATCATGTTGGACTATGCTGTACAGTGTACATCCTGCAACATGTATGCATGCCTTGATCAGCGGATTGAGGGTGTTTACTGTTGCCCTGGGTGTGTGCGTGTTGCTCAGTTAGAGGCGGAAGTCGCAGAGCTAAATAAGCATCTCGCAACACTGAGACGCATACACAACATGGAGAAGAGCTTGGATCTCACGATCCAGACACTGGATGGAACCGTTGAAGATGAGGAGGGTGGAGTACAGCCGGACCAAGAAGCAGAGGCAGCCGCTAGTTGGGTCACAGTTAGAAGGGGTAGGGGAAAAAGTGGCAGGGAGGCTAGTCCCGAGTTGTCCCTCACTAATAAGTATGCTTGTTTGCGTAATATTGGGGAGGATGATTCAGGAGTAGCAATGCTGCAGCAGGATGTGCTCCTTAGCAACCAAGGGGCAGACTGCTGTAACGAGAAAGGGAATAGGAGTGCAGCTAAGGCTAGACAGGTACTGGTGGTAGGGGATTCAATTATTAGGCGCACAGATAGGGTAATCTGTCGAAGAAACCGTGAATGCCGTACAGTCTGTTGCCTCCCTGGTGCTCGGGTTCGGCATGTAGCGGAAAGAATTGACAGATTACTGGGTGGGGCTGGGGAAGACCCGGCTGTCATGGTACACATTGGCACCAATGACAAAGTTAGTGGGAGATGGAAGGTCCTCAAAAATGATTTTCAGGTACTTGGAGATAAACTTAAAGCAAGGACCTCCAAGGTGGTGTTTTCTGAAATACTGCCAGTGCCACGTGCTACATCTGAGAGACAGAGGGAGCTTAGGGAGTTAAATAAGTGGCTGAGAAATTGGTGTAGGAAGGAAGGGTTTGGGTTCCTGGAGAACTGGGAAGACTTTGCAGTCGGCTACAGGTTCTACAGCAGGGATGGGCTGCACCTTAATGGGGAGGGTGCAGCTGCATTGGGGGAGAAGATGGCTAAATGGTTGGAGGAGATTTTAAACTAGGATCTGGGGGGAGGCGGGAGGATAAAGTCTCAATACGTAGACAAGATGAGGTAAAAAGACAGTGGGAACCTATCATTATGGAGGGTGGAGAGGGGGGTGGGGACAATGTAAAGATTAAGGAGGTTGGTAAAAATTCAAGTAGCCCATTTCATGTAAACAAAATTGGTAAATGTGGTGGTAAAAATATAAAGTGCATGGTAACCAATGCTCGGAGCCTTGCAAATAAAATAGACGAACTAGAGTTCATTCTGAATGACAAAGGCTATGACATTGTGGGAATAACCGAGACATGGATGGATGAAAGCCATGACTGGATGGCTAATTTAAAAGGATACAATGTGTTTAGGAGGGATAGAACAGGGAAAAAAGGTGGAGGGTTTGTCTCTTTGTTAAGAATTCTCTTACAGCTGTCCTCAACGATGAGATGGAGGAAGATTGCGAAGATGTGGAGTCCGTTTGGGTAAATATTCATGGTGGAAATAAAAGTTGCCAATTGCTTATTGGGGTATGCTACAGGCCACCTCTAATTAATGAAGCTGCAGAACTGTGATTACTACAGCAGATTGAAAAAGCTGCAAGTAAAAATGAGGTCATAATTATGGGCGACTTCAACTTTCCAGACATTGACTGGAGTATTGAGGCTACCCATTCTGGTAAAAGCAGCAGATTTCTGGCAGCACTACAGGACAATTACTTGACTCAAATGGTAACTGAACCAACTAGGGGGAATGCGTTACTGGATCTGATCATTTCTAATAGACCAGATAATGTATCAAATGTGCAGGTTCAAGAACATTTGGGAAATAGTGATCACAACATGGTAACGTTTGATCTGGTGACTGATAGGCCACGGGGCAGCGGGACCACTAAAACTATGAATTTTAGAAAAGCAAAGTTCAATCAAATTAGGCAGGCACTAAGTTTGGTGAACTGGGATAATGTACTACAAGGGGAAGACACTGAAGGGAAATGTCAAGCTTTTAAACTTATACTCAATCAATATTGTAGTATGTATATCCCATATGGAAACAAAATGTCTAGGAATAAAAAAAGGCCTCTATGGATGAATAGAAAGGTTAAAAATAAAATGAAAAGGAAAAAGAATGCCTATAAGGTCTTAAAACAGGAGGGGTCCGAGGCTGCACTAAGCAATTATAAGGAGTGCAATAAAAATTGTAAAAAATAAATTAGGCAGGCAAAGATTGAAGCTGAAAAACAAATCGCTAAGGATATCAAATCTAACCCAAAAAAGTTTTACAAGTACATTAACTCTAAAAAAAGAAAGGTTGACTGTATAGGACTCCTAAAGGATGAGGGGGGGGGGGGGACTCAATGGTGGATGACCAAGGTAAGGCAGAGTTATTAAATGCTTTCTTTGCTTCTGTCTTCACAAAAGAAACAGCACTGTTGCAAACTACAGAGGCGGAAGAGTCTCAATCTTCTAACTGTAATATTAAATACTTAACGCAGGAAGAAGTGAAGGCAAGACTAAATAAATTAAAAATAGACAAGGCACCTGGCCCGGATGGCATGCATCCTCGGGTCCTAAGGGAATTAAGTTCAGTTATAGCTAAACCCCTTTATCTTATCTTTTGTGACTCTCTTGCAACTTGCAGAGTCCCAGTGGATTGGCGTACAGCCCACGTTTTCCCATTATTTAAGAAGGGCAAAAAATCAGATCCAGGAAATTATAGACCTGTAAGCTTAACATCAGTTGTATGCAAACTATTTGAGGGGTTACTAAGAGATACTATACATGACTTCATAGTAGAAAATAATCTTATTTCTCAGCATCAACATGGGTTTACTAAAGACAGGTCCTGTTTGACTAACATGCTCAGCTTTTATGAGGTAGTGAATGCTAATATGGATATTGGGAATGCTGTAGATGTGATATACTTGGACTTTGAAAAGGCCTTCGACACTGTTCCCCACAAAAGTCTGGTGCAAAAGTTGAGGATGCAAGGACTGGGGAAGAGTCTGTGTTAATGGATAGGGAACTGGCTAATGGACAGAAAACAAAGAGTTGTGGTCAATGGATTGTACTCAAAATGGGAGACTGTTGGCAGTGGGATCCCACAGGGGTCTGTTCTGGGTCCAGTGCTCTTCAATTTATTTATTAATGACCTAGTAGATGCAGTAGTGAGCAATGTTGCTATTTTTGCAGATGATACAAAATTGTGCAGAATCATCAACTCTCAGGAAGATAGTGTCATATTGCAACAGGATCTGGATAGGATGGCTATATGGGCACATACATGGCAGATGAAATTCAATGTTGACAAATGTAAAGTCATGCATTTTGGATGTACTAATGGACTAGCACCATACAAAATAAATGGGATACAGTTGGGGACATCAAACTTGGAGAAGGACTTAGGAGTACTCATTGACAACAAGTTAAATAATCGTACTCAATGCCAAGCAGCTGCAGCTAAAGCTAACAAAATTTTGGGATGCATTAAAAGGGAAATAAAAACTCGAGATGCGAGCATAATATTGCCCCTGTTTAACTCTCTAGCAAGGCCACATCTGGAATATGGAATTCAGTTCTGGGCACCACATTACAAAAAAGATATTGCAGTTTTAGAGCAGGTGCAGAGACGAGCAACAAAATTGATACGTGGGATGGAAGGTCTCACTTATCAAGTGTCAGAGATCGCGGAAGAGCCCCCGCCATGAGTCAGCGGCAGGCGGCTCTTTCCGCACTGGATGGGGCCAAGCACGGGGAGGCTGCCGCCTCCACTCAGGCTGAGGCGGCTGTCCCCGTGCAGAGCATGGCGGAGCGCGGATGTCCCCGCTGCGGAGACACCGCAGAGCGGGGCTGCTGTGGCTGGGACTCGTAGTCCCTTCAGTTTCAGGAGGACGCGCGTGCGCGCGGAAAGGCAGAATAGATATAGCTGCCAGAAGTGAGTCAGCTGACCAGGCTGGTCAGCTGACTCTTTCCCTCTCCTCATTGGTTCAGCAATTAGGGAGGTGCTGGGAAGAGGGTTGTGTATATATACGGCTGGCTGGTCATTTCTCTGGTGTCTGGTGTTGCGATCACATATGTGGAAGCACCCAGATCCATAGTCAGATCCGCAAGTGTGCCGGGACCAGCTGGAGCTGTAATCCTACACTTAGCTAGATTCTGTTGATAGCTTAAAGCACTAGTTTGATTGTGATTATCTGTTATGACTCTTTGCCTGCCTGACTATCCTCCTGAACTCTGATCTTGTACCTCAATAATTCTGATACCCTGTTGCAGAACCCTGCCTGTACCCAGACTCCGCCTTTGCCTCCTGATACTGTACTTTATCTGTCCGTGTGTGTGCGACCTGGCTTGTCCGACCTCGAGAACCGACCTTACTGTTAGAGGCGGTTCCCCGTTCTGTTTGTGACACTTCCTCTAGAGTGTTACTTTCAGACAATCCTTCCTACTCTCAGCCTGACTCCTCCCGTCTTGGGGAGCCCAGGTCTTCGGAAGGAATCCGTGCAGTACGCCTTACTGCGCTGAGGCTTAGTCCTCTAGTGTTACCGTTACACCAAACACTACACTCTACTCAGGTGAACAGAGGTTAGCTGGTATATCGGATTATCGGTGATACTGCAGATCACTAATAATCTGGTATACATCTGTATTCCCAGTGATACTGCAGATCACCGGTAATCAGATCCTCTCTGTGCTTCACCGATCGTTACAGAATGCCAGACCAAAAAACAGATGGACGCACGCGCTGACCCTCTGAATGTGCTTGCCACTTCGGTGGATAACATCCATCAAGCACTGGGCCAGCACAAAGCTTTAATTGATGCCCTGTCAGGCTCTGTGCGAACCCTTCAGACGTCAGTTGATTCGGTGCGATCTCCTCCTAGTGATGACATACGTATGCCCGTACCTGATAAATTTTCCGGCCACAAGTCTGACTTCCGGAATTTTAAGAGTAGAGTGTTATCATATTTCGAGTTGAGACCCCGATCCTCGGGGACTGAGACCCAACGGGTCATTTTTATTAAAACCTTGCTAACTGGTGACTCCCAGTCCTGGGCATACAACCTGCCCCGCACTGATACAGCTCTGACCTCAGTAGAGGAATTCTTTAAGGCCATGGCCATAATTTACGACGACCCAGACCTTGCTGCGACCTCGGAGCGGAAACTCAAGCTCCTACGGCAAGGCACAGGTCCAGTCGAAGAGTACGCGGCCGAATTTCGTAGGTGGTCAGTTACCGCCAGATTTGACACCTATGCCCTGATCTATTACTTCCTGTCTGGGTTATCGGAGGAGGTCTCCGACCTAATGTTAACCTTACCCGAGCCCAAGACAGTCGATGAGGCCATCTCATCGGCCATTCGAGTCGACTGTAGGCTACGCCATCAGAAACTGACTAGGGGCAGTCAACGTGTCAGGGTGACATCTTATGTGGCACCTTCCGCTGCACCCTTAGTAACACCCTCTCCGGCCCTACCTCCACCAGAGCCAATGCAGATTGGTCGATCAAAACTGACCCAGGTGGAACGAAGGCGGAGAATAACTGAACAACTGTGCTTGTACTGTGCAGAAGCGGGGCATAGAGTGCGAAACTGCCCTAACAAGCCGGGAAACGGGTCTGCCTAGGAGTAGTGGGGGGTGACACCCTAGGCACACCATTCTCACCCCAAAAAGAGAAAAAATTGCTTCTCCCCTGTACGATTACATGGGGTAATAAGTCTGTAGCCACTGAGGCTTTTATTGATTCTGGCTCAGCGGCTAACTTTATGAACGTTGAATTTTCTCAGGAGTTGGGTATTCCTCTCACTCCTGTGAGTCCCCCCATTCAGGTCACGGCAGTAGACGATTCCCCTCTGCAACGGAATCGTCCCCTGTCACAGACCCCGCAGGTGAAGGTCACGATAGCGGTACTGCATGGGGAACAACTACAGTTTTTTGTATTGCATATGTCAACCTCCACTATCATCCTAGGCATGCCGTGGTTACAAATCCATTCTCCACAAAAAGACTGGGCTACGGGTCAGGTAACCAGATGGTCCGATCATTGTCACCAACAGTGTTTAGGGAAGGTGACATTGGGTCAGACCAAGATTTGCGTGGAGGGTGTGCCCGAGGAATATTCTGAGTTTTCTGATGTATTTTGTCCCAAGGCTGCTGATCAATTACCTCCTCATCGCCCGTTCGATTGCCCCATCGATCTCCGTGTTGGTTGTATGCCCCCTAGGGGTCATCTGTATAACTTGTCCGGTCCAGAGAAGATGGCTATGCAGGAATACATTCGTGACAACTTGGCCAAGGGGTTCATCCGGCCCTCCCGGTCACCTGCTGGGGCCGGTTTCTTTTTCGTTAAGAAGAAAGACGGGGGTCTTCGACCCTGTATCGATTACCGGGGTCTCAATAAGATCACGGTGAAAAATCGCTATCCGTTACCATTGATAGACGATTTATTCACACAAGTCACAACTGCAAAGATCTTCTCTAAGTTGGATCTGAGGGGGGCATACAACCTAATCCGCATTAGGAAGGGCGATGAATGGAAGACGGCCTTCAACACACCCGACGGGCATTATGAGTACTTAGTGATGCCCTTCGGGTTGTGCAATGCGCCAGCCGTCTTCCAAGAATTAATCAATGAGGTATTCCGGGAGGTATTGGGTAGATTCGTGCTGGTATACCTTGATGATATACTAATCTATTCCAATAACCTCTCCGAGCACTGGGTCCACGTGAAGTTTGTCTTTAACAAATTAAGACAAAATATGCTTTATGCTAAGGTGGAGAAGTGTATTTTCGAGGTGACCACTGTCACGTTCCTAGGGTACGTAATTTCCACCTCGGGTCTCTCAATGGATCCTGCCAAAGTCACAGCTGTGTTGGAGTGGCCACAGCCAGTGGGGTTGAAGGCCCTACACAGATTTTTAGGTTTTGCGAAGTATTACAGGAGGTTCATTAACCTCTTGACGACCAGCTAACGCCGATTGGCGTAAACTGGTCGTCTGTGGGTTACCATGGAAACGGCCGCTCGATCCTTTCCATGTCAGTTCACGGAGGGTGTCTCCGTGAACAGCCGGAGAGCCGCCGATGGCGGCTCGCCGGCAAAATGTAAACAGGCGGGGAAGAAATCCCCGCTGTTTACATCATACGGCGCTGCTGCGCAGCAGCGCCGTAAGGCAGATCGGCGATCCCCGGCCTCTGATTGGCCGGGGATCGCCGGCATATGATAGGCTGAAGCCTATCCTTCAATGCGCAGGACGGAAATCCGTCCTGCGCAGCACACAGGGGAAGGGAGAGGGAGGGAGCTGGCGAGAGGGCGGAAAGCGCTGCGGAGGGGGGCTTTGAAGAGCCCCCCCCCCCGCTAAGCAACTGCAGCCGGCGGCGATCAGACCCCCCCAGCAGGACATCCCCCTAGTGGGGAAAAAAGGGGGGTAGTCTGATCGCCCTGCTGCACTCCTGATCGGTGCTGCGGGCTGTAGAGCCCACGCAGCACCGATCAGTGTAAAATCCCCTGGTCGGCAAGTGGTTAAGGGGTACTCCACGTTAGTTGCCCCCCTTACCAGTCTCACGAAAAAAGGGGCAGATACCAACCACTGGTCCCCTGAAGCCGTGGCAGCATTTTCTCATTTGAAGGAATTATTTTGCTCAGCACCAATTTTGAGGCATGTGGACACGTCCTTTCCCTTTATCGTAGAGGTTGATGCCTCAGAAGTTGGGGTGGGGGCGGTGCTGTCTCAACGGTCTGGGTTGCAGGGCAGATTACACCCGTGCGCTTACTTTTCCCGTAGGTTTTCACCTGCAGAAAAAAATTACGATATAGGCAACCGGGAACGTCTGGCCATTAAATTGGCGTTTGAGGAATGGCGCCACTGGTTAGAGGGGGCAGAACACACGATCACAGTTTACACCGACCACAAGAACTTGGAATACATCGAGGGGGCTAGGAGGCTAAGTCCCCATCAGGCCCGGTGGTCTTTATTTTTTACGAGGTTCAGGTTTATAATCACGTACACTCCAGGCAGCAAAAACGTCAAGGCAGATGCCCTCTCCAGGTGTTTTGAACCAGAGACAGCACAGCCCCCCCGCTCCTGAGTCCATCATCCCGCAGAAACTAGTGTTAGCCGCCATGGAGACTTGGGAGGATTGGACAGAGGTTTTGGGTCCCTTTCAGCAGGATGTTCCTGAAGGAAAACCCGAAGGGGTCATGTTTATCCCACTGCCATTTCGTTTACAAGTCCTGCAACTCTTTCACGGCCATAAGAATGCTGGTCATCCAGGAGCTGCCAGAACGCAGGATCTGATTGCCAGGTGTGCTTGGTGGCCTTCTTTGGCAACAGACTGCAAGGAGTTTGTCAGGGAGTGTGCAGTATGTGCCAAGAGTAAACCCTCCCGGCTGGCATCTGTAGGAAGGTTGCAGCCTTTGCCCACCCCGAGTGAGCCATGGACCCACTTGTCCATGGATTTTGTGGGGGAATTGCCCAGGTCTGAAGGCATGTCGGTCATTTGGGTGGTAGTCGACCGTTTTAGCAAAATGGCCCATTTTGTGCCCCTGAAAGGACTCCCCTTGGCTCAAGAACTGGCCGAATTGTTTATCATTCACGTCTTCCGGCTGCATGGCATTCCGGAAGACATTGTGTCAGATAGGGGAGTCCAATTTGTGTCTGGATTCTGGAGGACATTTTGCCACCAAATGGGCATGAAATTGTCTTTCTCGTCAGGCTACCACCCACAGACAAATGGGCAGAGCGGGGCTGCTGTGGCTGGGACTCGTAGTCCCTTCAGTTTCAGGAGGACGCGCGTGCGCGCGGAAAGGCAGAATAGATATAGCTGCTCAGGTGAACAGAGGTTAGCTGGTATATCGGATTATCGGTGATACTGCAGATCACTAATAATCTGTATTCCCAGTGATACTGCAGATCACCGGTAATCAGATTCTCTCTGTGCTTCACCGATCGTTACATCAAGAAAGGTTAGATAAACTGGGTTTATTTAATCTAGAGAAAAGACGCCTTAGAGGTAGTGTTGGGCGAACAGTGTTCGCCACTGTTCGGGTTCTGCAGAACATCACCCTGTTCGGGTGATGTTCGCGTTCGGCCGAACACCTGGTGGTGTTCGGCCAAACTGTTCGGGTTCGCCCGAACGGCTCATTGCCTGGCCGAACAGGGCCCCTGTTCGGCACGAACAGGGCCCTGTTCGCCCGAATACTGGCCCCCTATGGGGTCGCAGGCATAAGGGGGGAGCATGCCCCGATCGCGGGGGGGGTCGGAAATTCCCCCCACCCCCTCCGCTAGCGCTCCCCCCTCTGCCCGCTTCCCCATTCAAAAGTTAGGAAGTGAAACTGTACCTGTGCGGCCGGTAGTGGGTGACTGGCAGTGGGCGGCACTATGGAGAGACTGAGGAGGAGGAGGAGTCCGGAGAGTGACGCGTTGAGGGAGGCCGGGCAGTGGGCGGATCAGCAGTAGTACGGTACTACTGCTGAACCGCCCGCTGCCCGGCCTCCCTCAACGCGTCACTCTCCGGACTCCTCCTCCTCCTCAGTCTCTCCATAGTGCCGCCCACTGCCAGCCACCCACTACCGGCCGCACAGGTACAGTTTCACTTCCTAACTTTTGAATGGGGAAGCGGGCAGAGGGGGGAGCGCTAGCGGAGGGGGTGGGGGGAATTTCCGACCCCCCCCGCGATCGGGGCATGCTCCCCCCTTATGCCTGCGACCCCATAGGGCCCCCAAAAGCGGGATGTTCGGGGAGTTCGGGGTTCGGCCCGAACATGCCGAACATTGCGGCCATGTTCGGCGAACTTTCCCGAACCCGAACATCCAGGTGTTCGCCCAACACTACTTAGAGGGGATCTAATTAACATGTATAAATACATCAGAGGGCAATATAATAGCTTGGCGGATGAGCTTTTTGTCCCTAGGCCTTCTCAAAGGACTAGAGGACATGATCTGCGCATGGAGGAAAAACGTTTTAGCCATTTATTTAGGAAAGGGTTCTTTACAGTAAGAGTGATTAAGATGTGGAATGCATTGCCACAGGAAGTCGTTATGGCAAACTCTATACCTGCATTTAAAGGGGGCTTAGATGCTTTCCTTGCGTTGAAAGACATCCATGGCTACAATTACTAGGTAATACCTAATGATGTTGATCATGGGATTTTATCCGATTGCCATTTGGAGTCGGGAAGGAATTTTTCCCTTTAGGGGCTAATTGGACCATGCCTTGTAAGGGTTTTTTCGCCTTCCTCTGGATCAACAGGGATATGTGAGGGAGCAGGCTGGTGTTGTACTTTATACTGGTTGAACTCGATGGACGTATGTCTTTTTTCAACCAAAATAACTATGTAACTATGTAACTATGTAAATTAGCCATCCAGTCATGGCTTTCATCCATCCATGTCTCGGTTATTCCCACAATGTCATAGCCTTTGTCATTCAGAATGAACTCTAGTTCGTCTATTTTATTTGCAAGGCTCCGAGCATTGGTTACCATGCACTTTATATTTTTACCACCACATTTACCAATTTTGTTTACATGAAATGGCTACTTGAATTTTTACCAACCTCCTTAATCTTTACACTGTCCCCACCCCCCTCTCCACCCTCCATAATGATAGGTTCCCACTGTCTTTTTACCTCATCTTGTCTACGTATTGAGACTTTATCCTTCCGCCTCCCCCCAGATCCTAGTTTAAAATCTCCTCCAACCGTTTAGCCATCTTCTCCCCCAATGCAGCTGCACCCTCCCCATTAAGGTGCAGCCCATCCCTGCTGTAGAACCTGTAGCCGACTGCAAAGTCTGCCCAGTTCTCCAGGAACCCAAACCCTTCCTTCCTACACCAATTTCTCAGCCACTTATTTAACTCCCTAAGCTCCCTCTGTCTCTCAGATGTAGCACGTGGCACTGGCAGTATTTCAGAAAACACCACCTTGGAGGTCCTTGCTTTAAGTTTATCTCCAAGTACCTGAAAATCATTTTTGAGGACCTTCCATCTCCCACTAACTTTGTCATTGGTGCCAATGTGTACCATGACAGCCGGGTCTTCCCCAGCCCCACCCAGTAATCTGTCAATTCTTTCCGCTACATGCCGAACCCGAGCACCCGGGAGGCAACAGACTGTACGGCATTCACGGTTTCTTCGACAGATTACCCTATCTGTGCGCCTAATAATTGAATCCCCTACCACCAGTACCTGTCTAGCCTTAGCTGCACTCCTATTCCCTTTCTCGTTACAGCAGTCTGCCCCTTGGTTGCTAAGGAGCACATCCTGCTGCAGCATTGCTACTCCTGAATCATCCTCCCCAATATTACGCAAACAAGCATACTTATTAGTGAGGGACAACTCGGGACTAGCCTCCCTGTGACTTTTTCCCCTACCCCTTCTAACTGTGACCCAACTAGCGGCTGCCTCTGCTTCTTGGTCCGGCTGTACTCCACCCTCCTCATCTTCAACGGTTCCATCCAGTGTCTGGATCGTGAGATCCAAGCTCTTCTCCATGTTGTGTATGCTTCTCAGTGTTGCGAGATGCTTATTTAGCTCTGCGACTTCCGCCTCTAACTGAGCAACACGCACACACCCAGGGCAACAGTAAACACCCTCAATCCGCTGATCAAGGCATGCATACATGTTGCAGGATGTACACTGTACAGCATAGTCCAACATGATGACTTTTGTGTGGGGAAAAATTATTTAAAGTAAACTGTGGCGGTAAAAGATGAAACGGGAGATTGAGTGTAGCTGGGGAGGAGGAAAGGGAGAGTAAGTAAAGTTAGGGAGTGAGGGGAGTGAGGGGAGGAGGAGGGGGGGGGGGAGGGGGGGGGGGAGGGGGAGGAGGGGCGGGAGGGGTGGAGGAGTGGAGGTGGAGTGAGTGAAGTTGGGGTGGAGTCCTCAAAATTTAAAGACTACACCACAACGTGCCTAGCACATTCTAACCAATGCAAAAAACCGCAATATTGGTTGAAGGTTTTTTTTTTTTTTTTTTTTTTTTTTTAGTCCTTACCTACTTCCTCTCACAACTCTCTTTGTGCCTGTGTTGTAACGCCGGTTTTTAACGCCTATAACACAAATGCACATAACATGTCCCCCACAGATCAAATGCAAATAACACGTCCCCCACAGATCAAATACAGATATGTCCCCCACAGATCAAATGCACATAACATGTCCCCCACAGATCAAATGCACATAACATGTCCCCATAGATCAAATGCACATAACACGTCCCCTACAGATCAAATGCACATAATGTGTTATGTGCATTTGATCTGTGGGGGATGTGTTATGTGCATTTGATCTGTGGGGGATGTGTTATGTGCATTTGATCTATGGGGATATATCTGCATTTGATCTGTGGGGGACGGGTTATGTGCATTTGATCTATGGGGACATGTTATGTGCATTTGATCTATGGGGACATGTTATGTGCATTTGATCTGTGGGGGACATGTTATGTGCATTTGATCTATGGGGACATATCTGCATTTGATCTGTGGGGGACGTGTTATGTGCATTTGATCTATGGGGACATGTTATGTGCATTTGATAAGTGGGGGATGTGTTATGTGCATTTGATCTATGGGGACATATCTGCATTTGATCTGTGGGGGACGTGTTATGTGCATTTGATCTATGGGGACATGTTATGTGCATTTGATCTGTGGGGGACGTGTTATGTGCATTTGATCTGTGGGGGACGTGTTATGTGCATTTGATCTTTGGGGACATATCTGCATTTGATCTGTGGGGGACGTGTTATGTGCATTTGATCTATGGGGACATGTTATGTGCATTTGATCTGTGGGGGATGTGTTATGTGCATTTGATCTATGGGGACATGTTATGTGCATTTGATCTATGGGGACATGTTATGTGCATTTGATCTGTGGGGGATGTGTTATGTGCATTTGATCTATGGGGACATATCTGCATTTGATCTGTGGGGGATGTGTTATGTGCATTTGATCTATGGGGACATGTTATGTACATTTGATCTGTGGGGGACGTGTTATGTGCATTTGATCTGTGGGGGACGTGTTATGTGCATTTGATCTATGGGGACATATCTGCATTTGATCTGTGGGGGACGT
Organism: Hyperolius riggenbachi; assembly: GCF_040937935.1. Lineage (NCBI taxonomy): Eukaryota > Metazoa > Chordata > Amphibia > Anura > Hyperoliidae > Hyperolius > Hyperolius riggenbachi. The sequence goes on along the minus strand of NC_090649.1, from coordinate 343,704,239 downwards.
GTTATGTGCATTTGATCTATGGGGACATGTTATGTGCATTTGATCTGTGGGGATGTGTTATGTGCATTTGATCTATGGGGACATATCTGCATTTGATCTGTGGGGGACGTGTTATGTGCATTTGATCTATGGGGACATGTTATGTGCATTTGATCTGTGGGGGATGTGTTATGTGCATTTGATCTGTGGGGGATGTGTTATGTGCATTTGATCTGTGGGGGATGTGTTATGTGCATTTGATCTATGGGGACATGTTATGTGCATTTGATCTGTGGGGGATGTGTTATGTGCATTTGATCTGTGGGGGATGTGTTATGTGCATTTGATCTGTGGGGGATGTGTTATGTGCATTTGATCTATGGGGACATATCTGCATTTGATCTGTGGGGGACGGGTTATGTGCATTTGATCTATGGGGACATGTTATGTGCATTTGATCTATGGGGACATATCTGCATTTGATCTGTGGGGGACGTGTTATGTGCATTTGATCTATGGGGACATGTTATGTGCATTTGATATGTGGGGGATGTGTTATGTGCATTTGATCTATGGGGACATATCTGCATTTGATGTGTGGGGGACGTGTTATGTGCATTTGATCTATGGGGACATGTTATGTGCATTTGATCTGTGGGGGACGTGTTATGTGCATTTGATCTGTGGGGGACGTGTTATGTGCATTTGATCTTTGGGGACATATCTGCATTTGATCTGTGGGGAACGTGTTATGTGCATTTGATCTATGGGGACATGTTATGTGCATTTGATCTGTGGGGGATGTGTTATGTGCATTTGATCTATCTGGACTTGTTATGTGCATTTGATCTATGGGGACATGTTATGTGCATTTGATCTGTGGGGGACGTGTTATGTGCATTTGATCTGTGGGGGACGTGTTATGTGCATTTGATCTATGGGGACATATCTGCATTTGATCTGTGGGGGACGTGTTATGTGCATTTGATCTATGGGGACATGTTATGTGCATTTGATCTGTGGGGATGTGTTATGTGCATTTGATCTATGGGGACATATCTGCATTTGATCTGTGGGGGACGTGTTATGTGCATTTGATCTATGGGGACATGTTATGTGCATTTGATCTGTGGGGGATGTGTTATGTGCATTTGATCTGTGGGGGATGTGTTATGTGCATTTGATCTGTGGGGGATGTGTTATGTGCATTTGATCTATGGGGACATATCTGCATTTGATCTGTGGGGGATGTGTTATGTGCATTTGATCTATGGGGACATGTTATGTACATTTGATCTGTGGGGGACGTGTTATGTGCATTTGATCTGTGGGGGACGTGTTATGTGCATTTGATCTATGGGGACATATCTGCATTTGATCTGTGGGGGACGTGTTATGTGCATTTGATCTATGGGGACATGTTATGTGCATTTGATCTGTGGGGGACGTGTTATGTGCATTTGATCTGTGGGGAACGTGTTATGTGCATTTGATCTATGGGGACATATCTGCATTTGATCTGTGGGGGACGTGTTATGTGCATTTGATCTATGGGGACATGTTATGTGCATTTGATCTGTGGGGGATGTGTTATGTGCATTTGATCTATGGGGACATATCTGCATTTGATCTGTGGGGGACGTGTTATGTGCATTTGATCTATGGGGACATGTTATGTGCATTTGATCTGTGGGGGATGTGTTATGTGCATTTGATCTGTGGGGGATGTGTTATGTGCATTTGATCTGTGGGGGATGTGTTATGTGCATTTGATCTATGGGGACATATCTGCATTTGATCTGTGGGGGACGTGTTATGTGCATTTGATCTATGGGGACATGTTATGTGCATTTGATCTATGGGGACATATCTGCATTTGATCTGTAGGGGACGTGTTATGTGCATTTGATCTATGGGGACATGTTATGTGCATTTGATCTGTGGGGGACATTTTATGTGCATTTGATCTGTGGGGGACATATCTGTATTTGATCTGTGGGGGACGTGTTATTTGCATTTGATCTGTGGGGGACATGTTATGTGCATTTGATGTATGGGGATATATCTGCATTTGATCTATGGGGACATGTTATGTGTATTTGATCTGTGGGGGACGTGTTATGTGCATATGATGTATGGGGACATGTCTACATTTGATCTGTGGGGGACGTGTAATGTGCATTTGATCTGTGCTGACATATCTGCATTTGATCTGTGAGGAACATGTTAGATATAAAACGTGAAAAGTATAGAAAAAATATAAAACGTGGAACATAATCATTATTGTATAATATAGCATGTGTGTGTGTGTGTGTGTGTGGGGGGGGGTGGCTACATTAAGGGTTGGCACCATGGGGAGGGGGGGTTGGCGCGGGGGGGGGGGGGCACAGGTTTTCCCGCCTGGAGTGACAAAATGGCTAGAGGCACCCCTGCTTTCGATGGTTCTTTCTCTACTATTGTTAAAGCTTGCATCTATTTTTTTAAATACTTGTTCTGCTTGCTGTTCAGTACCTGCAACGAGAATCTTTTATGGAGGGCAAGTCTGCCATTGTGAGTGACCACGGGTAATGGCCGGGGAATCAGGGTTCGATTCCGGTCCGGAGTGGGAGACTGAGAACTGGCTACCACCACCGCACATCCAAGTAAGGACCCATTTGCTGTATAAGTAATGTACCTGCCCTGACCGTGCTTTGCAGACCAGACATCTGTGGTCAGATGGACCCTTGACCCAGTGCAAGACGAACCAAATCGAAAGCATTTGCCAAAAATGTGTTATGGAGGGCAAGTCTGCCATTCATTCAACTGTGTGAAACTTTCTATGGTACTTTCTCAGTAGCATGGTGACCACGGGTAATGGCCGGGGAATCAGGGTTCGATTCCGGTCCAGAGTGGGAGCCTAAGAAACGACTACCACCACCACACATCCAAGGAAGGTAGCAGGCATGGCATGCACGTCCTGAAGTAGTGACCAAAAATTACAATACAGGAGGACTTTCGAGGCCCTGCTGTATATGACACTGATCGACTTACTACTTGTAACGAGAATATGTCATGGAGGGCAAGTCTGCCATCCATTCAAAGACAAGCACTTATATCACACTTTTCTCCTGGCAGACTCAAAGCACCAGAGCTGCAGCCACTAGGGCGCGCTCTATTGGCAGTGGCAGGGAGACTTGCCTAATGTCTCCTGCTGAATAGGTGCTGGCTTACTGAACAGGCAGAGCCGAGATTCAAACCCTGGTCTCCTGTGTCAGAGGCAGAGCCCTTAACCAGTACACTATCCTGCCAGCCTTTCAAGTGAAAGGTATGCACTGACTGCCAGGTATAATACAATGTGCAGTCACAGATGCAGTGAAAGGTATGTAGTGACTGCAAACAGCTGTTTGTGCAGTGACGGCCGTGCTGGACTGGTGCGCACCATGACAAGAGTGCAGGTGATGGCAGCTTTCCAGCCCATATGGTCGCTGGGCTGAGGTAGCTGAATGACAGAACAGTGACTGTCCAGCTGATCAAGTTTGGTCTGTCCACAATGAAGCAACGACTTTATTATCTTGGGAGTCCCCCCCCCCCCAAGACACTCATATAGCCGGCGGTCATTGCTTCATTGTGACCTTCACCGTGGCAAGGTAATGATCATGAAGGGGAATTGGCACATGTACATGCCTTTTGTTTTGTTGTTGCAGCTGCAGTGCAGCCAGAAAAATTAGGCAGGCATGTACACACACCAGAAAAATTATTGTAGCGGCCCTGATAGCAGCAGCCTTAAAAATTCAGGAATCCACCTAGTGTCCTGGACCCTGTTGGTGGTGGCAGAGAAGGCAGTCAAGCGCACTGCGGGCAGAGGTGCTATGTGGGGAGCGACTTAGTCTTGAGGCAGGCAATCACACGGCGTACAGGCAAAGATGCTGTGTGTGTAGACTGACTTAGTCTTGGCGTGGGCAAAAGGCCTCCGGGATCCATGCCTCAATAATTTTGATAAAGGTGAGGTACTGAACACTTTTGCGACTCAGGCGACTTCTCTTCTCAGTGACAATGCCTCCAGCTGCGCTGAAGGTCCTTTCTGACAGGACGCTTAAGGCAGGGCAAGACAGAAGTTGGATGACAAATTGGGACAGCTCTGGCCACAGGTCAAGCCTGCGCACCGTGTAGTCCATGGGTTCATCGCTGCTCACAGCGGCTACATCCACACTTAAGGCTAGGCATTCAACTGCCTGCCGGTCCAGGCATTGGTGGAGGGTGGATCCGGAAGCACTAAGGCAAGGCGTTGGACTAAAGAATGTCCACATGTCCAACATCACCATGAGATCGCTGGAGCGTCCTGTCCTTGCCTGTGTGGACATGGGAGAAGGATTACTGGCAGTGGTACCTTTATTGTGTTGTGCTGTGACATAACCCTTAACCACTTGAGGACCCACCCTTTACCCCCCCTTAAGGACCAGCGCTGTGCTGAGTGATCTGTGCTGGGTGGGCTCTGCAGCCCCCAGCACAGATCATGTAGCAGGCAGAGAGATCAGATCACCCCCCTTTTTTCCCCACTAGGGGGATGATGTGCTGGGGGGGTCCGATCTCTCATGCCTGCATGTGGCTGGCGGGGGGGGCAGCTCAAAGCCCCCCTCCGCGGCGAAATTCCCCCCTTCCTCTCCTACCTGCTCCCCCCCGGAGATCAGGGCTGCACAGGACGCTATCCGTCCTGTGCAGCCAGTGACGGGACGTCCCCTGTCACATGGCGGCGATCCCCGGCCGCTGATTGGCCGGGGATCGCCGATCTGCCTTACGGCGCTGCTGCGCAGCAGCGCCGTACAAATGTAAACAAAGCGGATTATTTCCGCTTGTGTTTACATTCAGCCTGCGAGCCGCCATCGGCGGCCCGCAGGCTATTCACGGAGCCCCCCGCCGTGAATTGACAGGAAGCAGCCGATCGCCCGAGCCGCTGCTTCCTGATTAATCAGCCTGCAGCTGGCGACGCAATACTGCGTCGCTGGTCCTGCAGCTGCCACTTTGCCGACGCGCGGTATGAGTGCGCGGTCGGCAAGTGGTTAAACGCACTGTAAAGCATAGTTGTCAGCTTGTTCTGCAAGTGCTGCATCCTTTCTGCCTTCAGGTGAGTTGGTAACATGCCCGCCACGTTGTGCCTATATCGAGGGTCTAGTAGCGTGGCCACCCAGTACAGCTCATTCCCCTTGAGTTTTTTTCATAAGGGGGACCCTCAACAGGCTGGACAGCATGAAAGACGCCATCTGCACAAAGTTGAATGCAGACGTACTATCCATCTCCTCTTGCTCTTCCTCAGTGACGTCAGGTAAGTCCTCCTCTTCCCCCCAGCCATGAGCAATACCACGGGAACGTTGAGCAGCACAAGCCTCCTGCAATGCCTGCTGCGGTTGTTCTTCTGCCGCCTCCTCCTCCTCCTCCAAAGAAACACCTTCCTCATCATCCGAGTCTGACTCCTCTTCCCCACACGACTCTTCCTCCCCCTCCCCTCTGTGCTGCCGCAGGTGTTGAGGAAACATCTGGTTCGGATGAGAATTGTTCCCACAACGCTTCCTCCCGTAACTGTTCCTCTTCATGCTCCTCTACAGCTTAATCCACCACTCTACGCATGGCACGCTCCAGGAAGTAAGCGTACGGGATCAAGTCGCTGATGGTGCCTTCACTGTGACTCACCAGGTTGGTCAGCTCCTCAAACGGCCGCATGAACCTGCATGCGCAAGGATGCTCGGATAGTACTTTTTAAAATACGAATTCATCCGGATCCAGATATCCAGATTAGATATCCGCTTGAACTCGGATATCCGAACACATTATCCGCAGATATACGAACGCATTATCGGCGGATATCCGACCTATTCGGATATCCGGATAGAGAAACCGGAAGTGCCTTTTAAAATGCTTTAAAACGTTTCTAACCTTTAAAAACGCCTTCTATCCTCTTCCCCTCTCTCTCTCTGATTTTGTCTTCCAGGGATGTGTAGGCTTTAAAAAGCAAGCTTACATACATTGGCCAGGAATCAAACCCAGATCAACTGCTTAGAAGGCAGCTCTCCTCACCACTATACCACCATTGGCCAGGAATCAAACCCATGTCAACTAACATTACAGGCTGAAGCCAGCCATTTCACTCATCTCTTCAACTACAAGAAAGGCCCAGGAGTAGTCTTAGCTACCGTAATATCTATGTTACGGCAGGGCCCTTATTACACTTTCTCTTACAGGGCTATGGAAACTGTTTTGCCCATGCGATAAAGTGAGGTGCAAAAATGAAATCATGCCTAGCAGAGGATGGTTTCAATCCATCAACCTCTTGGTTATGGGCCCAGCACACTTCTGCTGCGCCACTCTGCAGTCTGCTTACATCTGTATACAATCTTCAAGTTTAAGAAGGGTACATTCCCTTCACAAAACACAAGGCCATCCCTGGGTGGGCTTGAACCACCAACCTTTCAGTTAACAGCCAAATGCACTAACCAATTGTGCCACAGACACTGTGTGTATGCAGTTGCTACTAAATGGCTATCTGGGGTTCTCTTCGGACAACTATTGAACACAAAAAGTAAGGCCACCCATGGGTGAGCATGAACCACCAACCTTTCGGTTAACACCCAAACGCACTAACCAATTGTGTCACTGAGACTGTGTGTATGTAGTTGCTTCTAAATGGCTATCTGGGGTTCTCTTCGGACAACTGTTGCACACAAAAGGCAAGGCCGTCCCTAGCAGGAAGGGTTGCATGGCCACCTAGCTTTTTATCCTTCCCACCCTTGCCCTGGAATCTTGCAGACTTCAAATTGCCCATAAATGTTGCACCCGGTGTGACGATAACGGCGCATCGGGTGCCCCCGAAGTGGTGCATTACTGCACTGGAACGTTGAGCAGCACAAGCCCCCTGGGATGCCTGCTGCGGTTGTTCTTCTGCCGCTGCCTCCTCCTCCTCCAAAGAAACACCTTCCTCATCATCCGAGTCTGACTCCTCTCGCCCACATGACTCTTCCTCCTCCTCCCCCCTCTGTGCTGCCGCAGGTGTTGAGGAAACATCTGGTTCTGATGTAAATTGCTCCCACAACTGTTCCTGCCGTAACTGTTCCTCTTCATGCTCCTCCACAACTTGATCCACCACTCTTCGCATGGCACGCTGCAGGAAGTAAGCGTACGGGATCAAGTCGATGATGGTGCCTTCACTGCGACTCACCAGGTTGGTCACCTCCTCAAACGGCTGCATGAAGCCTGCATGCATTTCGCATCAGTGTCCAGTTGTTGGGCCACAACATCCCCATATCCCCAGATTGTGTCCTACTGAAATTGTAGAGGTACTGGGTGACGTTTTCTCCTGTTCTAGCAGGCGAGAGAACATGAGCAGGGTTGATTTCCAGCGAGTCGGGCTATCACATATCAAGCATCTCACCGGCAAGTTGTTTCTCCGCTGAATGTCTGCAAAGCATGCCATGGCCGTGTAAGACCGCCTGAAATGCCCACACAACTTCCTGGCCTGCTTCAGGATGTCCTCTAAGCCTGGGTACTTTGACACAAATCTTTGAATGACTAGATTTAGCACATGTGCCATGCAGGGTACATGTGTCAGCTTTCCCAAATTCAAAGCGGAAAGGAGATTGCTGCCGTTGTCACACACCACGTTGCCGATCTCCAGCTGGTGCTGGGTAAGCCATTGATGCACCTGTTTGTTAAGAGCAGCCAGGAGGGCTGGTCCAGTGAAACTCTCCTCTTTGAGGCAAGACATGTCTAAGATGGCCTGACACTGTCGTACCTGGAATGCAGCATGGGCCCTGGGGAGCTGGAGCTGTGTAGCTGGAGAGAAGATCGCGGCACCAACCAAGGAGGAGGAGGATGACAACAGCAAAGAGGATGTAGCAGGTGGAGAGGAGGTGGCAGGAGGCCTGCCTGCAAGCCGTGGAGGTGTCGCAAGTTGATCCGCTGCAAAGTCACGTACTCCCTAATTGCCATCGGTCACCAGGTTGACCCAATGGGCTGTGTAAGTAATGTAGCGGCCCTGACCGTGCTTGGCAGACCAGCAGGGCCGTGCAGAGGATTCTCAAGGGGGGGGGGTGCTCAAATTTGAAAAAGGGGCCCTAATCGATAAATCGTGCTAAATTGTGTATGTCATACCCCTTCTCCAGAAAGCACTAGGCAGTCTTAACCCCCCACCACACACACACACACCTTTATAGAAGTATCAGGCAGCGTTTGTGTCTTCTTCCAACCAACTTCTTTGGTGCCACCACCCTCAAATCAGCAGTCATAGGTGCGCACTATTAGTGTGGGCACAGTGGAGCCTGATGTAGGCATGGATTCACCTTTCATTACTGGGACCTCTGTCCCTCTAGATCAGCACCCAAGCTTCTTTTCAGGCAAAGAAGCAGTGGTTGCCAATATGCAGTGGTTGCTAAGCATTAGTAGATGCAAAACTGCAGTAAGTGCCAAGGTGGAGTGGGTGCACAGATGCAGTGGGTGGTAAGACGCAAAGGTCCAGTTTGTGCTAATTTGCAGTGGGTGCCGATTTGCCAAAGTACAGTCCGTGTCAAGCTGCTGTGGGTACCAAGGTCCAGTTTGTATTGTGTTTTTATTTGCAGTGGATGCTATGCTGTATTGGGTGCTGAATGAGTAGCAGAAGGCGATAAACAATAGTGGGTGCCATGTGAGTGCTAATTGGTACAGGGAGCCATGTGAGTGTTGGACATGAGTGAGCAGGGAGTGCCATGTGTGGTCTGGATGTGTGCCATGGGAGAGAGCTGAGTCTCATATGGGTTCAGACCAAGGGTGGGTACTGGTTGCTATTTGAGTGCTGGCCATGGATGGGTACTAGGTGCATATAATGGCTTTGGAACTTTGTGCTGTGTGAGTACTATGCCATGTGGGTGTTGATTATGGGGGTTATAGGGTGTCATGTGGGTCTTAGGTGCAAATACTGAGTGCCAAGTGGGTACTGGGAGCGAGTACATGGTAACATCTGGGTAATGGGTGCTGGCTAGTGGGGTATTTGTTGTCATGTGAGTGCTAAATGCAGATGCTGGGTGCCATGTGGGTTCTGGGTGCTGACACAGGGTGTCATGTGGATTCTGGCTGTATGGGTTGGTGTCAAGCATCATGTAGGTGTTGATTGCAGTTACTCAAGCCCTTGTGAGTTCTGGGTGCAAGTACTGGATGTCATATGTGAGTGTTTGGTGTTTGTGCTGGGCACCAAGTGGTGGCTTAGTGCAACTGGAACTACTGCAGATGAAACATGTGGGTGTTGGGTGCAGGTACATTGGTGCGACTACTTGGTGCATTGCCTGCACTAGGTGCTAGCTATGGGTGGGCATTGTGTGTCATGTGGATTCTGAGTGCAGGTACTTTGGGTGCTAGTACTGGTTTATGTGAGTTCAGATAATGTGCAAGTACTGTGCCAAGTGGGTGTGAGTACTGGGTGCCAGCTATAGGGTGAATGATGCAAGTACTAAGTGCCATATGGAGGTCGGATATAAGTATTGGGTGAAAGTTGCTTGGTGCAAGTGCTGGGTGCTTGCTATAGTGGGGGTTACTGGTTGAGTGTAATGTGGTCGCTGAATATTGGTGGGATTGCTGTGGGTGCAGGGAGTGGGAGGTCACTGTGGGTACTGCTATGAATAGCATAGTTGCTGCTGGGGGAGGTAGAGGTCAGTGTGGGTGCTGGGGGAGGTAGAGGTCAGTGTGGGTGCTGGGGGAAGGGTAGGTCACTGTGGGTTCTGTGGAAGGAAGAGGTCAGTATGAGTGCTGGAGGAAGGGGAGGTCACTGTGGGTGCTGGGAGAGGTCATTGTAGTTATTGGAGGAGGGAGTAGTTGTGGATGCTGTGTGTTGGGAGAGATCAGTGTGGGCGCTGCTTTTGGGATTGGAGGTCCCTGTAAGTGCTGCAGGGGACAGGAGGGTAGCCTCTGGGGGAGGGAAAGATCACTGTGGGTGCTGGGGGAAGGATAGGTCAGTGTGGGTGCTGGGGTAGGCAGGATCACTGCTAGATTTGGGGAAGGAGAGGTGATTGTGGGTGGTAGGTGAAGTGAGAGGTCACTGTGGGTGCTGGGGAGGGAGAGGTCACTGTGGGAGCTGATTGGAGGGAGAGGTCCCTGTGGGTGCTGGGGGAAGGATAGGTCAGTGTGGGTGCTGGGATAGGCAGGATCACTGCTAGATTTGGAGAAGGAGAGGTGATTGTGGGTGGTAGGTAAAGGGAGAGGTCACTGTGGGAGGGAGTGGTCACTGTGGGGGCTGGTGGAGGGAGAGGTTACTGTGGGAGGGAGTGGTCACTGTGGGGGCTGGTGGAGGGAGAGGTCACTGTGGGAGGGAGAGGTCACTGTGGGAGGGAGAGGTCACTGTGGGTGCTAGGTGCAGGGAGAGGTCACTGTGGGAGGGAGTGGTCACTGTGGGTGCTGGTGGAGGGAGAGGTCACTGTGGGTGCTAGGTGGAGGGAGAGGTCACTGTGGGAGGAAGAGGACACTGTGGGAGGGAGAGGTCACTGTGGGAGGGAGAGGTCACTGTGGGTGCTAGGTGCAGGGAGAGGTCACTGTGGGTGCTAGGTGCAGGGAGAGGTCACTGTGGGTGCTAGGTGGAGGGAGAGGTCACTGTGGGTGCTAGGTGGAGGGAGAGGTCACTGTGGGTGCTGGTGGAGGGAGAGGTCACTGTGGGTGCTGGTGGAGGGAGAGGTCACTGTGGGTGCTGGGGAAGGAGATGTCACTGTGGGTGCTAGGTGGAGGGAGAGGTCACTGTGGGAGGGAGAGGTCACTGTGGGAGGGAGAGGTCACTGTGGGTGCTGGTGGAGGGAGAGGTCACTGTGGGTGCTAGGTGGAGGGAAAGGTCATTGTGGGTGCTAGGTGGAGGGAAAGGTCACTGTGGAAGCTGGTGGAGGGAGAGGTCACTGTGGGTGCTAGGTGGAGGGAGAGGTCATTGTGGGTGCTAGGTGGAGGGAGAGGTCACTGTGGGAGGGAGAGGTCACTGTGGGAGGGAGAGGTCACTGTGGGTGCTAGGTGCAGGGAGAGGTCACTGTGGGTGCTGGTGGAGGGAGAGGTCACTGTGGGTGCTAGGTGGAGGGAGAGGTCACTGTGGGAGGGAGAGGTCACTGTGGGTGCTAGGTGCAGGGAGAGGTCACTGTGGGTGCTAGGTGCAGGGAGAGGTCACTGTGGATGCTAGGTGGAGGGAGAGGTCACTGTGGGTGCTAGGTGGAGGGAGAGGTCACTGTGGGTGCTGGTGGAGGGAGAGGTCACTGTGGGTGCTGGTGGAGGGAGAGGTCACTGTGGGTGCTGGGGAAGGAGATGTCACTGTGGGTGCTAGGTGGAGGGAGAGGTCACTGTGGGAGGGAGAGGTCACTGTGGGAGGGAGAGGTTACTGTGGGTGCTGGTGGAGGGAGAGGTCACTGTGGGTGCTAGGTGGAGGGAGAGGTCATTGTGGGTGCTAGGTGGAGGGAGAGGTCACTGTGGGTGCTGGTGGAGGGAGAGGTCACTGTGGGTGCTAGGTGGAGGGAGAGGTCATTGTGGGTGCTAGGTGGAGGGAGAGGTCACTGTGGGAGGGAGAGGTCACTGTGGGAGGGAGAGGTCACTGTGGGTGCTAGGTGGAGGGAGAGTTCACTGTGGGTGCTGGTGGAGGGAGAGGTCACTGTGGGTGCTAGGTGGAGGGAGAGGTCACTGTGGGTGCTAGGTGGAGGGAGAGGTCACTGTGGGTGCTGGTGGAGGGAGAGGTCACTGTGGGTGCTAGGTGGAGGGAGAGGTCACTGTGGGTGCTGGGGAAGGAGATGTCACTGTGGGTGCTAGGTGGAGGGAGAGGTCACTGTGGGAGGGAGAGGTCACTGTGGGAGGGAGAGGTCACTGTGGGTGCTGGTGGAGGGAGAAGTCACTGTGGGTGCTAGGTGCAGGGAGAGGTCATTGTGGGTGCTAGGTGGAGGGAGAGGTCACTGTGGGTGCTGGTGGAGGGAGAGGTCACTGTGGGTGCTAGGTGGAGGGAGAGGTCACTGTGGGAGGGAGAGGTCACTGTGGGAGGGAGAGGTCACTGTGGGAGGGAGAGGTCACTGTGGGTGCTAGGTGCAGGGAGAGGTCACTGTGGGTGCTAGGTGCAGGGAGAGGTCACTGTGGATGCTAGGTGGAGGGAGAGGTCACTGTGGGTGCTAGGTGGAGGGAGAGGTCACTGTGGGTGCTGGTGGAGGGAGAGGTCACTGTGGGTGCTGGTGGAGGGAGAGGTCACTGTGGGTGCTGGGGAAGGAGATGTCACTGTGGGTGCTAGGTGGAGGGAGAGGTCACTGTGGGAGGTAGAGGTCACTGTGGGAGGGAGAGGTTACTGTGGGTGCTGGTGGAGGGAGAGGTCACTGTGGGTGCTAGGTGGAGGGAGAGGTCATTGTGGGTGCTAGGTGGAGGGAGAGGTCACTGTGGGTGCTGGTGGAGGGAGAGGTCACTGTGGGTGCTAGGTGGAGGGAGAGGTCATTGTGGGTGCTAGGTGGAGGGAGAGGTCACTGTGGGAGGGAGAGGTCACTGTGGGAGGGAGAGGTCACTGTGGGAGGGAGAGGTCACTGTGGGTGCTAGGTGGAGGGAGAGGTCACTGTGGGTGCTGGTGGAGGGAGAGGTCACTGTGGGTGCTAGGTGGAGGGAGAGGTCACTGTGGGTGCTAGGTGGAGGGAGAGGTCACTGTGGGTGCTGGTGGAGGGAGAGGTCACTGTGGGTGCTGGTGAAGGGAGAGGTCACTGTGGGTGCTGGGGAAGGAGATGTCACTGTGGGTGCTAGGTGGAGGGAGAGGTCACTGTGGGAGGGAGAGGTCACTGTGGGAGGGAGAGGTCACTGTGGGTGCTGGTGGAGGGAGAAGTCACTGTGGGTGCTAGGTGGAGGGAGAGGTCATTGTGGGTGCTAGGTGGAGGGAGAGGTCACTGTGGGTGCTGGTGGAGGGAGAGGTCACTGTGGGTGCTAGGTGGAGGGAGAGGTCATTGTGGGTGCTAGGTGGAGGGAGAGGTCACTGTGGGTGCTGGTGGAGGGAGAGGTCACTGTGGGTGCTAGGTGGAGGGAGAGGTCACTGTGGGTGCTGGGGAGGGAGAGGTCACTGTGGGTGCTAATTGGAGGGAGAGGTCCCTGTGGGTGCTGGGGGAAGGATAGGTCAGTGTGGGTGCTGGGGTAGGCAGGATCACTGCTAGATTTGGGGAAGGAGAGGTGATTGTGGGTGGTAGGTGAAGGGAGAGGTCACTGTGGGAGGGAGAGGTCACTGTGGGTGCTGGGGAAGGAGATGTCACTGTGGGTGCTAGGTGGAGGGAAAAGTCACTGTGGGTGCTAGGTGGAGGGAGAGGTCACTGTGGGTGCTGGGGAAGGAGATGTCACTGTGGGTGCTAGGTGGAGGGAGAGGTCACTGTGGGTGCTAGGTGGAGGGAGAGGTCACTGTGGGTGCTAGGTGGAGGGAGAGGTCACTGTGGGTGCTGAGTAAGGGAGAGGTCACTGTGGGTGCTGGGGAAGGAGATGTCACTGTGGGTGCTAGGTGGAGGGAGAGGTCACTGTGGGTGCTAGGTGGGAAGAGAGGTCACTGTGGGTGCTGGGGGAGGGAGAGGTCACTGTGGGTGCTAGGTGGAGGGAGAGGTCACTGTGGGTGCTGGGGAAGGAGATGTCACTGTGGGTGCTAGGTGCAGGGAGAGGTCACTGTGGGTGCTAGGTGCAGGGAGAGGTCACTGTGGGTGCTAGGTGGAAAGAGAGGTCACTGTGGGTGCTGGGGGAGGGAGAGGTCACTGTGGGTGCTAGGTGGAGGGAGAGGTCACTGTGGGTGCTGGGGAAGGAGATGTCACTGTGGGTGCTAGGTGCAGGGAGAGGTCACTGTGGGTGCTAGGTGGAGGGAGAGGTCACTGTGGGTGCTAGGTGGAGGGAGAGGTCACTGTGGGTGCTAGGTGGAGGGAGAGGTCACTGTGGGTGCAAGGTGGAGGGAGAGGTCACTGTGGGTGCTAGGTGGAGGGAGAGGTCACTGTGGGTGCTGGGGAAGGAGATGTCACTGTGGGTGCTAGGTGCAGGGAGAGGTCACTGTGGGTGCTAGGTGGAGGGAGAGGTCACTGTGGGTGCTAGGTGCAGGGAGAGGTCACTGTGGGTGCTAGGTGGAGGGAGAGGTCACTGTGGGTGCTAGGTGGAGGGAGAGGTCACTGTGGGTGCTAGGTGGAGGGAGAGGTCACTGTGGGTGCTAGGTGCAGGGAGAGGTCACTGTGGGTGCTAGGTGGAGGGAGAGGTCACTGTGGGTGCTAGGTGGAGGGAGAGGTCACTGTTGGTGCTAGGTGGAGGGAGAGGTCACTGTGGGTGCTAGGTGGAGGGAGAGGTCACTGTGGGTGCTAGGTGGAGGGAGAGGTCACTGTGGGTGCTAGGTGGAGGGAGAGGTCACTGTGGGTGATGAGTAAGGGAGAGGTCACTGTGGGTGCTGGGGAAGGAGATGTCACTGTGGGTGCTAGGTGCAGGGAGAGGTCACTGTGGGTGCTAGGTGGAGGGAGAGGTCACTGTGGGTGCTGGGGGAGGGAGAGGTCACTGTGGGTGCTGGGGGAGGGAGAGGTCACTGTGGGTGCTGGGAAAGGAGATGTCACTGTGGGTGCTAGGTGCAGGGAAAGGTCACTGTGGGTGCTAGGTGGAGGGAGAGGTCACTGTGGGAGGGAGAGGTCACTGTGGGTGCTAGGTGGAGGGAGAGGTCACTGTTGGTGCTAGGTGCAGGGAGAGGTCACTGTGGGTGCTAGGTGGAGGGAGAGGTCACTGTGGGTGCTAGGTGGAGGGAGAGGTCACTGTGGGTGCTAGGTGGAGGGAGAGGTCACTGTGGGTGCTAGGTGCAGGGAGAGGTCACTGTGGGTGCTAGGTGGAGGGAGAGGTCACTGTGGGTGCTAGGTGGAGGGATTGGTCACTGTGGGTGCTAGGTGGAGGGAGAGGTCACTGTGGGTGCTGGGAAGGGAGAGGTCACTGTGGGTGCTAGGTGGAGGGAGAGGTCACTGTGGGTGCTGGGGAGGGAGAAGTCACTGTGGGTGCTAGGTGGATGGTGAGGCCCCTGTGGGTGAGGGAGAAGTCACTATGAGTGCTTGGGGAGGTAGTGGTCAGTATGGGTCCTAGGTGGAGGGTGAGGTCAGTATGCCACACTAGGATTCCTATCCAGGCCTCTTCACCTGAAAGTGCCTCAGGCGGAGCTTCTCGCGGGTGGGCGGGGCTTACCGCGGTAGGAGCGGGGCTTATTTTGCGCGATCAGAGGGGCCTTTTTTGCTGATTTTAAAAAGGGGGGGTGCCTGGGCACCCAGAGCACCCCCCTCTGCACGTGCCTGCTGTCTATCACCTATCTATCACCTGTCTATCACCCCTTGTCACCACCATCCATCAGAGCAGACCCTAAACTGTCCCTTGGGGGCACCTGATCACCCACCCACACCCTCAGATTGCCCTCAGACCCCCCTTTCACAGGAGCCCTAGTGGTCAGACCGCAAATTGCCTTCCAATCGGTTTCAGCACACAGACCATGCAAATTGTGGTCACGATCTTTGCGCAGAAACCGACAGAAGTTTGGGCAGCAGCCCGACCAGAAGGGAGCCTGTGAGGTTACGGTAATTACAACTTACACACTATCTCAGGGTATCTGCCACCACCACTGGTATGGACCAGTGGACCAGACTGACTGACTGGTCCTGCAAATAAAAACGGTTAAACACACTCTATTCTGTCTGGCTAGTAACAACAGTAGCGTTTCTTCAGAAGTCTGGTTCAGTTTGTGCGGCTGAGAAACAGGGTAGCGGAACAGTGAATGACTTTGATAAAATCTTTATTCACGGGCAATATAAATAATTAATATATACAGACAATTATTAAAATCAACAATTATTGAAACATTAATAGCCAGTATGAAAAATAAAAGAACGGGAGAAAAAATACTTAGTTTCATGGAAAGATGTCCTTTTGTGGGAAGAATCATAAAGTCCTTGGTAAAGTCCTTTTGTTTCAGTTCAAAGTTCAGAATTCAGACCAGGTGGATGCCAGCATATCCTCAAGCTGGCACAGATGTGATCAAGATGGAGTTTCAAGGTGGAGGACCCTTGCGTTTCAGCCTGTCACTAGTTTTATCACCCCTCGCTGCGGGAAGTGGCTATGACAGGCACAAGTCCAGCCTCAGGAGGATGGAGCAGGGGCTGTCCCATCCTTACAGACCCTCAGACTGGCAGAATTCTAGTTCGGCCCATCTTGGGGTGCACGTGGGGGCAGTTAAAACCTATACTGCAACATGCAGCATGATTGTACGAATCCTAGGACATGAAATATGACAGGTCTATCATGAGAATTTACCCCCACGTCTCTTCAAACGCATATTGCTATGAGAGTTTAGGGGACAGAGTTCTGGGAATTTCACAGAACCAGCACCGGGACTCATGCTACACTTTCCCCACGTTTGGCGAAGCTGCCATCTCAGGAACCCCAGAAATATGACAGATCTGGGAAGTTATGGATTATGCTATGAGCCTCAGGTCATTCAGTGTGTGTGCTGGCAACTGGCTCCCCTTGATCCTTCCCAGGGAGCAAGGTGTCAAGACCTTCCGGGGATTCGTAGCCTGCCAGGCTGAATCTAGGCCTCCTTATCAGAGCTGAAACAGCTGGCATATCCTCTGAAAGGGGCCATTAGCTCTCCCGGGGGCCGGGGAACCAGCTTGTTACAGCTAGGTGTTAAACGCAATTAACTTCCTTTCCCAGAACTGTCTACCTTAAAACCAAAGTTTGTCATTCTGAGCCCTGCAATAGATGTGCGATTGATTGAGGTGATCAGAAACGACTGCTGGATCTGCGATTTTTGTGCGTTTTGGACGACTGGGCATCGCCTGGCGTCACCCCCCCCCCCCCTCCTGATAAGCTCCCCAGTGCATTGTTTACATCTATTCTCCCCTGTAATCCCTCACTGATCTCCCATCGTCACCCCCTGTGTCTGCCACCCATCAGATCAGGACCCAGTCTGCCCCATGCGGGCACCTAATCAACCCCCCACACCCTCAGATAGCCCTCAAACCCGCCCCCCCCCCATCACCTTCCCAGTGCATTGTATTTGATTGTGCTGACATTGTATTTGATTGTGCTGACATTGGGCTTGATTCACAAAGCGGTGCTAACTGTTAGCATGCCTGTGAAAAGCCCCTTAGCACGTCTAAACAAGCTTTTCACGCATAAAACTTTACGCGCGCAAAACTTTATGCGCGTAAAAGTTTACGCGCGTACTGCACAGAGCGCAGGGCGCACCGCGCGAAGTGCCCATTAAAGCCTATGGGACTTAGCGCGCTTAAAACTTTGCGCGCGTAAAACTTTACGCGCGCAAAGTTAGTGCGCGATCTGATTGAGAAATCCGGTGCTAACCTACTTAGCACACTGGTTAGCACGTCTAAAGACTTTAGACGTGCTAAGTAGGTTAGCACCGCTTTGTGAATCAAGCCCCTTGTATTTGATTGTGCTGACATTGTATTTGATTGTGCTGACATCGTATTTGATTGTGCTGACATCGTATTTGATTGTGCTGACATCATATTTGATTGTGCTGACATTGTATTCGATTTTGCTGACATTGTATTTGATTGTGCTGACATCGTATTTGATTGTGCTGTAATTGTATTTGATTGTCCCGTGATCGGCTTTGATTGTCCTGTGATCGGCTTTGATTGTCCCGTGATTGCCCTGTGATTGCCCTGTGATTGGCTTTGATTGGCCTGTGGTTGGCTTTGATTGTCCCGTGATCGGCTTTGATTGTCCCGTGATTGGCTTTGATTGCCCTGTGATTGCCCTGTGATTGGCCGTGATTGCCCTGTGATTGCCCTGTGATTGGCTTTGATTGGCCTGTGGTTGGTTCGATTGTCCCGTGATCGGCTTTGATTGTCCCGTGATTGGCTTTGATTGCCCTGTGATTGGCTGTGATTGCCCTGTGATTGGCCTGTGACTGGCTTTGATTGGCCTGTGATTAGCTTTGATTGTCCCGTGATTGGCCTGTGATTGTCCCGTGATTGGCCTGCGATTGCCCTTTGATTGGCTTTGATTGGCTCTGTTTTCTCGTGATTGGCTTTGATTGTCCTGTGATTGTTTCTGATTGCCTCTGATTCCCCACTCGCCACCACCCCCCTGTCACTATCCTAGTGATCTAAAAACAGTGATTAGTGAAAACTGTCACTTTTTTAGTATCACTAGTGTTAGCAGTTAGGCCCCTTTGTTAGTGTCAGTTAGTGCTCAGCCCACTGCACCACAGTCACTAATTAGCGTCATCACTGTCGCTAATCAACATTAGTACTATATAGTATCTGTAAGTGATCATTACTGATCGCAGATAGATCTATATTAGGGTCACTAGGATCCACATAAAAACACAGTGTTTGCCCGATCAGGCCTGATTGTTCGCCTGCACTTGCGTTCAGCCCGCCCCTCCGCAGTGACAGAATTTTTTTTCTGATCACTGCAAAAAACACTGTACAATAGCTGTGGCACTGTAAAGATCAGTTTTGATTTTTTTTTTAATCAAAACTCAGTGACCGCAGCTTTCTACCTCTCAAATACTCCCTTTTGCTAGCTTTTGCTTTTTTTCTGGGTAGTCTCAGAGGAATACCCCCTAAATTTAGCAGTCCACCATGGCAAGAAAGAGGTATTCCGATGATGAGGCGTACAGGTACATGGTCGAGTCGGATGAGGACGATTGGGACGTCTCATTCGACGAATCTTCTGGGTCAGAGTTTGAACCTGTAGGGAGCAGTGGCTCACTGACCGATAGTAATGACGAGGTTGAGGTCCCGGCTAGAGCCAGGCGTACCACACCCCATGTTGTTGGACCGCAGGTGGCGCAGGATCAGCCTCAAGAGCAGCAGAGTGGTGTTAGTGCTGGTCTGAGATTTCATGGTGGGGCAGGCACCAGCAGCACAGCATCTCCTGGACCTAGCACCAGTACTTCTGTAGACCCTGGTGAAGTGGCGAGCACCAGCATGGAAGTTGAAACTGGTTCGGTGGCACGTGCAGTAAGATCCCAGTCGCAACCACCAAGAAGACGGGCCTGTACTACCCCTAGTTTACCAGAGGTGCTGGCAAATCCAAATTGGCAATCCCCTGATTCCGCCGCACCCGTACTTCCCCCTTTCACCGCCCAGTCTGGAGTCCAGGTGGAGACAGATAATCTAAGATCAGTCCTAGACTTTTTCTATCTGTTCATCACCCAGGATCTCTTAGACTTAATTGTGGCAGTGACCAACCGTAAGGCCACACAATATATAACTGCCAATCCGAATAAGTTCCTTGCCCAGCCTTTTCGGTGGAAACCAGTCCAAGTTTCCGAAATTAAAATTTTTTTGGGCCTTCTCCTTCACATGGGACTAGTAAAGCAGAATGTGTTGTGGTTTTATTGGTCTACGGACCCAGCATATCATGTTCCCTTGTATTCTGCTGCCATGTCCAGGACACGATTTGAGAACATCCTGCGCTTCCTGCACTTCAATAACAATGAAACCTGTCATCGAAGTGACCACCCTGCTTATGACTAGAGGTGTAGCGAACGGTTCACCGGTGAACGGTTCCAGGCGAACTTCGGGGGTTCGCGTTCGCCTGCACCAGGCGAACTTTTGCGGAAGTTCGATTCGCCCCATAATGCACTTTAAGGGTCAACTTTGACCCTCTGCATCACAGTCAGCAGGCACATTGTACCTATTCAGGCTACACTAAGCCCTGAAGCCCCTCCCCCCCCCCCCCTTATATAAGGCAGCCTCCGGCGGCCATTACAGTCATTCGTCTGCCTGCTATTAGACAGACTAGGGAGAACTGCTGCAGACTTGTTCTTCTAGTTAGGTTCTTGGCTGCTTAGCTTGCTCCTGGCTGATAGTTATTGCTTTTATAGCACCCCTCAATAGCTCTTGTCAGAGCTCATCCTGTACTTTTTTTTTTTTCTGTGTGTCAAACTGACATTTTTGTTGCATGCACATTGCTAATTGATAGTGTGTGTGCCACAGCCAGCAGCCCAGCACATTCAGTGACTACCTGTGTGTGCTGCACATTGTACTACCCAGTACTGCATATACCCCAGTACCTGTTGTGTTTACTTAACCCACCTCATCACTGCATATACCTAGCATTGTGTTGAGTGAACCCAGCTCACTGCATCTAACTAGCTGTTGTGTTGAGTGAGAACACAACTGGCCACCTCACTGCATCTAACTACCTGTTGTGTTGAGTGAGAACCCACCTCACTGCATCTTAAGTACCTTTACTGTTCAGTGAACCCAGCTCACTGCATCTAACTACCCAGTACCTGTTGTGTATACTTAACCCACCTCATCACTGCATATACCTAGCGTTGTGTTGAGTGAACCCAGCTCACTGCATCTAACTAGCTGTTGTGTTGAGTGAGAACCCACCTGGCCACCTCACTGCATCTAACTACCTGTTGTGTTGAGTGAGAACCCACCTCACTGCATCTTAAGTACCTTTACTGTTCAGTGAACCCAGCTCACTGCATCTAACTACCCAGTACCTGTTGTGTATACTTAACCCACCTCATCACTGCATATACCTAGCATTGTGTTGAGTGAACCCAGCTCACTGCATCTAACTAGCTGTTGTGTTGAGTGAGAACCCACCTGGCCACCTCACTGCATCTAACTACCTGTTGTGTTGAGTGAGAACCCACCTCACTGCATCTTAAGTACCTTTACTGTTCAGTGAACCCAGCTCACTGCATCTAACTACCCAGTACCTGTTGTGTATACTTAACCCACCTCATCACTGCATATACCTAGCGTTGTGTTGAGTGAACCCAGCTCACTGCATCTAACTAGCTGTTGTGTTGAGTGAGAACCCACCTGGCCACTTCACTGCATCTAACTACCTGTTGTGTTGAGTGAGAACCCACCTCACTGCATCTTAAGTACCTTTACTGTTCAGTGTACCCAGCTCACTGCATCTAACTACCCAGTACCTGTTGTGTATACTTAACCCACCTCATCACTGCATATACCTAGCGTTGTGTTGAGTGAACCCAGCTCACTGCATCTAACTAGCTGTTGTGTTGAGTGAGAACCCACCTCACTGCATATAGCTAGCACCCCCCCGAGATGGACAAAATGGACAAACCAGGTAGAGGAAGAGGTAGAGGCAGACCCAGAGGAAGGCCACCAGGCACCGGCAGGTCTGTGCGAAGTGGTGTTGCTCTGATTTCGTGCGGACATGCCCCAAAATACAGTGCTCAGAAGAAGGCACGTGCCATCACTTCCCAAAATCGTGAGGAGGTGCTTGAGGTGCCCCGTCATATGCTAACCTGTACCTGGGGGAGTGGGAGAGAGAGATTTTTTCTAGTGAGGGTCTCTCTATGTACCTGTGCCACATACTCTCGTGGCACAGGTACATAGATGACATCCTCATTCTGTGGTCAGGTACCACAACTCTTCTCAACGCGATCATCGAGACTCTCAACATAAATGAACGAAACCTGCGTTTCACCTCCGATTTCTCATGTCGCCGTATCCCCTTTCTCGACCTGTTGATTTCAGTGGATATGAAGGGTGAGATATCCACTACCTTATTTAGGAAAAGTACTGCTACCAACTCACTTCTAAGAGCTGATAGCTTCCATCCACCGCATACAATCAGGGGAATTCCAACCGGTCAATATTTCCGGATACGACGGAATTGCTCTGACGAGAAATCATTTCAACAAGAAGTCAATCGGCTTCGTTCCAGGTTCAGGGAGAGGGGATACGGCGATAGGGGCCTGAGGAGGGCATATGAAAGGGTACGCCATTCTAATAGAGATTCCTTGATCTGCAAATCATCTGCTCGGAAACAATCTCACGATAATGCGTTGCGATTTGTGACGCGTTATTGTGCCGAGCATTTAGAGGTTCAGCATATTTTGAAAAAACATTGGTACATCCTCCTCAACGATCCTTATCTGGGTCCCTTGTTGGCACCCAAACCCCTCTTAACATTTCACAAAGCACCGTCATTAAGGGATCATTTGGTCAGTAGCCACTTCCGGGGCTCGGGCCCTGGCTCTAAACATTGCCGCCTCACAGGAACCTACACCTGTGGGGGCTGCTCAGTCTGCCGCTACGTACAGGTTGGTAAGAGTGTGGAGCTACCGGATGGCAGAATGTGGTCCTTGGCGCATTTCGTCAATTGTGAGACAATTTTGGTAGTTTATTTGTTGATCTGCCCTTGTGGTGCATTTTATGTTGGAAAAACCAAGCGTGAGCTACGTTCAAGAATTGGTGAACATATTACGAGCATCTCTAGTAAAACAAATAAAAAAAAGAAGGACCTAACTGCCTTAACTCCGGTGGCTCGGCACTTCAGGGCCGTACATGGAGGCAGATATGACCAGATACACTTTATTGGCCTTGATCGGATCCACACAAATATAAGGGGAGGCAACTTTGATCGCCTCCTCTTACAGAGAGAGGCCAAGTGGATCTATGAACTTCGAGCAACCATCCCACCTGGCCTAAACGATTCTTTTGGCTTTTCACCATTCCTGCCTGTTTAATGTGATCTGGGGAGCTCCTCTCCACGTGTGTGTGTGTTAGGACGTCCCACTGTATTATATGTGCGCTGCGCATGTATCTGCATGCCATGTTCTATATATGTGCTTGCATTGCTCCGGGTCCCATTTTCATGTACTTTGGTTTTTCCCTATGGGGGCCCCTTTAAGGGTTATTTAGCAGCTTGTCTGCACGCTGCGTTCTGGTTTGGTTTTTTGTCACTCCAGGTTTATAATAATTGTCCCAAATTATGCTGTCTGCAAGCAAAATAGATCTATAGCCTTTTACAATTTATATATACATCTTATTAGTGTTTTCTGTCTGATCCATATAAGTTTAAACATGTATTTACTGTTACGTTTATAGGCGCCTCAGCTTCAGGGACGGTCTCCTCTTCCCCCGTGGTGTGTGCGCAGGTGGATGTATTTCCTGCGTTCCACGCGGTGGAAGTATAC
Organism: Hyperolius riggenbachi; assembly: GCF_040937935.1. Classification (NCBI taxonomy): domain Eukaryota; kingdom Metazoa; phylum Chordata; class Amphibia; order Anura; family Hyperoliidae; genus Hyperolius; species Hyperolius riggenbachi. The sequence goes on along the minus strand of NC_090649.1, from coordinate 343,681,354 downwards.
GGATGGGGTCTTTCTCGCCTTTTCTCCCTGGCTCCTGCCCTTCCTAGCCACGTTGTGTCCATTGTTCCTCGCGTCTGGGTCGGGTGGGAGCTGGTGGGCGGCGACACATGGAGCGTGCTGTGCGCATTTACGGACACCTGACGGCATCCTATAAGATAGCTCACCGGCTATGTTGTTGCATTTACCACGCCTCCCTTGAGAAAGCTGGCCGCTTGCCAGCAAAACATGTCGGGTCTCCCGGCGTGGTGACTCTGAACTTGCTACTGGCACCTCCTCCCCCCCATCGCTGCCACAGACCACTCACTGCATTACCATTGGGTGCTCCAGATTCTCTGCACGGACCACCGACCAGCTGGATGGGAATTTTTGTAACTGTAGCCTGATGTCTACACACAGGACTGCTTGATAATCCACCTGGACGGTAGCCATTTATGGCTGGATCCCATGCACAGGCAACCACAGGAATTCTGAATACAATGACTTTCTGAATACCACCTTGATACAGTCCGATATACCAACGGAGGGTAAGAGCTATGCTGTTTGCATAGCATACAGATTGAACATTATCAGCTTTGCTTTGCTGTCTGCCCGCTTTGCATCTCACTACCTCCATATGGGCTGCTGCATGTTTGCTTCATTTGCACTGTGAATTTTTCCTGTTATGCTGCATGGAGTACCCTTGAACTGATTCATCTTTGCCATTGCGGCCTGTATGTGCTATAGATGTCTATGTGCTATTGTTATCTTTTGCTCATTATCTTAATTGACGATACCAGCTTGCTATCGGTCAACCCAGCATCATTACATTGCTTCGGACATTACCTGTGTTATTCGCTGGACTCTTTAGATCTACATATGACAATAAGTTTGGCTAGTTGCATGAGTGAGCGGTGTGTTTGACGGCGCCTGGGGAGGTTGGGTGGCCACCTGGCAAGTTCTTCTATATATATGTATGTTAGTGTTTGTGTATGTTTTTTGAATAACAATAAATAATCTTTTTTGATATGTTTATATATATATATAAAAAAAACTTTTGTGGTCGTTTTGACTCATAATCCCTCAATTTTTTATCCTTAAACTTTTTTGATAATATTTAACACAGAACACCTCATCTCCCGCAGCCACCAGCACTACAACAAGCACCACATCTGCTGCATTTGACACTTCGCAGGAGTTATTTGGTGGTGGTGGTGAAATCACTGATTCCCAGCCACTACTGTCACAACAACAAGAAGGCGCAGGTACACCACCTCATACGTCTGAGTTAGGTGGCGATAGTATGGACGTAACGTGTATGGATGGGGATGATGGTGGGCCACCTGAAGTTGGTGCACTTGAGGAGGTGTCTGAGGAAAGCGCAGCTGGCCAGGAGGATTATGATGACGATTATACGGATACCACATATGTTCCCGGTAGAGGAGATGACCAGGGGGACAGTTCAGAGGAGGAGTCAGAGAGGAGTAGGAGGAGACGACTCCATGATAGAAGCAGAGGGAGCTCGTCCTCAGAAACAGCTGGGGGCAGTGTCCGGCGCCATGTATCGCCAGCTATGGCCAGCCAGCACACATGCCCTTCAACGTCAGCTGCTGATGCCACCGTAGCGCCATCAGCCCAGGGCGGCTCAGCGGTTTGGAAATTCTTTCACGTGTGTGTCTCACATCAGAGCAAAGCCATCTGTTGTCTCTGCCAGCAAAAATTGAGCCGTGGAAAGGCCAACTCTCACGTAGGGACAAGTGCCTTACGAAGGCACCTGGAGAGAAGGCACAAACAGCTATGGCAAGAACACCTGAGGAAAAGCAGCACCCCTCAAAAGACAAGCCACCCTCCTTCTCCTCTTCCTCCTTCAGGTGCATCGTCTTCATCCACTTTCTCCCTTGCACCTTCACAGCCACCCTCCTCCACACCACCTCTTCCCTTCAACGGTTCCTTCTCCACTGCCCATAGCAGTACCCAGCTGTCCGTGAAGGAAGTATTTGAGCGTAAGAAGCAAATGTCTGCCAGTCACCCTCTTGCCCGGCGTCTGACAGCTGGCGTGGCGGAACTATTAGCTCGCCAGCTATTACCATACAAGCTGGTGGAGTCGGAGGCTCTCCGTAAGTTTGTGGCCATTGGTACACCGCAGTGGAAGATACCAGGCCGCAATTATTTTTCACAAAAGGCCATACCCAAACTGTACCGTGCAGTTGAGAGGCAAATGGTGTCATCTCTGGCACACAGCGTTGGGTCAAGGGTCCACCTGACCACGGATGCCTGGTCTGCCAAGCACGGGCAGGGCCACTACATTACATACACAGCCCATTGGGTCGACCTGGTGAGCGATGGCAGCAAGCAGGGAGTACGTGGCTGCGCAGCGGACCGACTTGTCACACCTCCACTGTTTGCAGGCAGGCCTCCAGCCACCTCCTCTCCACCTGCTACCACCGCTTCGCTGTCGTCATCCTCCTCCTCCTCCTTGGCTGGTGCCACAATCTCCTCTCCAGCTACACAGCCCCAGCACCCCAGGGCCTATGCTGCATGCCAGGTACGACAGTGTCACGCAGTGTTAGACATGTCTTGCCTGAAAGCGGAGAGTCACACTGGAGCAGCTCTCCTGGCTGCTCTTAACAAACAGGTGGAGCAATGGCTGACCCCGCACAAGCTTGATATCGGCAACGTGGTGTGTGACAACGGCAGCAATCTCATTGCTGCGTTGAATTTGGGAAAGCTGACACACATACCCAGCATGGCACATGTGCTGAATCTGGTCATGCAAAGATTTGTGTCCAAGTACCCAGGCTTAGAGGGCGTCCTGAAGCAGGCCAGGAAGTTGTGTGGGCATTTCAGGCACTCTTACAAGGCCATGGCACGCTTTGCAGACATTCAGCGTAGAAACAACTTGCCGGTGAGACGCCTGATTTGCGATAGCCCGACTCCCTGGAATTCCACCCTGCTGATGTTCTCTTGCCTGCTAGACCAGGAGAAAGCCGTCACCCAGTACCTGTATCATTACAGTACAAGGACACAATCTGGGAGGATGGGGATGTTGTGGCCCAACAACTGGACACTGATGCAAAATGCATGCAGGGTCATGGAGCCCTTTGAGGAGGTGACCAAACTGGTGAGTCGCGATGAGGGCACCATCAGCAACTTGATCCCCTACACCTACTTCCTGGAGCGTGCCGTGCGTAGAGTGGTGGATACAGCTGTGGAGGAGCGTGAACGAGAAGAGTTACGGCAGCAGGAGTCGTGGGAGCCATTTACACACGAACCCGATGTTCCCACAACACCTGCGGCAGCACAGAGGGGGGAGGAGGAGGAGGAAGAAGAGGAGTCGTGTGGGGAAGGAGAGGAGTCAGACTCTGATGATGGTGATGATGAGGAAGGTGTTTCTGTGGAGGAGGAAGAGGCGGCGGAAGAAGAACAACCGCAGCAGCCGTCACAGGGGGCTTCTGCTGCTCCACGTTCCCGTGGTATTGTTCGTGGCTGGGGGGAGGAAGAGGAGTTGCATCCCGTCACTGAGGAAGAGCAAGAGGAGATGGAGAGTACGTCTGCATCCAGCTTTGTGCAGATGTCCTCTTTCATGTTGTCCAGCCTGTTGAGGGACCCCCGTATCAAAAAACTCAAGACGAATGACCTGTACTGGGTGGCCACGCTACTAGACCCTCGGTACAGGCACAAAGTGGCGGAGCTGTTACGAAGTCAACACAAGGCGGAAAGGATGCAGCACTTGCAGAACAAGCTGTCGATGATGCTTTACAATGCGTTTAAGGGTGATGTGGCTGCACAACGCAATCAAGGTACCACTGGCAGTAACCTTCCTCCTCCCAAGTCCACACAGGCAAGGACAGGACGCTCCAGCGATCTCAGGGTGATGTCGGACATGCAGGTGTTCTTTAGTCCAACTCCTCGCCATAGTCCTTCCGGATCCACCCTCCACCAACGCCTAGACCGGCAGGTAGCCGACTACCTGGCTTTGAGTGTGGATGTAGACTCTGCGAAAAACGACGATGAACCCTTGGACTACTGGTTGCGCAGGCTTGACCTGTGGCCAGAGCTGTCCCAATTTGCCATACAACTTCTCTCTTGCCCTGCCGCAAGCGTCCTGTCAGAAAGGACCTTCACTGCAGCTGGAGGCATAGTTACTGAGAAGAGAAGTCGCCTAAGTCACGACAGTGTTCAGTACCTTCAGTACCTGACCTTCATCAAAATGAATGAGGAATGGATCACGGAGGGCTACTGCATGACCGAAGACTAATTCAGTCCCCACACACAGCTTCTCTGCCTGCAGGCCGCTTGACTGCCTTCTCCGCCACCGCCAACAGGGTCCAGGACTCTAGGCGGATTCCTGAATTTTTAAGGCCGCTGACAAATTTTTCTGGTGCGTGTACATGCCTGCCTAATTTTTCTGGCTGCACTGTGGGCGGCTGCAACAAAAACACAAAAGGCATGTACATGTGCCCATCCCCCTTCGTGATCATTACCTTGCCGCGGTGAAGGGGCTTGCGTATCACAATGAAGCAATGACCGCCGGCTATTTGAGTGTCTCGGGTGGGGGTGGCACACCAAAGATAATAAGGTTGTTGCTTCATTGTGGTCAGACCAAATTTGATCAGCTGGACAGTCACTGTTGTTCTATCATTGAGCTACCACAGCCCGGCGACCATATGGGCTTGAAAAACACCACGGCCTACACTCTGGCCACGGTGCGCACCACTCCAGCACGGCCGTCACTACGCAAACAGCTGTTTGCGGTGCGTTACACAGTGAGTTTGGTGTGTCAGTGTGAAGGAGAACTCTAATTACACTCCCTGATTGATGTATACCCATGCAAGATGTTTGAAAGCACGTTAGACGTGCAATTTAGCATTCAATGTGATTTCTGCCCTTAAAATGCTGCTTTGCGTCACATCCAGATTTTCCCTTTTGGTATATATCCCACTCATCCATGCAAAAACTCAGATGTTAGACCCCTTGAAACATCTTTTCCATCACTTTTCTGGCCAGCACAAATGTTTCTATTTTTCAAAGTTCGCTTCCCCATTGAAGTCTATTGCGGTTCGCGAACTTTTCCGCGAACCGAACCTTCCGCGGAAGTTCGCGAACCGAAAATCGGAGGTTCGCAACATCTCTACTTATGACCGGCTCCACAAAATTCGGCCCCTCATAGACCACCTGTCATCCAGATTTGCAGGTACTTATACCCCTGAACAGGACATCTGTGTAGACGAGTCCCTCATACGTTTTACCGGGCGCCTTTGCATCAAACAGTACATCCCAAGCAAGCGCGCCCGGTATGGGGTGACACTGTATAAGCTCTGTGAAAGGGCCACAGGCTATACATCTTATTTTAGGGTCTATGAGGGAGCAGTGGAAAGGTAGTGTTGGGCGAACAGTGTTCGCCACTGTTCGGGTTCTGCAGAACATCACCCTGTTCGGGTGATGTTCGAGTTCGGCCGAACACCTGATGGTGTTCGGCCAAACTGTTCGGCCATATGGCCGAACTAAGAGCGTATGGCCGAACGTTCCCCGAACGTTCGGCTAGCGCTGTGATTGGCCGAACGGGTCACGTGGTTCGGGTAAATAAATACCCGATCCACGTCATTTCTCCGCCATTTGTCTGTGGGTTTAGCTTTGGGTAGGCAGGCAGGGTAGTTCTCTCTCCAGCCAGGCTAGCCAGGGTCCCCCGGTCATTGTGTCACTGCTGGGAATAGTAGTACACCGCTCAGCCACACTATATAGCATTGTGTTTACTGCCACTCTGTGTCTCTCTGCTGGGAACAGTAGTACACCGCTCACCCTGTATGCATTGTGCTCTGTGTCGCTGCTGGGAATAGTAGTACATCGCTCAGCCACACTATATAGCATTGTGTTTACTGCCACTCTGTGTGTCTGCTGGGAACAGTAGTACACCGCTCACCCTGTATAGCATTGTGCTCTGTGTCGCTGCTGGGAATAGTAGTACACCGCTCAGCCACACTATATAGCATTGTGTTTACTGCCACTCTGTGTGTCTGCTGGGAACAGTAGTACACCGCTCACCCTGTATAGCATTGTGCTCTGTGTCGCTGCTGGGAATAGTAGTACACCGCTCAGCCACACTATATAGCATTGTGTTTACTGCCACTCTGTGTGTCTGCTGGGAACAGTAGTACACCGCTCACCCTGTATAGCATTGTGCTCTGTGTCGCTGCTGGGAATAGTAGTACACCGCTCAGCCACACTATATAGCATTGTGTTTACTGCCACTCTGTGTCGCTGCTGGGAACAGTAGTACACCGCTCACCCTGTATAGCATTGTGCTCTGTGTCGCTGCTGGGAATAGTAGTACACCGCTCAGCCACACTATATAGCATTGTGTTTACTGCCACTCTGTGTCGCTGCTGGGAACAGTAGTATATCGCTCACCCACCACTGTATAGCATTGTGTTTACTGCCACTCTGTGTCTCTGCTGGGAACAGTAGTACACTGCTCACCCACCACTGTATAGCATTGTGCTCTGTGTCGCTGCTGGGAACAGTAGTACACCGCTCAGCCACACTATATAGCATTGTGTTTACTGCCACTCTGTGTCTCTGCTGGGAACAGTAGTACATCGCTCACCCTGTATAGCATAGTGCTCTGTGTCGCTGCTGGGAATAGTAGTACACCGCTCACCCACACTATATAGCATTGTGTTTACTGCCACTCTGTGTCTCTGCTGGGAACAGTAGTACACCGCTCACCCTATATAGCATTGTGCTCTGTGTCGCTGCTGGGAATAGTAGTACACCACTCACCCACACTATATAGCATTGTGTTTACTGCCACTCTGTGTGTCTGCTGGGAACAGTAGTACACCGCTCACCCTGTATAGCATTGTGCTCTGTTTTGCTGCTGGAAATAGTAGTACACCGCTCACCCTGTATAGCATTGTGCTCTGTGTCGCTGCTGGGAATAGTAGTACACCGCTCAGCCACACTATATAGCATTGTGTTTACTGCCACTCTGTGTCACTGCTGGGAACAGTAGTACATCGCTCACCCACCACTGTATAGCATTGTGTTTACTGCCACTCTTTGTCTCTGCTGGGAACAGTAGTACACCGCACACCCACCACTGTATAGCATTGTGCTCTGTGTCGCTGCTGGGAACAGTAGTACACCGCTCAGCCACACTATATAGCATTGTGTTTACTGCCACTCTGTGTCTCTGCTGGGAACAGTAGTACACCGCTCACCCACCACTGTATAGCATTGTGCTCTGTGTCGCTGCTGGGAATAGTAGTACACCGCTCACCCACCACTGTATAGCATTGTGCTCTGTGTCGCTGCTGGGAATAGTAGTACACCGCTCACCCACCACTGTATAGCATTGTGCTCTGTGTCACTGCTGGGAATAGTAGTACACCGCTCACCCACCACTGTATAGCATTGTGCTCTGTGTCGCTGCTGGGAATAGTAGTACACCGCTCACCCGCCACTGTATAGCATTTCTGTACTGCCACTGTACTGCTGCCAGTCAGCGTGTACTTTAAGGATAAGTGAAATGAAGAAGAAATCCTGTGAAAGAGGTAGGGGCAAGGGAAGAGGTGTTCCCCCTGACGGTTCACGTACAGGCCACAGTGGAGCACCGAAGAAAACCCACTCAATACCGCCCATGTTGTCCAGGAAATCAACCCTCACAAATCCAAAAGAACAGGACCAGATAAATAATTGGATGACCTCTCAAGCATCCAGCAGTGGGTTAAGTAGCACCAGCACATCACGCACGAGGTCCGAGTCCTCAGCCAGTTACAAGGAGCCAGTGGGCACAAAGCAGAAACCAACCGGCAGCGACACCACGCACACAACTGCCAAATAACCAGTCCGAAGAATTTCCTCAGGACACAATGGGGTATTCGCAGGAGCTATTCCCAGCCCAACAAACTTCCACCTTTCAAAGGTCAATGGATCTGCCAGAAATTTTGTGCCCAGATTCACAACCATTGACTTTGGAAAATGCACCGCGCACTGAAATGCAAGGCGAGTCCGAGGAGGACTCGGAAACCCAAATCCCAGAGCAAGTTGGGCAGGAGGGGTTTCAATTGCAGGAGGTCGGCCGAGAAGATCTTGAAGACGATGTTGGAGTGTGCTGTGCAGAGGTTGTTGTGGGGAGCTCTACTCCACGGCGGCGGCCCACAATCACATATGACGAGTTTGAGGAGATGGAAGAGGAGGAGGAGGGTATGGACAATGTTGACAGAGACCCAGATTTTGTATGTGAAGGAGAACATCGCCATCGTAGCAGCAGCACAGATGAGTCTGTTGAAGAACCCACTGCTGCACGAGTTCGACTTGTGCCACAAGGTAGGCGGCGCGAAATTTCAGGCACCACAAGCGTTTTTTGTCTCAAGTGAGACAAAAAAGAGGCGCAAACAGAAATCGCCAGCAAGGCAGGTGCTCCAAAGTCTGGCCTTTCTTTGAAGACTGCAGTGAGGATGGTACCATGGTGATTTGCAAGGTGTGCAAGACCCGCCTAAGCAGGGGGAAACATATTAACAACCTCTCCACCACCGGCATGACCCGCCACATGGTATCCAAACATCCCACTCTGTGGCCGCCAGGACAGGGTACCAGCAGCAACACTGCCTCTCTTGGGGTCACCAGACTCACCACCAGACCCTCCTCAGCAGCAGCAGTAGCCCAGCCATTGCGTGGTTCACAACAACATTCACAAACATCAGACGACGCTGACACTGTCACTTTCCGGAATAGTGCTCTTGAGGTCTCCCAGTCATCAAACACAACAACCAACAGCCGTTCAGTGTGCAGCCCTACGGTTCAGTTGTCTGTCTTGGAGATGCTTGAGCGCAAGAGGAAATTGCCAGCAAATGACCCCCGGGCTGTGGCACTAACAGCCAGCATAGCCAAGCTTCTGGCCTGTGAAATGCTGCCATATCGAGTGGTGGAGACAAACAGCTTCAAGGGCATGATGTCAGTGGCCATCCCACGTTATGTGGTTCCCAGCCGCTACCATTTTGCGCGCTCTGCAGTGCCTGAGTTGCATGAGCACGTGGTCAGCAAAATAACCCGAAGCTTGAAGAATGCCGTTGCCTGCAAGGTTCACCTCACCACTGACACCTGGACGAGTGCGTTCGGCCAGGGTCGATACATCTCCCTTACCGCGCACTGGGTGAACCTTGTGGAGCCTGGCAGCGATTCCTCACCTGCTACAGCGCGGGTGTTGACCACGCCGCAAACAGCTGCACCGCCGTCCCTCCCACTGGATAACAACAGCAGCACCTACCTCTCTGACTCCTTCTCCTCCAACGCATCTCAAAGCTGTACCTCATCCGGAAACGCTAACCCAGCAGCAGTAGGATCGTGGAAGCAGTGCAGCACAGCTGTTGGCATGCGTCAGCAAGCGTTGCTGAAGCTGATCTGCCTTGGGGATAAGCAGCACACAGGGGAGGAAATTTGGAGGGGAATAAAGGAACAGACGGATTTGTGGCTGGCACCGCTGGACCTGAAACCGGGCATGGTTGTGTGTGATAATGGGAGTAATCTCATTCGCGCTTTAAGGTTGGCTAAGCTGACACACATCACTTGTCTGGCGCACGTGATGAACCTAGTAGTTCAGCGGTTCCTGAGGACATACCCAGGCGTGGCCGATCTTCTGTTGAAGGTGCGACGAGTGGCCAAACATTGTGGAAATTCCAGTACTGCTTCGGGGGCACTCGCCAAGATGCAGGAGCGCTTCAATCTCCCCCACCATCGCTTGCTGTGTGATGTCCCTACGCGCTGGAATTCTACGCTGCACATGCTAGCCCGCTTTTGCGAGCATAAGAGTGCAGTGGTCCAGTACATGACGGCGCAGTACCGAGGTGCATCCGGACAGCTGCCAAGCTTCTGTGGATCCGATTGGGCCAACAAGTTGGACCTCTGCCAAGTCCTCCAAAATTTTGAGCAATCCACGTTGCTTGTGAGCAGTGACAACTCTTCAGTCAGCATTACCATACCACTGCTGTGTTTACTGAAGAAGTTAATGTTAAAAATCAAGGAAACAGCTGTCATGATGCAACTGGGGGAAATCAGAAGGAGAAAACGATCAGTGTGATGGTACCAACATCAGGCCATCCGCCTCAGGAAACGCTGGCCCCAGCAGCTATGACGAAGAAGAGGAGGAGGAACAGCTGGAGTTGGAGCAGGAATTTCATGCCACCACTGACGAGGGCCAGAGCGGTGCACGTTGGACTTCCACAATTCAGCGCGAATGGTCAGCAGAAGCAGACCAGGAAGAAAGTGACGACTATGATGCATCACAACAACTATCACAACGCTCACAAGAGGATGATGAGGATTCTGGCAGGACTCTGGTACACATGGCTCAATTCATGCTAGACTGCATTGAACGTGACCCACGCATTGTGCGCATTCTGGACAACACCAATTACTGGGTTTATACCCTTCTGGATCCACGGTACAAACACAATGTTCCAAAACTGCTTGAAGAAAGAGTCAGACAGGTCAAAATGGAAGAATACCAGCAGGCCCTTGTGGAGACTTTAGAGAGGAGATTGACATCCTCCCCCTCCTCTAGCCAGTTGTACGCCGACAGACTGACTTCCGCAAACCCAGGACGACCAGGAGAGCAGCAAACACAAGCCGCAGCTAGTGCCCAAAAGGGAATGGTATCGGCAGTGTCCTTGGAGTGGGAACATTTTCTGACACCCATGCAGCAGCCCACAGAACAGCAAGCGTGCAGATCCACCTCCAACACCGATCGCCTGGAGAAGATGGTCAAGGACTACATGTCAGATGGCGTAGCTGTGTTGAACAATCCATCTGCACCCTTCAACTATTGGGTATCGAAGCTAGACACCTGGCACGAACTGGCAATGTACGCAATAGAGGTGCTGGTTTGCCCGGCAGCCAGCGTTATGTCGGAACGCTGTTTCAGTGCTACCGGAGGCATCGTCACAGATCGGCGTATCCGCCTCTCCACAGAAAATGCAGACCGTCTGACTCAAATTAAAATGAATCAATCCTGGATTGGAAACGACTATGCAACACTCCTGGACCCCAACCAAGTAACATGAACAATGACCATCTGTGATGGGTTAGCGTTGCCTGTCCCTGTTTATGGAACCTCTTATCTTTATTACATTTATGACTGCATGGCGGCAAAAAGCATGCTATCCGCACGCTTTTTGTCCTCATGCAAGGCCTGGGTTGTTGTGTCTGAAAACGTGGCCTTCTCCTCCTGCGCCTCCTCCTGTTCCATCACGTGTGCTGCTGCTGGGCTAGCGCTGCCGGTCCCTGTTTATGGAACCTCTTATCTTTATTACATTTATGACTGCATGGCGGCAAAATGCATGCTATCCGCACGATTCTTGTCCTCATGCAAGGCCTGGGTTGTTGTGTCTGAAAGCGTGGCCTTCTCCTCCTGCGCCTCCTCCTGTTCCATCACGTGTGCTGCTGCTGGGTTAGCGTTTCCAGTCCCTGTTTATGGAACCTCTTATCTTTATTACATTTAGGACTGCATGGCGGCAAAATGCATGCTATCCGCACGCTTCTTGTCCTCATGCAAGGCCTGGGTTGTTGTGTCTGAAAGTGTGGCCTTCTCCTCCTGCGCCTCCTCCTGTTCCATCACGTGTGCTGCTGCTGGGTTAGCGTTTCCGGTCCCTGTTTATGGAACCTCTTATCTTTATTACATTTATGACTGCATGGCGGCAAAATGCATGCTATCCGCACACTTCTTGTCCTCATGCAAGGCCTGGGTTGTTGTGTCTGAAAGCGTGGCCTTCTCCTCCTGCGCCTCCTCCTGTTCCATCACGTGTGCTGCTGCTGGGTTAGCGTTGCCGGTCCCTGTTTATGGAACCTCTTATCTTTATTACATTTATGACTGCATGGCGGCAAAATGCATGCTATCCGCACGCTTCTTGTCCTCATGCAAGGCCTGGGTTGTTGTGTCTGAAAGCGTGGTCTTCTCCTCCTGCTCCTCCTCCTGTTCCATCACGTGTGCTGCTGCTGGGTTAGCGTTTCCAGTCCCTGTTTATGGAACCTCTTATCTTTATTACATTTATGACTGCATGGCGGCAAAAAGCATGCTATCCGCACGCTTCTTGTCCTCATGCAAGGCCTGGGTTGTTGTGTCTAAAAGCGTGGCCTTCTCCTCCTGCACCTCCTCCTGTTCCATCACGTGTGCTGCTGCTGGGTTAGCGTTGCCGGTCCCTGTTTATGGAACCTCTTATCTTTATTACATTTATGACTGCATGGCGGCAAAAAGCATGCTATCCGCACGCTTTTTGTCCTCATGCAAGGCCTGGGTTGTTGTGTCTCAAAGCGTGGCCTTCTCCTCCTGCGCCTCCTCCTGTTCCATCACGTGTGCTGCTGCTGGGTTAGCGTTTCCGGTCCCTGTTTATGGAACCTCTTATCTTTATTACATTTATGACTGCATGGCGGCAAAAAGCATGCTATCCGCACGCTTTTTGTCCTCATGCAAGGCCTGGGTTGTTGTGTCTCAAAGTGTGGCCTTCTCCTCCTGCTCCTCCTCCTGTTCCATCACGTGTGCTGCTGCTGGGTTAGCGTTTCCGGTCCCTGTTTATGGAACCTCTTATCTTTATTACATTTATGACTGCATGGCGGCAAAATACAAGCTATCCGCACGCTTCTTGTCCTCATGCAAGGCCTGGGTTGTTGTGTCTGAAAGCATGGCCTTCTCCTCCTGCGCCTCCTCCTGTTCCATCACGTGTGCTGCTGCTGGGTTAGCGTTTCCAGGCCCTGTTTATGGAACCTCTTATCTTTATTACATTTATGACTGCATGGCGGCAAAAAGCATGCTACCTGTGCAAAGAAAACAGACATTTCCCGCATTTTAAAGACAGTTTTCCCTTTGAAACTTTAAAATCGATTTTCTCAAAAACTATAAGCTCTTTTTGCTAATTTTTTTTTCCTCTTGTACCCACTCCCAAGGTGCACATACCCTGTAAATTTGGGGTATGTAGCATGTAAGGAGGCTTTACAAAGCACGAAAGTTCGGGTCCCCATTGACTTCCATTATGTTCGGAATTCGGCGCGAACACCCGAACATCGCGGCCATGTTCGGCGAACATCCAGGTGTTCGCCAAACACTATGGAAAGGTTGTGTGGGACTTGGTGTCACCCTTGTTCCAGAAGGGGTACCATCTTTTTGTGGACAATTATTACACAAGTGTGGCCCTCTTTCAGCACTTAAAAATAGAACAAATCAGATGCTGTGGCACCGTGCGGCCTAGTCGCCGGGGCTTCCCCCAACGGCTCATTACCACCAGACTTGAACGGGGGCAGAGGGCCGCCTTGTGTGCTGACGACCTGCTCGCGGTGAAATGGAAGGACAAGAGGGACGTTTACTTTCTGTCCACCATTCACGCAGACACGACAGTTGAAATTCAATGGCGAACTGAGGTAATTGATAAAACCCCTTGTCGTCCACGACTATAATACTAACATGGGGGGGGGGTGTGGACTTCAATGACCAGAGGTTAACGCCCTATTTAATTTCCCAAAAAACAAGACGCTGGTATAAAAAAGTGTCTTTTTACCTCATTCAATTGGCAATTTACAACAGCTTTGTTCTCTACAGTAAGGCTGGGAGAACTGGATCATTTCTTCGATTTCAGAAACAGATCGTGATGGATCTCCTGTATCCAGGAGGTGCCGTGGCCCAACCCCAAGATGCAACTAGCCGGCTGCATGGAAGGCATTACGCCTATCCAATTCCGAGTACCCCAGGTCACCGTATCCGAAGAAAACTTTGTTGTGTCTGCAGCAGGGCTGGAATAAGATGTGACACCACTGTTTATTGTCCTACCTGCCCTGACCAGCCTGGCCTATGCCTAGGGGAGTGTTTTGAGAGGTACCACGAGCAGGTACACTATTAGAGAGTAGGGAACTCCAGACACAGCGGTAGGCACACAAGGGTCTCTCAGTGCTATTTCACACTGCTGCGATGTGTTAGGGCAAAATGCCTAGCAAAGTCACACTTTGCGGTCCCCCCCCTACGCCGGAAGTGCTTGACTTAATGCTAGTGCATGCCTACGTTACAGCGTGGCTTCTGCAGCAATTTCGGTCGGCCCGGAAGTCATGTTAGTCTATGGCGACGCAGTTCATTACTAGGTCGAATGCTACTCTTGTGGTATTCCCTGATGGTCTGTTTTGGACGATACGGTGCGGTGGGCTCGACCCACCGGATATGTCAATATGCAGTGTAAAACCAAACATCTGGTTTCGAGAGGCCGTAATACACAGGGTTGCCGGAAACCTCTCCTTTCACTTGGGACAAAATGCATAATGTACTTCACCACAACTCTGTGTGATTTGCACTTTGCACATTGTCCCATGGGGGAGGAGAGATTTATTCTCGGAAGGTGAGTTAAAAAAAAACAAAAAACAGGTGAGCAAAAAAGTTAATTTTTGGTTCACAATATCAAGGTTTTGTTTGAAGAAGTTTATAAATTTTAATGAAGTTATTGCTTTGCTGCTTGCTTGTTTTTTTTTGTTTTCTCTTTTTTTCCATCCATTACCCTTCCAGGTGGACCAAGCGACCGAACAAACCAGCTGCAGCACTGATGGTGCATCCTGACAGAAGCATTGCACGTTACACAAAATTGGTGCATGCAGCGCTGCAGGACGAGATTACTCCTCCACGGTAAAAAAGATACGTTTGCTGAGGCATATGAGCTGAGGGGCGGTGTTGGAGCTCCTATGCTTTGGCAATCACTTTGTATGAAAAAAGAACTCTGGCAATGATTTGTTCATCCACATTGATCGGTGTGAATGGATAAATCGGGTTTGCCAGGGCATACGAGCTGAGTGGGTTGACGTTTTTGGTTGGCAGCTCCTATGTCCTGGCAGACGCCTTTGCCTCTTTTTTTTTCACTTTTTTGCCAGATATTTTTTCATCCACATTGATTGATTGATTGATTGTTTGACGGTCATTTTTCCTTTCAGCCCAGAGTGCATTACCCGTATGCCCAATATAAGGAGTATAGCAGAAATTCATAATACTGGCCATACATGTAATGATTGCAGAGACCCTAAAATGCCAGGACAGACCCCACGAATGATGCCATTTTGGAAAGTGGACACCCCAAAGTATTCCGTGAGGTGCATGGTGCGTTCATAGAAGATTTTATTTTTTGTCACAAGTTAGCAGAAATTGTTTTTTTTTTTTTTTTTTTTTCACAAAATGTCATTTTCCGCTAACTTGTGACAAAAAATAAAATTTTCTATGAACTCACCATGGCCCTCATGGAATACCTTAGTGTGTATTCTTTCCAAAATGGGGTATTTTGGGGGTTTGTTAACTGTCCTGGCAAGTGGGGGGGTGCTAAATTGTAAGCGCCCCTGTAAAGCCTGAAGGTGCTCATTGGACTTTGGGCCCCTTAGCACAGTTAGGGTGCAAAAAAAGTGCCACACATGTAGTATTGCCGTACTCAGGAGAAGTAGTATAATGTGTTTTGTGGTGTATTTTTACATATACCCATGCTGGGTGGGAGAAATATCTCTGTAAATGACAATTTTTTGATTTTCTTTACACACAATTGTCCATTTACAAAGATATTTCTCCCACCCAGCATGGGTATATGTAAAAATACACCACAAAACACATTATAATACTTCTCCCGAGTACAGCGATACCACATGTGTGGCACTTTTTTGCACCCCAACTGCGCTAAGGGGCCCAAAGTCCAATGAGTACCTTTAGGATTTCACAGGTCATTTGGAGACATTTGGTTTCAAGACTACTCCTCACGGTTTAGGGCCCCTAAAATGCCAGGACAGTATAGGAACCCACAAATGACCCCATTTTAGAAAGAAGACACCCCAAGGTATTCTGTTAGGAGTATGGTGAGTTCACACCCCAAAACACATTATACTACTTCTCCTGAGTACGTGTGTGGCACTTTTTTGCACCCTAACTGCGCTAAGGGGCCCAAAGTCCAATGAGTACCTTTAGGATTTCACAGGTCATTTGGAGACGTTTGTGTAACGTTTGCGGAATCGTTTCCGTGGTCAGCGCACCAGACGTGCGCTGACGCGGTGGAAATCCTCCACAAACGTGTAATTGGGAGAACCCAGGTTAGGTGCAATGCACCAGTAGAGGGTAATTCCCACCAGCAGATGGAGCTGTGGAGTGCAGCCGAGCACAGCCTCTGCACGGCCACAGATGCCAGATGGGAATTGTACGTACAGGATCAAGCAGGGCTGAATAGCCCTCAAGAGAAATAGCACAGGGACAGACAGAATGTGTGTTCACCAATCTAGCCACCACCCAGCGACGGTGAACACACATCTGCAGAAACAAAAGCGGGAATGCAATCGCAAGAATGGTGATTGCCAACAGACACCAGACTGAGAAGGACAGAGCATGAGAGTAGCAAAGGCACAGCAAACAACAATCAGAAGATAAGGAAAATAACGAACGCTAGTTAAACGCGAACAGCGCACTCATTCGCAAAAGTGAACGCGTTTCTGCACGATCACCGTGCGTTAGGTGCCCAGTGATAAGCGTGCTACCCTAACTAACCAATGACAGACAAACACGAAATAGAGAACGCGAACGCCTGCTAAACGGTTACCTCACCGAGCCTACAGCAAGCGTTCGTATCAGACAAGACAGACAGACAGACAGGTGGGACTGCCAGTAGCAACCGCTGCTCTGGCTAGCACCCCTAAGGCAGAGATACAGAAGGAGGCACTGCCACTACCACTAGGGCCAGTGCGATCCAGACAGATAAACAGAAGGGCTACCAGTAGCAACCGCTGCTCTGGTAAACACCCCAAAGGCTGAGATACAGAAGGAGGCACTGCCACTACCACTAGGGCAAGTGCAATCCAGACAGATGGAGCAGCCAGCAGCAACCGCAGCTCTGGCCTACACTCTCAGACATACAGAACGATTTCCTGTCAACCGCCGCTGGCGACAGGACAATCGCAACAGAAAGAGGCACTGCCACTACCACTAGGGCGAGTGCGATCCAGACAGATGAACAGAAGGGGCTACCAGTAGCAACCGCTGCTCTGGTTAGCACCCCCAGACAGACAGAACGATTTCCTGTCGACCGGCGCTGGCGACAGGACAATCGCAACACAAAGACTGTACAGGCAAAACAGATAACACAATCTGACTGTACTAGAGGGAATGCCTAGTACAGTCCCAAGAATTACTCTAAGATAATCTTTGACAAACAGGCAAGGCTGACACTCTAGGAGAGTTCATCAGTAACAAACCATGAAGATGACCAGCCAAGGATTCTGGGAGAACATGGTATTTATACTGCCAGCCTTCAAAGGAGGCAAGTAGGCAATTTGCATAACAAATGTATGCAAATTCCTCAGCAGAAGAGCAGGTCTGAAACTTGCAAAGCAAAGACAGGTCTCTTTTCCAGAGACCTGCAGCCCTCAGACTTAAGGAATGGTCAAACAGCTGTCTGTCTGTGCAGACAGCTGAGCGGTTCATTACAGTTTGGTTTCAAGACTACTCCTCACGGTTTAGGGCCCCTAAAATGCCAGGGCAGTATAGGAACACCACAAATGACCCCATTTTAGAAAGAAGACACCCCAAGGTATTCTGTTAGGAGTATGGTGAGTTCATAGAAGATTTTATTTTTTTCCACAAGTTAGCAGAAAATGACACTTTGTGGAAAAAAAAACAATAAAAATCAATTTCCGCTAACTTGTGACAAAAAATAAAATCTTCTATGAACTCACCATACTCCCAACAGAATACCTTGGGGTGTCTTCTTTCTAAAATGGGGTCATTTGTGGGGTTCCTATACTGTCCTGACATTTTAGGGGCCCTAAACCGTGAGGAGTAGTCTTGAAACCAAATGTCTCCAAATGACCTGTGAAATCCTAAAGGTACTCATTGGACTTTGGGCCCCTTAGCGCAGTTAGGGTGCAAAAAAAGTGCCACACATGTGGTATTGCCGTACTCAGGAGAAGTAGTGTAATGCGTTTTGGGGTGTATTTTTACATATACCCATGCTGGGTGGGAGAAATATCTCTGTAAATGGACAATTGTGTGTAAAAGAAAAATCAAAAAATTGTCATTTACAGAGATATTTCTCCAACCCAGCATGGGTATGTGTAAAAATACACCACAAAACACATTATACTACTTCTCCTGAGTAAGGCAATACCACGTGTGGCACTTTTTTGCAGCCTAGGTGCGCTAAGTAGCCCAAAGTCCAATGAGCACCTTTAGGCTTTACAGGGGTGCTTACAATTTAGCACCCCCCAAAATGCCAGGACAGTAAACACACCCCACAAATGACCCCATTTTGGAAAGAAGACACTTCAAGGTATTCAGAGAGGGGCATGGTGAGTCCATGGCAGATTTCATTTTTTTTTTTCACAAGTAAGCAGAAATGGAAACTTTTTTTTTTTTTTGTCTCAAAGTGTCATTTTCCGCTAACTTGTGAAAAAACTAAAATCTTCTATGAACTCACCATGCCTCTTAGTGAATACTTTGGGATGTCTTCTTTTCAAAATTGGGTAATTTGGGGGGTATTTATACTATCCTGGAATTTTAGCACCTCATGAAACATGACAGGTGCTCAGAAAAGTCAGAGATGCTTCAAAATTGGAAAATTCACTTTTTGCACCATAGTTTGTAAACGCTATAACTTTTACCTAAACAAATAAATATACACTGAATGTTTTTTTTTTATCAAAGACTTGTAGCAGAATACATTTGGACAAAAATGTATATGTAACAATCGGTGTAACACAGAGAGGATCTGATTACCGGTGATCTGCAGTATCACCGAGAATGCAGATATATACCCGATTATTGATGATCTGCAGTATCACCGATAATCAGATATATCTCTAACCTCTGGACACCTGAGTAATATGAGTGTTTGTGCAACAGTAACACTTTGAGGAGAGCACCCGTATATAGGGTGCCAGGTAGTAAGAGATACTGCTCAGAGAACAGGTTCCTTCCAATGGTCTGATGCTCCCCAAGGGGCGGAGCCAGGCTGAGAGAGGAAAGGACCAGAGAGTGAGTGACACTAAAGGTGAAGTGTCACTGACAGGTCTGTGAACTATCTCCCAAGAGGGAAGATAGTTCTCGAGGTCGGACAGGCCAGGTCGGCAACAGACAGACAGATCAGATACAGAGACAGGAGACAGAATCGGAATCTAGAGACAAGCAGGGTTCAGCAACAGAGTATCAGATATAGCGAAGTACCTAATCAGAGATCGGAAGAGTGGTCAGGAAAGCAGAAGCTCACAACAAATAATCAACAATGCCTAGACTTGGGTGTAAGCTCCAAGATCATCAACACCCCGGAACTGGTCTAGATAATACAGATGGTAACAGGATTCCTAGACTAAGGTGTGAGCTCCTTGGTCATCAACACCTTGGAAACTGGTCTAGATAATAACACAGATAATAACAGGATTCCTAGACTAAGGTGTGAGCTCCTTGGTCATCAACACCTAGGAAACTGGTCTAATGTAACACAGATACTGACAAGGTCTGAGTGCTACCACGTAGTGATCGCAACGCCAGACACCAGAGGAATGACCAGCACCCAGTATATATACACCAGCGCTCTCCTGCGCCTCCCCTAAGTGCTGGACCAATGAAAACTGAAAGAATTGTCAGCTGACCGGCCTGGTCAGCTGACACCCTTCTGGCTGTCATAAATGCTCTGCCTCTCCGCGCGTGCACGCGTCCTTCTGAACCTGTGTGGACAATAAGTCCCAGCCACACCAGACGTGTGTTGTAATGCCTCTACTGTTTTGGATGTGGAATCCGCCGCATCGCTGTCCGAGCGTGTGGCGTTTTCTCCGCGTTAAGCAGTAGTGACAGAAGTAGGCCTATGCGTGCAAACCGCCGCGTCGGACGCGGAATCCGCCGCCCTGTTCTCTGGGCATGCGGAGGTTTTTCCGCGCTCCGTCCAGCCAGTGAATGCAGGTCTCTGCACGCAACCTGCAATGTTGAACGCGGAATCAGCCGCGTTTTCTCACAGTACCCCCCCCCCCCCCTGAGGAGTGGACTCCGGTCAGCTCCTACCCGGTTTCTCAGGATATAGAGCGTGGAATTCCCTTCTTAATTTGTCCGCATGCATGCAACACTCAGGTACCCATGTTCTCTCCTCAATACCATACCCCTTCCAGTGCACTAGATACTGTACCAAGTTCTGCACTACACGTGAGTCTAAAATCTTTTCTACTTCGTACTCAGGTTGGTCGTCTACCATCACAGGAGGAGGAGGAGTGGCACCCACATGGACTGCTGGTTTAAGCAGAGACACATGAAAAGATCTTACACCACGCATGCTGGCAGGAAGATCAATGGCATAAGTAACACTGTTGATCTTCCTGGTTACTGGAAAAGGGCTCACAAACCTGGGACCTAACTTGGGCGAGGGTTTTTTCAGGGTCAAATGACGTGTGGACACCCAGACCAGGTCTCCTGGTCGGAACTTCCACTCCAAAGATCGTTTCTTGTCAGCTTGACCTTTCTGACTTTGAAAAGCCTTCTCCAAATTATTTCTCACGATTCCCCAAATGGCTTTAAATGATTTTTGCCAAGCCTCCAGAGCTGGAAACGGAGTGGAAGCTACTGGTAATGGGGAGAACTTGGGCAACTTTCCGGTTACCACCTGAAACGGAGAAAATCCAGAGGAAGAGCTTTTCAAATTATTGTGCACAAATTCTGCATATGGCAAGAACTTGACCCAATCATTTTGCGCATCCGCAACATAACATCTTAAAAATTGTTCCAAAGACTGATTAACCCTCTCCGTCTGACCATTGGTCTGTGGGTGGTAGCCCGACGAAAATGACAGTTCCATGCCCATTTGATGACAAAACGCCCTCCAAAATCTAGAAACAAATTGGACTCCCCGATCTGACACTATGTTTTCCGGAATGCCATGTAGTCGGAAAACGCGGATGATGAAAAGATCGGCCAACTCCTGGGCCGAGGGGAGTCCTTTCAAGGGCACAAAATGGGCCATTTTACTGAAACGGTCGATTACCACCCAAATGACCGACATGCCCTCAGACTTCGGAAGCTCACCCACAAAATCCATGGACAAATGGGTCCACGGTTCACTCGGGGTGGGCAAAGGCTGCAACGTTCCCACAGGTGCCAGACGGGTGGGTTTGTTTTTAGCACACACTGCACACTCTCTAACATACGCCTTGCAGTCTGTTGCCAGAGAAGGCCACCAAGCACACCTAGCAACCAAGTCTTGTGTTCTGGAAGCCCCCGGATGCCCAGCATTCTTGTGCGAGTGGAACATCTGCAAAATCTGGAGACGAAATGGCAGTGGTACAAACATAACCCCTTCAGGCTTTCCCTCAGGGACATCCTGCTGGAAGGGACTTAAAGTCTCCGTCCAGTCTTTCCAAGTCTCTGTGGCTCCTAGCACTACTTTCTGTGGGACAATGGTCTCTGGGTCTGAGGGCTGTGCTGTCTCTGGCTCAAAACATCTGGACAAGGCATCCGCCTTAATGTTTTTACTACCCGGAGTGTACGTAATTACAAATCTAAATCTCAAGAAAAACAGTGACCACCGAGCCTGATGGGGGCTTAATCTCTTAGCCCCCTCAATGTATTCCAAATTTTTGTGATCAGTGTAGACTGTAATCGTATGTTCTGCTCCTTCTAGCCAATGACACCATTCTTCGAAGGCCAACTTAATGGCTAGGAGCTCCCTGTTGCCTATATCGTATTTTTTCTCTGCTGGTGAAAACCTCAGAGAGAAATAGGCACACGGGTGTAATCTTCCCTGCAGCCCAGAGCTTTGAGACAGCACAGCCCCTACCCCGACTTCAGAGGCGTCAACCTCTACAATAAATGGATAAGAGGTTTCTACGTGTCTCAAAATGGGTGCAGAGCAAAACAGTTCTTTCAGAGTGGAGAAAGCAGCCAGAGCTTCGAGGGACCAGTGGTTGGTATCTGCCCCTTTCTTTGTGAGACTGGTGAGGGGTGCTACGACTGTGGAGTACCCCTTTATGAACCTTCTATAGTAATTAGCAAACCCTAAAATCTCTGGAGAGATTTGAGTCCTACTGGCTGAGGCCATTCCAGGACAGCAGAGACTTTGGCAGGATCCATAGAATGGCCCGAGGTGGAAATTATGTATCCCAGAAAAGCGACAGATGTCACCTCAAAAATGCATTTCTCCAATTTGGCATAAAGCCTGTTTTGTCTAAACTTGTGCAGCACGAATTTGACATGAGACCTGTGCTCAGAGAGGTTGTCTGAGAAGATTAGTATATCGTCCAGGTATATTAGGACAAATTTACCCAACACCTCCCTGAAAACTTCATTGATGAGTTCCTGAAAGACGGCCGGGGCGTTACACAACCCGAAGGGCATCACCAGGTACTCGTAATGCCCGTCGGGTGTGTTAAAGGCCGTCTTCCATTCATCGCCCTCTCTGATCCGCACTAGGTTGTATGCACCCCGCAAATCCAATTTCGAAAAAATCTTAGCATTGGTGACTTGAGTGAATAAATCGTCTATCAAAGGTAATGGATAGCGATTTTTAACTGTGATCTTATTCAGTCCCCGGTAATCAATGCATGGCCGAAGGCCTCCGTCTTTCTTCTTTACAAAAAAGAAACCTGCTCCGGCAGGCGACCGGGAGGGGCGAATTAATCCTTTAGCTAAGTTTTCACGGATGTATTCTTGCATGGCCACCTTTTCTGGCCCAGCCAAATTGTAGAGATGACCTCTAGGGGGCATACAACCCGATCGAAGATCAATGGGGCAATCGAAAGGGCGATGTGGAGGGAGTTTATCGGCAGCTTTGGGACAAAACACGTCCGAAAACTCAGCATATTGTTCCGGAACTCCCTCCCTCTCTCTATGCAGCAACCCTATAGTGACTTCCACCTCTGGTGTCTGGGACAGAGGATGGTTACGCTGCAGGGGTGAATCATCCACTGCCGTATCCTGGAGGGGTGGTTTTACCGGGGTGAGCGGAATACCCAATCTCTTAGCAAATTCGTAATCCATAAAATTAGCCGCTGAGACTGAATCAATGAAGGCCTCAGAGACTTCAGATTTATCATCCTATGTAATCATACAAGGAAGAAGTAATCGCTTATCCTCTAGGGGTAAGAGCTGTACACCTAGGGTATTACCACCAACTACTCCTAGGCAGTAGCGTTTCCCGACTTCTTAGGGCAATTTCGTACTCTATGACCCCCCTCTGCACAATAAAGACACAACTGCTCAGAAATCCTGCGTCTCCGCTCCACTTGAGACAGTCTTGACCGACCAATCTGCATTGGCTCGGGTGGAGGTGAAACGGGAGGAGATGGAGTCACAGGAGGCGCAGCGTAGGACACCATTTTAACATTGTTCCTACCCCGGGTCTGCCTTTGATAGCGTAATCTGTGATCAATCCTGATGGCCGATGAAATGGCCTCATCAACGGTTTTCGGTTCAGGCTGACTTAACATAAGGTCAGAGACCTCATCTGATAATCCTGACAAGAAACAGTCTAAAAGGGCATAGGTGTCCCACCTGGCTGAAACTGACCACCTCCTAAATTCGGCAGCATACTCCTCGACCGGACTCTTGCCTTGACGCAACAACTTGAGCTTCTGCTCAGAAGTCGAGGCAATGTCTGGATCATCGTAAATTACTGCCAAAGCTTTAAAAAATTTGTCTATGGAGGTTAAGGCTAAATCTCCGGTGGGCAGACTGTATGCCCAGGTCTGAGAATCGCCTGATAACAAAGTCTTAATAAATGTGACCCTTTGGGTCATGGTTCCTGAAGATCTAGGTCTCAACTCAAAGTATGACAACACTCTACTTCTAAAATTTCGAAAGTCAGATCTGTGACCAGAACATTTTTCAGGTACAGGCATACGTATGTGTGTGCTAGGAGGGGATCGCACCTCATCCACAGCCGTCTGAAGGTTTTGTAAAGAACCGGACAAAGCGTCAATCATCGCTTTGTGATTACCCAGCACTTGGTTGATGGTCTCCACCGAAGTGGTAAGTGCGCCCAGACGGTCAGTGTGTGCGTCCATAGTATTTTTTGGTCTGGTGTTCTGTAACGAACAGTGTAACACAGAGAGGATCTGATTACCGGTGATCTGCAGTATCACCGAGAATGCAGATATATACCCGATTATTGATGATCTGCAGTATCACCGATAATCAGAAATATCTCTAACCTCTGGACACCTGAGTAATATGAGTGTTTGTGCAACAGTAACACTTTGAGGAGAGCACCCGTATATAGGGTGCCAGGTAGTAAGAGATACTGCTCAGAGAACAGGTTCCTTCCAATGGTCTGACGCTCCCCAAGGGGCGGGGCCAGGCTGAGAGAGGGAAGGACCAGAGAGTGAGTGACACTAAAGGTGAAGTGTCACTGACAGGTCTGTGAACTATCTCCCAAGAGAGAAGATAGTTCTCGAGGTCGGACAGGCCAGGTCGGCAACAGACAGACAGATCAGATACAGAGACAGGAGACAGAATCGGAATCTAGAGACAAGCAGGGTTCAGCAACAGAGTATCAGATATAGCGAAGTACCTAATCAGAGATCGGAAGAGTGGTCAGGAAAGCAGAAGGTCATAACAAATAATCAACAATGCCTAGACTTGGGTGTGAGCTCCAAGATCATCAACACCCCGGCCTGGTCAGCTGACACCCTTCTGGCTGTCATAAATGCTCTGCCTCTCCGCGCGCATACGTCCTTCTGAACCTGTGTGAACAATCAGTCCCAGCCACACCAGACGTGTGTTGTAATGCCTCTACTGTTTTGGATGCGGAATCCGCCGCATCGCTGTCCGAGCGTGCGGCGTTTTCTCCGCGTTCAGCAGTACTACCAGAAGTAGGCCTATGCGTGCAAACCGCCGCGTCGGACGCAGAATCCGCCGTCCTGTTCTCTGAGCATGCGGCGGTTTTTCCGCGCTCCGTCCAGCCAGTGAATGCAGGTCTCTGCGCGCAACCTGCCATGTTGAACGCGGAATCAGCCGCCTTACTCTGAGTACTAGCGGCGGCTTTTCCGCGTTTTCTCACAGTATATAGAAATTTTACTTTATTTGAAAAATGTCAGCACAGAAAGTTAAAAAAATCATTTTTTTGACAAAATTCATGTCTTTTTTGATGAATAAAATAAAAACTAAAAATCACAGCAGCAATCAAATAGCACCAAAAGAAAGCTGTACTAGGGACAAGAAAAGGAGGGAAAATTCATTTGGGTGGTAGGTTGTATGGCCGAGCAATAAACCGTTAAAGCTGCAGTGGTCTGAATGGAAAAAAAAGGCTCTGGTCCTTAAGGGGCGAGAAGACTGTGGTCCTTATGTGGTTAAGCCTGTTTTTGTATATTGGAGTTTTTAAACAAAATAGGTCGCTCCCTTAATTCCCCTTTGTCTGCAAGATAGGTTGTGTATTATCATCAAGCTTTGCAAGTAAGAGGAAATGTATGCCATCTTGTGGTTGCACAGACTATGATTGATGGTCTTAGTCATAAACATCTGTAGTCATATAAGGATGGATCCCTCCTGTAGCATTTCCTGTCGGTTGCAGTGGAGCTGCAACCAAGCAGTTTTGATTTCTCTGCTTGCATTTGGCTGCTTAGTTTTGATTGCATTCACAATAAGGCTCATTGCTATCTGCAATCACTCTGCAGTTCAGAGTAGCTCAGGATGTTGTCATGAATCCACCTATGGCTTGCTGCAGTTGAACTGCAGCCAGACAGCTATGGATTTCTTACATGCATGTTGTTGCATAAAAGTCTCTTGTAATTTACAGGTAGGCGCTCAGATAAAGTTCATACATTGGTCGCACTTCACCAACATAAGCATATGGGGTTCCCCCCCTTAAGGCATAGACTCACCAGATGGTGCGGCCTTCCGGGCCCGTATCAGCGTCTGAGGTATTGGCCACCTCGCAGCCTCACTGGCACTCTTTGGTCCCGGTCTTCTTATGGCTGTTAGTAAAAGATATGCTCCACATCGCGTAACAGCATATAAAAATGTTTTATTTCTAAGGGCCCTTTCACACCAGAGGACTTTTTCGGCGTTTTAACGCCACAGCCGAAGTTGGCGTTTTCCAAGGTAAAATGAAAGCCCATAGACTTTCATTTTACCTTTCACATCTAACTCGGCGTTTTGGAGCGTTGCGTTTCAACGCTCCCAGGAGCTTTTTCAGGACTGTTTACAGCCGAAGTTAGCTGTTGGCGTTTCAATGATAGTCAATGGAAAACGCCAACTTCAGCGTTTTCAAAGCGTTTTATAGCTGACTTGTTCACTTATTTTTATAGAAGAAAAAAAAAGGACGTTTTCATATGAGCTGTAGAACGCTTTGAAAACGCTTTGAAAACGCTTTGAAAACGCTATGTATTGGCGTTAAGCAAAAGGCTGAGTTTCAGCCTTTTCTTCCGCAGCCTCTAGTGTGAAAGAGCCCTAAAAAGATCCACTGTATCAATCAATACAGATATGCTGTCCCTTTAAGGCACAGATGGTAAAGTAAAAACTGCCTAAGCAGTCTGCTAGTTCCAACAATTGCTCACACCGATTGGTAAGAGTTGCTATGAGCACAAGCACTCATCCGTAAGCCTGTAACAACATTTAAAGACAGTTATTCTCCCGTGCAGGTCTCTGTCACTAGCACAAAAATGATAAACCATAAAAATTAGCAACATGCGCTTCTCCAGCCGCATCCGGCCGACAATACACATGTAGAAGCGTCACTCCGTGGCTCCGCCCAACGTTTTGTTGCCTTAGCAACTCATCAGGGGCTAACAGAGCCACGGAGAGTGACGCCAAATATATACTTCCTCTGTAACTATCCCAATATGGGTGTAGGCGTGACCACAGGTGGCGTACATCTGGTCGCGTGACTTCCGCGACCCTATGCGCCTGCGTGATCCCGCTGGCCTGCGTCCACCATTAGTGAGCTAGAGCTCCGGGGTGATTTCCGCATTATAGTGCGCCTGCGCACTCCCGCCGACCTCAGATGTCCGCGCGATGGAATAGAACGCCCCAGTGGGAGGCAGCTCTATCTCCCCTTCGCAGGCTAATGCCTGCGTAATAGGAGGATACGCCAGCATTGGAGCAAACACGCTCCAGCACTCACCTAACTCCCAGTGTTCCCATTACTTCTATAAGGAGCATTAAACCCGCTCACTCACCATATTGGTCACACCAGCCCACACATAAGGGACATATGCACTCAGTCTTTTGCAGACCATATGGCAAAGGTCAGAAAACCTGACAAGTGCCAATGAAACAATATCTTTTTACATACAGGATTCATCTAAATAAATTTGCAGCACAAAACAATGATTCATATAATTCAAGATATTAAAAATATTAAAAATTACTGGGCAGAAATATAAACTAAAACAAACAGATTCACACATATACCCGTAGCATCTCCCTTACATACCACATATCAGCAGGATAATGGAAGATACAACATTCACATCAACATTAAGGCTTCTTGCACACAGGGACGTTACAGGCGCACGTTAGTGCAGCCTGTAACGCTCCCCCAACGCACAGCAATGTAACACAAGTGGGCTGTTCACACTGCCCACGTTGCGTTACATTGTAACGCAGCAAAGTGCTGCATGCTGTGCGTTCTACTCGACTAAGCCACGTTAGACTGTTTGCACATGCTCAGTCATGTTGGGGAGGAGGGGAGAGCGGCCGGGCACATGGCTAATTAATATTTACTGCACTCAGTGACGTGCAGTGTTTACTTCCTGGAGCGGCCGCTCTGTGCGGCGATTGGCCGGGTGGGACCATGTGATGCCGCATGCGTCCAAGAGTACGCATCACGGCATCACGGACGCCAGAGTGAGCTAAACAAAGAGGCTCACTCCGACGTCCACACCAGAGAGCACCAGGCGTTGCGTTAGGGGCATGTTATGTGCCCTATAACGTCCCCTAAACGCAACATCCTGGTGTGTAACTAGCCTAATCCTAACTATTACAAATGTAGCAATTTAAATCTATTTCCACATTAAGTCCACAAGGTGTCAGTGTCTTCATCTTATATATCCAATGTGTTTCTTTTTGTGATATGGACCTTTCCCTGTTACACCCCCTCCAGCTTGGGGTCAATTTTTCCAACCCACAAATTCTCAGGGATTTAGTGCACAAATTATGAATCTCCCCAACATGTTTAGATAAATGATGCTGTTTAAAACCTCTACCAGAATTATACAAATGCTCCCCCCACCTTTTGTGTAAAGATCTCGTGGTACGGCCTATGTACTGAAGACCACATCCACACGAGATCAAATACACTGCATGTTTGGTTCTACAAGTCATAAAACCCTTTATTTTAAACATTTTCCCAGTTTTGAATGATTGAACCTCATTCAATTTTACAGTTAACCCTTCCAAACAGGCTCTACAGGTTCTACAGGGATAGAAGCTGTCTTGCTGTCACGCAGGGCCGTGCCGAGGCAGAGGCGAGAGAGGCTCCAGCCTCAGGTGCAGTGTAGGAGGGGGCACACAACTCACTCAGCTATCAGCTATGTGTTTGAAGCAGAGAGAAATAAGAAAGGGGGTTACATTATTATTATTATTATTATTTAGTATTTATATAGCGCCAACATATTACGCAGCGCTGTACAGTGTATATATATATATATCTTGTCACTAACTGTCCCTCAAAGGAGCTCACAATCTAATCCCTACCATTGCCATATGTCTATATTATGTAGTGTAAGTACTGTAGTCTAGGGCCAATTTTTAGGGGCAGCCAATTAACTTATCCGTATGTTTTTGGAATGTGGGAGGAAACTGGAGTGCCCGGAGGAAACCCACGCAGACACGGAGAGAACATACAAACTCTTTGCAGATAGTGCCCTGGCTGGGATTCGAACCAGGGACCCAGCGCTGCAAGGCGAGAGAGCTAACCACTACGCCACCGTGCTGCCCACGTGGCAGTGACTGCAAGCCAGATAACTAGAGATTAAGGTGTTGGGGACCCTGGGGTACCTCTTACTCTAATAGCAATCAGTGTGTGACAGCTGAGGTGGGAGGGATGGAGGGGTGCACTTTGGTGTCTCAGCCTTGGGTGCTGAAGGACCTTGTCCCGGCTCTGCTGTCACGGGTTCATAATCCTTCTAGGGGGTTAACACAACTCGGGGCCAAATAATTCTTTAAATTAGGGGCCCTTCGATACAAGATCCTAGGTTTATCTGGGATGGCTGTTTTGAGAGTAGGGTCCTGCTTGAGTATTCCCCAGTGCTTCTTAATAATAGTTTCCAGCTGCCTGTGTTGATTACTAAACCCTGTAAGGAACCCAAAATCAAAATTCCCCTCCCCCCTGGTCTTAGTTAGGAAAGTACTGGCCCTATCATCCCGTCCCACCTCTAATCGTGTGGCCTCTACCTCATCTCCACTATACCCCTTATCTTTAAATCTTTGCGCTAGCATACTGGACTGTTGGTGATAAACAGAAAGTTCTGAACAGTTCCTTCTAATTCTGAGAAATTGTCCCTTTGGGATGGCTTTCATCCATTTGGGATGATGACAGCTTCCTGCTGGTATGTAGCCATCCCTATCGGTGCTTTTAAAGTGTGTTCTGGTCCATGATTCACCACCATTTTTTAGTATTTCCAGGTCCAAGAACACTACCGATTCCTAACTACACACAGCATTAAGCTCAATATTAATATCATTGGCATTAAGCATCCTTATATAGGATTGGAACTGCTCTGTAGTCCCATCCCACAAAATGAGCAAATCATCTATAAATCTCAACCATTTTAACACTTGTGTAGATTCACTCCTGTTGAGTACCTCTTCCTCCCATACCGCCATAAATATATTTGCGAAGATAGGAGCGAATCCTGCCCCCATAGCACAGCCCCTTTTTTGGACGTAATAATCACCCCCATGCCAAAAATAATTGTGCGTAAGGGCGAACTCCAGCAGGCTAAGGTCAAAATCACACTGCTCAGTTTTTATATCGGTTTTAGTTAAATATAGCTTCAGCGCAGACAGCCCAGGCCCATGGGGGATGCTCGTGAACAAAGATGACACATCTGCTGTCCCTAACAAGGTGTGGCTAGATACCCGCACTTCCCCAAGGGCCTACAAGGTGTGCTTCGTATCTCTCAATGAATGTGGAATAGATTTTACAGCCATTTGCAAATTTGCAAATGTCATCCAAATATTCCCCTAACCGATGCGTTATTGACCCCATTCCACTTATAATTGGACGCCCTGGTGGGCAGATGGGGTTCTTGTGCACTTTTGGCGTCTGGTATATGACTGGTATCTTTGGTGCTGAAGGTAGCAGATACTCAAATTCTTTATCTCTGAGAAGCCCTTCTCGGAGGCCCCTTTTAAGGAGCTCTCCGAGTTCTTCTGTATACATCCTTGTAGGATCACCTTTTAATTTTAAATTAGTATGCTCATCACCAACAAGTTTATCCAATTCAGAATTCTACTGTTTCTGATTAAGACTGACCACTCCACCCCCTTTATCGGCATGCCGTATGACCAGTTTCTTATCTTCTAATAGTTCTTTCACCATATCCTTTAGCTCTTTATTTTCCCGTGGGATCCTAATATGTTCAAGTTCCTGTAGGACCATGTTTTTAAAGGTTTCTACTGTACTTCCTGTGTCATAATCTGGGGGGGTTGAAGGTAGATCTATTCCTTAAATTAGTATGTATCTATTCTTGTGGGAGATTAATTCTGGTAGTTGTACCCTCTTTTTTAAGAAAGTACTTCTTGATGTTCAACTTCCGGGTAAACTTGTTAACATCTATATATGTATTGGACACCCCCCACAACGTAAACAAAAGAAGGGCAGAAGAGGATGCAGAGGGGGGAGACGGTAAGCGAACAAGAAGCTAATAGGTCAAGGAATATTCAATTTGAGTGGCACTGTACTTAGTGCTACACAATTAAAAATTATTGACAAAGGACTTAAATTTGCCCCTCCATGTAATATGAATAAATTCAATACATATATAGATGTTAACAAGTTTACCCGGAAGTTGAACATCAAGAAGTACTTTCTTAAAAAAGAGGGTCCAACTACCAGAATTAATTCCCCACAAGAATATATACATACTAATTTAAGGAATAGATCTACCTTCAACCCCCCAGATTATGACACTGGAAGTACAGTAGAAACCTTTAAAAACATGGTCCTACAGGAACTTGAACATATTAGGATCCCACGGGAAAATAAAGAGCTAGAGGATATGGTGAAAGAACTATTAGAAGATAAGAAACTGGTCATACGGCCTGCCGATAAAGTGGGTGGAGTGGTCATTCTTATCAGAAACAGTATAATTCTGAATTAGATAAACTTGTTGGTGATGAGCATACTTATTTAAAATTAAAAGGTGACCCTACAAGGATGTATACAGAAGAACTCCTTAAAAGGGGCCTCCGAGAAGTATCTGCTACCTTCAGCACCAAAGATACCAGTCATATACCAGACGCCAAAAGTGCACAAGAACCCCATCTGCCCACCAGGGCGTCCAATTATAAGTG
The DNA here is from genome assembly GCF_040937935.1 of Hyperolius riggenbachi. NCBI lineage: Eukaryota > Metazoa > Chordata > Amphibia > Anura > Hyperoliidae > Hyperolius > Hyperolius riggenbachi. The sequence goes on along the minus strand of NC_090649.1, from coordinate 343,649,907 downwards.
GAATGGGGTCCATAATGCATCGGTTAGGGGAATATTTGGATGACATGTTGCAAATGGCTGTAAAATCTATTCCACATTTATTGAGAGATACGAAGCACACCTTGCAGGCCCTTGGGGAAGTGCGGGTATCTAGCCACACCTTGTTAGGGACGGCAGATGTGTCATCTTTGTACACGAGCATCCTCCATGGGCCTGGGCTGTCTGCGCTGAAGCTATATTTAACTAAAACCGGTATGAAAGTGAGCAGTGTGATTTTGTCCTTAGCCTGCTGGAGTTTGCCCTTACGCACAATTATTTTTGACATGGGGGTGATTATTACGTCCAAAAAAAGGGGCTGTGCTATGGGGCGGGATTCGCTCCTAGCTTCGCAAATATATTTATGGCGGTATGGGAGGAAGAGGTACTCAACAGGAGTGAATCTACACAAGTGTTAAAATGGTTGAGATTTATAGATGATTTGCTCATTTTGTGGGATGGGACTGCAGTGCAGTTCAAATCCTATATAAGGATGCTTAATGCCAATGATATTAATATTGAGCTTAATGCTGTGTGTAGCCAGGAATTGGTAGTGTTCTTGGACCTGGAAATACTCAAAAATGGTGGTGAGTTATGGACCAGAACACACTTTAAAAGCACCGATAGGAATGGCTACATACCAGCAGGAAGCTGTCATCATCCCAAATGGATGAAAGCCATCCCAAAGGGACAATTTCTCAGAATTAGAAGGAACTGTTCAGAACTTTCTGATTATCACCAACAGTCCAGTATGCTAGCGCAAAGATTTAAAGATAAGGGGTATAGTGGAGATGAGGTAGAGGTCACACGATTAGAGGTGGGACGGGTTGATAGGGCCAGTACTTTCCTAACTAAGACCAGGGGGGAGGGGAATTTTGATTTTGGGTTCCTTACAGGGTTTAGTAATCAACACAGGCAGCTGGAAACTATTATTAAGAAGCACTGGGGAATACTCAAGCAGGACCCTACTCTCAAAACAGCCATCCCAGATAAGCCTAGGATCTTGTATCGAAGGGCCCCTAATTTAAAGAATTATTTGGCCCCGAGTTGTGTTAACCCCCCCTAGAAGGATTATGAACCTATGGCAGCAAGACTTCTTATATCCCTGTAGAACCTGTAGAGCCTGTTTGGAAGGGTTAACTGTAAAATTGAATGAGGTTCAATCATTCAAAACTGGGAACATTTTTAAAATAAAGGGTTTTATGACTTGTAGAACCAAACATGCAGTGTATTTGATCTCGTGTGGATGTGGTCTTCAGTACATAGGCCGTACCACGAGATCTTTACACAAAAGGTGGGGGGAGCATTTGTATAATTCTGGTAGAGGTTTTAAATAGTGTTGGGCGAACAGTGTTCGCCACTGTTCGGGTTCTGCAGAACATCACCCTGTTCGGGTGATGTTCGAGTTCGGCCGAACACATGATGGTGTTCGGCCAAACCGTTCGGCCACATGGCCGAACTAAGAGCGCATGGCCGAACGTTCCCCGAACGTTCGGCTAGCGCTGTGATTGGCCGAACGGGTCATGTGGTTCGGACGCGAACGCGCTCTGATTGGCCGAACTGTCACGTGGTTCGGGTAAATAAATACCCTAACCACGTCATATCTCCGCCATTTGTCTGTGGGTTTAGCTTTGGGTAGGCAGGCAGGGTAGTTCGCGCTCCAGCCACGCTAGCCAGGGTCCCCCCAGTCATTGTGTCGCTGCTGGGAATAGTAGTACACCGCTCGCTCAGCCACACTATATAGCATTCTGTTTACTGCCACTCTGTGTACCTCGCTCAGCCACACTATATAGCATTCTGTTTACTGTTCTGTGTCTGCTGGGAATAGTAGTACACCGCTCGCTCAGCCACACTATATAGCATTCTGTTTACTGCCACTCTGTGTACCTCGCTCAGCCACACTATATAGCATTCTGTTTACTGTTCTGTGTCGCTGCTGGGAATAGTAGTACACCGCTTGCTCAGCCACACTATATAGCATTCTGTTTACTGCCACTCTGTGTACCTCGCTCAGCCACACTATATAGCATTCTGTTTACTGTTCTGTGTCTGCTGGGAATAGTAGTACACCGCTCGCTCAGCCACACTATATAGCATTCTGTTTACTGCCACTCTGTGTACCTCGCTCAGCCACACTATATAGCATTCTGTTTACTGTTCTATGTCTGCTGGGAATAGTAGTACACCGCTTGCTCAGCCACACTATATAGCATTCTGTTTACTGCCACTCTGTGTCTGCTGGGAATAGTAGTACACCGCTCACCCGCCACTGTATAGCATTGTGCTCTGTGTCGCTGCTGGGAATAGTGGTACACCGCTCACCCGCCACTGTATAGCATTGTGCTCTGTGTCGCTGCTGGGAATAGTGGTACACCGCTCACCCGCCACTGTATAGCATTGTGCTCTGTGTCGCTGCTGGGAATAGTGGTACACCGCTCAGCCACACTATATAGCATTCTGTTTACTGTTCTGTGTCTGCTGGGAATAGTAGTACACCGCTCGCTCAGCCACACTTAATAGCATTCTGTTTACTGCCACTCTGTGTACCTCGCTCAGCCACACTATATAGCATTCTGTTTACTGCCACTCTGTGTCTGCTGGGAATAGTAGTACACCGCTCACCCGCCACTGTGTAGCATTGTGCTCTGTGTCGCTGCTGGGAATAGTGGTACACCGCTCACCCGCCACTGTATAGCATTGTGCTCTGTGTCGCTGCTGGGAATAGTGGTACTGTATAGCATTTCTGTACTGCCACTGTACTGCTGCCAGTCAGCGTGTACTTTAAGGATAAGTGAAATGAGGAAGAAATCCGGTGAAAGAGGGAGGAGCAAGGGAAGAGGTGTTTCCCCTGACGGTTCACGTACAGGCCACAGGGGAGCACCCAAGAAAACCCACTCAATACCGCCCATGTTGTCCAGGACAAAAACCCTCACAAATCCAAAAGAACAGGACCAGATAATTACTTGGATGACCTCTCAAGCGTCCAGCAGTGGGTTAAGCAGCACCAGCACATCACGCACGAGGTCCGAGTCCTCAGCCAGTTACAAGGAGCCAGTGGGCACAAAGCTGACACAACCGGCAGCAACACCACGCACACAACTGCCAGATAACCAGTCCGATGAATTACCTCAGGACACAATGGGGTATTCACAGGAGCTATTCCCAGCCCAACAAACTTCCACCTTTCAAAGGTCAATGGAGGAACAGCCAGAAATGTTGTGCCCAGATTCACAACCATTAACTGTGGGAAATGCACCGCGCACTGAAATACAAGGCGAGTCCGAGGAGGACTCGGAAACCCAAATCCCAGAGCAAGTTGGGCAGGAGGGGTTGCAATTGCAGGAGGTCGGCCGACAAGATCTGGAAGACGACGTTGGAGTGAGCTGCGCAGAGGTTGTTCTGGGGAGCTCTACTCCACGGCGGCGGCCCCCCACAATAACATATGACGAGTTTCAGGAGATGGAAGAGGAGGGTATGGACCCAGATTTTGTTTGTGAACGAGAACATTGCCGTCGTAGCAGCAGCACAGATGAGTCTGTTGAAGAACCCACTGCTGCACGAGTTCGCCTTGTGCAACAAGGTAGGCGGCGCGCAATTTCAGGCACCACAAGCGTGGAAGTTCAAGTGAGAGGCAAAAGAGGAGCAAACAGAAATCGCCAGCAAGGCAGGTGCTCCAAAGTCTGGGCTTTCTTTGAAGACTGCACTGAGGATGTTACCATGGCGATTTGCAAGGTGTACAAGACCCGCCTGAGCAGGGGGAAAAGTATTAACAACCTCTCCACCACCAGCATGAGCCGCCACATGCTATCCAAACATCCCACTCTGTGGGCAAACGCGGCAGGACAGGGTACCAGCAACACTGCCTCCCTTGGGTTCACCAGACTCACCACCAGACCCGCCTCAGCAGCAGCAGTAGCCCAGCCATTGCGTGGTTCACAACATTCACAAACATCAGACGACGCTGACACTGTCACTTTCCGGAGTAGTGCTCTTGAGGTCTCCCAGTCTTCATCAAACACAACAACCAACAGCCCTTCCGTGTGCAGCGCTACGGTTCAGTTGTCTGTGTCGGAGATGTTTGAGCGCAAGAGGAAATTGCCAGCAAATGACCCCCGGTCTGTGGCAGTAACAGCCAGCATAGCCAAGCTTCTGGCCTGCGAAATGCTGCCATATCGAGTGGTGGAGACAAACAGCTTCAAGGGCATGATGTCAGTGGCCATCCCACGTTACGTGGTTCCCAGCCGCTACCACTTTGCGCGCTCTGCAGTGCCTGAGTTGCATGAGCACGTGGTCAGCAAAATAACCCGAAGCTTGAAGAATGCCGTTGCCTGCAAGGTTCACCTCACCACTGACACCTGGACGAGTGCGTTCGGCCAGGGTCGATACATCTCCCTTACTGCGCACTGGGTGAACCTTGTGGAGCCTGGCAGCGATTCCTCACCTGCTACGGCGCGGGTGTTGCCCACGCCGCAAACAGCTGCACCGCCGTCCCTCCCACTGGATAACAACAGCAGCACCTACCTCTCTGACTCCTTCTCCTCCAACGCATCTCAAAGCTGTACCTCATCCGGAAACGCTAACCCAACAGCAGTAGGATCGTGGAAGCAGTGCAGCACAGCTGTTGGCATGCGTCAGCAAGCGTTGCTGAAGCTGATCTGCCTTGGGGATAAGCAGCACACAGGGGAGGAAATTTGGAGGGAAATAAAGGAACAGACGGATTTGTGGCTGGCACCGCTGGACCTGAAACCGGGCATGTTTGTGTGTGATAATGGGAGTAATCTCATTCGCGCTTTAAGGTTGGCTAAGCTGACACACATTCCTTGCCTGGCGCACGTGATGAACCTAGTAGTTCAGCGGTTCCTGAGGACATACCCAGGCATGGCCGATCTTCTGTTGAAGGTGCGACGAGTGGCCAAACATTGCAGAAATTCCAGTTCTGCTTCGGGGGCACTCGCCAAGATGCAGGAGCGCTTCAATCTCCCCCACCATCGTTTGCTGTGTGATGTCCCTACGCGCTGGAATTCTACGCTGCACATGCTAGCCCGCTTTTGCGAGCATAAGAGTGCAGTGGTCCAGTACATGACGGCGCAGTACCGAGGCGCATCCGGACAGCTGCCAAGCTTCTGTGGATCCGATTGGGCCAACATGTTGGACCTCTGCCAAGTCCTCCAAAATTTTGAGTAATCCACGTTGCTTGTGAGCAGTGACAACTCTTCAGTCAGCATTACCATACCACTGCTGTGCTTACTGAAGAGGTCGATGTTGAAAATCAAGGAAACAGCTGTCATGATGCAACTGGGGGAATCTGAGGGAGAAAACGATCAGCGTGATAGTACCAACATCAGGCCATCCGCCTCAGGAAACGCTGGCCCCAGCAGCTATGACGAAGAGGAGGAGGAGGAACAGCTGGAGTTGGAGCAGGAATTTCCTGCCACCACTGACGAGGGCCAGAGCGGTGCACGTTGGACTTCCACAATTCAGCGCAAATGGTCAGCAGAAGCAGACCAGGAAGAAGGTGACGACTATGATGCATCACAACAACTATCACAACGCTCACAAGAGGATGATGAGGATTCTGGCAGGACTCTGGCACACATAGCTCAATTCATGCTAGACTGCATTGAACGCGACCCACGCATTGTGCGCATTCTGGACAACACCAATTACTGGGTTTATACCCTTCTGGATCCACGGTACAAACACAATGTTCCAAAACTGCTTGAAGAAAGAGTCAGACAGGTCAAATGGAAAACTACCAGCAGGCCCTTGTGGAGACTTTAGAGAGGAGATTGACATCCTCCCCCTCCTCTAGCCAGTTGTACGCCGACAGACTGACTTCCGCAAACCCAGGACGACCAGGAGGGCAGCAAACAACACAAGCCGCAGCTAGTGCCCAAAAGGGAATGGTATCGGCAGTGTCCTTGGAGTGGGAAAATGTTATGACACCCATGCAGCAGCAGCCCACAGAACAGCAAGCGTGCAGATCCACCTCCAACACCGATCGCCTGGAGAAGATGGTCAAGGACTACATGTCAGATGGCGTAGCTGTGTTGAACAATCCATTTGCACCCTTCAACTATTGGGTATCGAAGCTAGACACCTGGCACGAACTGGCAATGTACGCAATAGAGGTGCTGGCTTGCCCGGCAGCCAGCGTTATGTCGGAACGCTGTTTCAGTGCTGCCGGAGGCATCGTCACAGATCGGCGTATCCGCCTCTCCACAGAAAATGCAGACCGTCTGACTCAAATTAAAATGAATCAATCCTGGATTGAAAACGACTACGCAACACTCCTGGACCCCAACCAAGTAACATGAACAATGACCATCTGTGATGGGTTAGCGTTTCCGGTCCCTGTTTATTGAACCTCTCATCTTTATTACATTTATGACTGCATGGCGGCAAAAAGCATTGCTATATCCGCACGCTATTTGTCCTCATGCAAGGCCTGGGATGTTGTGTCTCAAAAAGCGTGGCCTTCTCCTCCTGCGGCTCCTCCTGTTCCCTCACGTGGGCTGCTGCTGGGTTAGCGTTTCCGGTCCCTGTTTATTGAACCTCTCATCTTTATTACATTTATGACTGCATGGCGGCAAAAAGCATTGCTATATCCGCACGCTATTTGTCCTCATGCAAGGCCTGGGATGTTGTGTCTCAAAAAGCGTGGCTTTCTCCTTCTGCGGCTCCTCCTGTTCCCTCACGTGTGCTGCTGCTGCTGCTGGGTTAGCGTTTCCGGTCCCTTTTCCTGGAACCTCTTCTCTGTATTACATTTATGACTGCATGGCGATAAAAAGCATGTTACCTGTGCAAAGAAACATGACATTTTCCACATTTAAAAGACAGTTTTTCCTTTGAAACTTTACAATCAATTTTCTCAAAAACTATAAGCTCTTTTTCAAATATTTTTTTTCCTCTTGTACCCACTCCCAAGGTGCACATACCCTGCAAATTTGGGGTATGTAGCATGTAAGGAAGCTTTACAAAGCACGAAAGTTCGGGTCCCCATTGACTTCCATTATGTTCGGAGTTCGGCGCGAACACCCGAACATCTCGGCGATGTTCGGCAAACGTTTGCGAACCCGAACATCTAGGTGTTCGCCCAACACTAGTTTTAAACAGCATCATTTATCTAAACATGTTGGGGAGGTTCATAATTTGTGCACTAAATCCCTGAGAATTTGTGGGTTGGAAGAATTGACCCCAAGCTGGAGGGGGTGTAACAGGGAAAGGTCCATATCACAAAAAGAAACACAGTGGATATTTAAGATGAAGACACTGACACCTTGTGGACTTAATGTGGAAATAGATTTAAATTGCTACATTAGTAATAGTTAGGATTAATGTTGATGTGAATGTCATATCTTTCATTATTTTGCTGATATGTGGCATGTAAGGGAGATGCTACGGGTATATGTGTGAATCTGTTTGTTTTAGTTTATATTTCTGCCCAGTAATTTTGTATATTTTTAATATCTTGAATTATATGAATCATTGTTTTGTGCTGCAAATTTATTTAGATGAATCCTGTATGTAAAAAGATATTTGTTTCATTGGCACTTGTCAGGTTTTCTGACCTTTGCCATATGGTCTGCAAAAGACTGAGTGCATATGTCCCTTATGTGTGGGCTGGTGTGACCAATATGGTGTGTGAGCGGGTTTAATGCTCCTTATAGAAGTAATGGGAACACTGGGCGTTAGGTGAGTGCTGGAGCGTGTTTGCTCCAATGCTGGCGTATCCTCCTATTACGCAGGCGTTAGCCTGCGAAGGGGAGATAGTGCTGCCTCCCACTGGAGCGTTCTATTGCATCGCGTGGACATCTAAGGTCGGCGGGAGTGCGCAGGCGCACTATAATGTGGAAATCACCCCGGAGCTCTAGCTCACTAATGGTAGACGCAGGCCGGCGGGATCGCGCAGGCGCATAGGGTCGCGGAAGTCACGCGACCAGATGTACGCCACCTGTGGTCACGCCTACACCCATATTGGGATAGTTACGCAGGAAGTATATATTTGGCGTCACTCTCCGTGGCTCTGTTAGCCCCTGATGAGCTGCTAAGGCAATGAAACGTTGGGCGGAGCCACAGAGTGACGCTTCTACATGTGTATTCTCGGCCGGACCCGGCTGGAGAAGCGCATGCTGCAGATTTTTATGATTTTTATGGTTTATCATTTTTGTGCTAGTGACAGAGGCCTGCATGAGAGAATAACTGTCTTTAAATCTTATGACAGGCTTATGGATGAGTGCTTGTGCTCAAAGCATCTCTTACCAATCTGCTTGAAACTAGCAGACTGCTTAGGCAGTTTTTACTTTACCATCTGTGCCTTAAAGGGACAGCATATGTGTATTGTTTGATACAGTGGATCTTTTTAGAAATAAAAAATTTGTATATGCTGTTACGCGACGTGGAGCATATCTTTTACTAACAGCCATAAGAAGACCAGGACCAAAGAGTGCCAGTGAGGCTGCGAGGTGGCCAATACCTCGGACGCTGATACGGGCCTAGAAGGCCGCACCATCTGGTGAGTCTATGCCTTAAGGGGGGGAACCCCATATGCTTATGTTGGTGAAGTGCAACCAATGTATGAACTTTATCTGAGCGCCTATCTGTAAATTACGAGAAACTTTTATGAGTCAAAACACACACTAAGGAGTAGCGCTCCATCAGCTTATGCCTGAATAAGGACAATCTGATGTACAATTGTTTATTCTATTTCTTTATTATAATTTAAGTTTTTTGGGATTGTTGCTTGAGCGCAGTATTGGATGTTTTGTATTTGGCATGTTGTTGCATAATTTGGCATGCATTTGTAATGAAAGTCCTTTTCATTTACAGTCAGCTTGCAGCCTTCAATCAGTCTAACAAAGGATTGTGTGAACACCATTGCGCTTTGTGGGAATTTGCATGTCTGCTCTCATTGGCTGATGTCCATAGAAAATCCTGCTTCTCCTCTCACACCTTGCCCATCATAGTGTTCAGCTTTGCCTTAGCTGATTGCTGAGTAGGGATGGTCGGAATGCCAATTTCCGATTCCGCGGTAAATCCGCATTCCGTCATGTACCGATTACCGATTACGCCTTCCGCTACCAATTTCCGCATTCTAATGCGGAATTTCCGCCGGAAATCGCGGAAATTCCGCCCGACTTTAACATCGATTTTCTCAAAAACTATAAGGTCTTTTTGAAAACTTTTTTTGCATCTTGTTCAGAAGATTCTGTTTAATAAACCCTAAAAATGTGGTGTTTCTAGGACTTACGGTGGCTTTGCTATTAACCGCTAAATTCGGCAGATTTTTACTGTAATATAAAATGCAGAAAATAGGCAGATGCAGATTTTCTGCATTTTACATTACAGTAAAAATCCACCGACTTTAATGGTTAATAACAAAGCCCCCTTAAGTCCTAGAAACACCAAATTTTCAGGGTTTATTAAACCGAATCTTGTGAACAAGATGCAAAAAAAGTTTTCAAAAAGACCTTATAGTTTTTGAGAAAATCGATGTTAAAGTCGGGTGGAATTTCCGCGATTTCCGGCGGAAATTTCCGCGATATCCGGCGGAAATCCGCCTACGGCACTTACATTACCGATTTCCGCATTCCGATGCGGAAATGTAATTTCCGATCGGAATTTCGGAAATTGCATTTCCGCGGAATCCGAATGAGCATCCCTATTGCTGAGTTCCTTGTGTGAAGTTTGAGTTGAATTATATTGTATTACCTTAATTGCCTCTCTGCTACGAGGGTACAGTAAAGTATTTTCCAATCCTGATAGTTTGGAGACTGCCTTCACCACGTTGGTGACTGGTAGTATTCTTGCTAGTCCTGTTCCTGTGGACGTAACTATAGGCTGTGGTTGCTATTAGTTACGCTCCTACTTGTTTGTCTTTTCCGTGTTATGTTTGTGTGGATGTGTGCTACTGCTGGGGCAGCAATTAGATTGGCAAGCATTCCATCTGCCTGTCTGTTGTCTGTCCTTGTCACTCAGTGTGGTGGACATCAGATGCTCAATGCTGCAGTCGCACTGAGCAACCATTGTATCTTGTTTATTGTGATAGTAATCAGAAGCTGGTAAGCATTCCATCTGTCTGCCTGTTGTCTGTGCTTGTTACTCAGTGTGGTGGTCATCAGATGCTTAGTGCTGCGGTCGCACTGAGCAACCATTGTGTTTTGTTTATTGTGGCTATTATTATCGGAAGCAGGCATGCATTCCGTCTGTCTGTCTGTTGTCTGTCTTTGTTACTCAGTGTGGTGGACATCAGATGCTCAATGCTGCGGTCGCACTGAGTAACCATTGTGTCTTGTTTATTGTGGCGGTTATCGGAAGCTCAGATCTGCGGTCGCTCTGTGCAATCTTGCTCCCTTGTTCATAGCTCCTGGTGTGATCTGTGTAACCTCCTCCACAAGAGCATTCCGCTCTACTACCTAATATCAGCCAGCTGCATAGTCTTGTTTGATCTGGTGGTGCTCTGGTTTTCTTGGCCTCAGCCGCTATACCTTGCATGTTAAGGCCTGGGGGCAACTGAAGCTTTTTCTAGATTGGATTACCTGTTACCGGCCCAGCTTGTTAAAGGATTCGCATGAACGCTGTCTGGACTGACTCTGGCTTGACTGACCACGCATCTGTCTAGTGATTATACTTCTGCCATTGCGTGCCACCTTGTCTTCATCTGGATAGCCTCAGCCTATAGGCCTCAGGTGACTATTCAGTATACTGTGTTACTTTGCCTCTGCTGTGTTTGGTGATTGCTGTCTGCCAGTTTGTATGCTACATCTGCCTGCAGGGAATTGTAGTTTTATCAGGCAGGAGCTTTCTCAGGCGTTAGGGCTGGGTTATATGTCAGTCATATGGGCATACAGCCTGACACACAGCAGGTGACCAGACAAGCCTGACAAGGAGATCTTGGTGTGCGGGGTAAAGCTGGTGGTGACCTGAGGCCTAGATGTTTCAGAAACACTGGTGCGTCATCAATGTCAGAAAGGGAGAAGGTAAGGCCTTGTCTGTAGACAATCAGGTGGAAGGGGAAACCCCATTTATAAGGGATGTTGGCATCACAGAGCAATTGTGTGACAGGTTTTAGCGCTCTACATTTTGCTAAGGTGATCAATGATAAGTTGTTAAAAATCGTGACATCGTCCCCTTTAAAATAAGTGGAAGGAGTGTTGCGGAGAGATTTACAGAGTGCTTCTTTTGCATCATAGTAGTGTACGCGTACTACTAGGTCTTTAGGGTGCTGGGACTGAGTTTGATGTTCTCCTAAGGCCCTGTGTGCCATGTCCATGCGCCACATCTCAATTGGTAAATCAGGAACAATCGTGGTAAATAGTTCAATAAGATGTGATCTAATGTTGTCAGTTGTGACAGACATGGAGACTCCTTTCATTCTAATATTCTATCATCTCTCCCCATTTTCCATATTTTCCTGTGCTGTGTGCAGTGATTTAAGGTCTGAGAGCATTAGACGCTGTTCATCTTCCATATCAGCCTTTTTCTGCATAATAGCATCTGTCTTTTCTTCCAATGCGTTTGTACGTTTGCCTAAGCCTGAGATGTTTGTCAGCAGCTCCTGTACTGCTGACCAGTGGTGCTCAGCAGAGCTCGAATATTCGAGTAGCTCGAATATTCGAGCTCTTTTTCAGCTATTCGAGCTCGGTATTCGAGCTCCGAATAGCTGCAGCTATTCGAATGGGCTATCCGAGTACACTCGAATAGCCCATTCACTATTCGAGCTATTCGAGCAACCCGGCGCTATTCGAGCTCGGTACCGAGCTCGAATAGCGTCATAGCCCAGATTGATGTCCTTAGAGCCAATCAGAGGGCTCCCAGGCCCTCTGACGGCAGCCAATCACAGAGGGGGACCCTGGCCAGCCCCTACCCTATAAATAGCGGCCGCCATGTTCCGTTTCTCCATGCTTGCCTGAGACTTGTACAGATAGAGAGTTGCTCCTTTGTGCTTTGGCTTAGCAAGTGCTCTATTGTGATCATTTACCTAGCGTTTTTGCTCACCTACACCTGCCATATACACCTATATTGTTGTTAGTTAGATAGACATTGTATTTTAGTTAGTAGCTTGTGTGTTACATTAGAGACAGGCAGCTGCTGCAAGCTTACAGGTTTAGGCCTCAGGGGGGCCTTGCCTCTGTGGGCAGCTGTCCTCTGTTTATTTCTCTCATCTATACCAGTATTTCTGCTGTCCTTTACTAATAGTATTGTAGTTATACTGTACTAGGAGTAGGACACTCACTGACTGTCACTGTTTATAGGCTACTAGCTAGCTCCTGCGTGTGTGCACTCACTCACTGTCTGTGTGTACACACACTCTATTTCCTTCTGATTACTGATAGATTATTGTTAGTTAGTTGTACTTACTTACTACTTACTCTTACTGTACCTGTAGGGACACTCACTGTCACTGTTCATATAGGCTACTAGCTCCTGCGTGTGCGCACTGCACTCACTGTCTGAGTGTACACACACAACACACACTCTATTTCCTTCTGATCGCTGATTGATTATCGTAATTAGTTAGTTCTACTTACTGTTACTACTTACTCTTACTGTACTAGGAGTCTAGGACACTCAGTCACTGTCCATAGGCTACTAGCTCCTGCGTGCGTGCACTCACTGTCTGAGTGTACACACACCCACACTCCATTTCCTTCTGATCGCTGATTGATTATTGTAATTAGTTAGTTCTACTTAGTGTTACTACTTACTCTTACTGTACTAGGAGTCTAGGACACTCAGTCACTGTGTTCATAGGCTACTAGCTCCTGCGTGCGTGCACTCACTGTCTGAGTGTACACACACCCACACTCCATTTCCTTCTGATCGCTGATTGATTATTGTAATTAGTTAGTTCTACTTACTGTTACTACTTACTCTTACTGTACTAGGAGTCTAGGACACTCAGTCACTGTCCATAGGCTACTAGCTCCTGCGTGCGGTCACTCACTGTCTGAGTGTACACACACCACCCACACTCTATTTCCTTCTGATCGCTGATTGATTATTGTAATTAGTTAGTTCTACTTACTGTTACTACTTACTCTTACTGTACTAGGAGTCTAGGACACTCAGTCACTGTGTTCATAGGCTACTAGCTCCTGCGTGCGTGCACTCACTGTCTGAGTGTACACACACCCACACTCCATTTCCTTCTGATCGCTGATTGATTATTGTAATTAGTTAGTTCTACTTACTGTTACTACTTACTCTTACTGTACTAGGAGTCTAGGACACTCAGTCACTGTGTTCATAGGCTACTAGCTCCTGCGTGCGTGCACTCACTGTCTGAGTGTACACACACCCACACTCCATTTCCTTTTGATTGCTGATTGATTATTGTAATTAGTTAGTTCTACTTACTGTTACTACTTACTCTTACTGTACTAGGAGTCTAGGACACTCAGTCACTGTGTTCATAGGCTACTAGCTCCTGCGTGCGTGCACTCACTGTCTGAGTGTACACACACCCACACTCCATTTCCTTCTGATCGCTGATTGATTATCGTAATTAGTTAGTTGTACTTACTGTTACTACTTACTCTTACTGTACTAGGAGTCTAGGACACTCAGTCACTGTGTTCATAGGCTACTAGCTCCTGCGTGCGTGCACTCACTGTCTGAGTGTACACACACCCACACTCCATTTCCTTCTGATCGCTGATTGATTATTGTAATTAGTTAGTTCTACTTACTGTTACTACTTACTCTTACTGTACTAGGAGTCTAGGACACTCAGTCACTGTGTTCATAGGCTACTAGCTCCTGCGTGCGTGCACTCACTGTCTGAGTGTACACACACCCACACTCCATTTCCTTCTGATCGCTGATTGATTATCGTAATTAGTTAGTTGTACTTACTGTTACTACTTACTCTTACTGTACTAGGAGTCTAGGACACTCAGTCACTGTGTTCATAGGCTACTAGCTCCTGCGTGCGTGCACTCACAGTCTGAGTGTACACACACCCACACTCCATTTCCTTCTGATCGCTGATTGATTATCGTAATTAGTTAGTTGTACTTACTGTTACTACTTACTCTTACTGTACTAGGAGTCTAGGACACTCAGTCACTGTGTTCATAGGCTACTAGCTCCTGCGTGCGTGCACTCACTGTCTGAGTGTACACACACCCACACTCCATTTCCTTCTGATCGCTGATTGATTATCGTAATTAGTTAGTTGTACTTACTGTTACTACTTACTCTTACTGTACTAGGAGTCTAGGACACTCAGTCACTGTGTTCATAGGCTACTAGCTCCTGCGTGCGTGCACTCACTGTCTGAGTGTACACACACCCACACTCCATTTCCTTCTGATCGCTGATTGATTATTGTAATTAGTTAGTTCTACTTACTGTTACTACTTACTCTTACTGTACTAGGAGTCTAGGACACTCAGTCACTGTGTTCATAGGCTACTAGTTCCTGCGTGCGTGCACTCACTGTCTGAGTGTACACACACCCACACTCCATTTCCTTCTGATCGCTGATTGATTATTGTAATTAGTTAGTTCTACTTACTGTTACTACTTACTCTTACTGTACTAGGAGTCTAGGACACTCAGTCACTGTGTTCATAGGCTACTAGCTCCTGCGTGCGTGCACTCACTGTCTGAGTGTACACACACTAAATTTACTTGTGATTACTACTGATTATTGTAACTGCTAGTTGTACTTCCTGACTGTTACTACTTACTTACTGTACTAGGGGACACTCACTCAGTCACCTCACCAACCAACCCACTCCATTAAAGTACCCCACTTTTCACCCGCCCTTTTACAAAACTTTTGTCTATACGCCCAAAACATTTAAGATGTCTGGAAGTGGCAGCCAGCGCGGTTTGGGCAAGGGGAAGGGCAGCAAGGGAATCAGGAGGAGAGGGAGCAGCATTGTGGCAAGCCGTGGCCGCGGGCGCGCCACCATGCACAGTTCCGCAGCAGCAGCAGCAGCGTCAGTGGCTAACATTCCTCCCATAGCCACTGGCCGTGGACGCCTTGGGCGCCGCCCAGCAGGAGCATCTGCAACTCACGCTGCAGAGACACAGCAGCAGCAGCGTGTAGCACCTGCTCCCATTTTCCTCCAGCCGGGTCGGAAACGTCCCATTGAGGAAAAGGATGCAGACACTGTGGTGCAACTCATGACGGAGGATGAGCAGCCCGCCATCAGCTCTGCATCCGAGGCCTCCACCCTCACCACCACCACCACCCCTGTTCGCAGCAGCCGCCCAGCAGGGTCTGGGGAGGAGGCCAGTTCATCGTCACTCGCCGACCTGTCATTCAGCAGTCTTTTGACCCCAGGCATCATGAGTAAATTGTCTGCTGTTGTTGGCGATCTTGAGGAGGAGATGCTGATGGGCACTTTGGGGGATGAGGGATTGGACAGCAAGACTGTGGCGACAGTCAAGCAGCCCATCCATGCATCAGGAGAGGAGTTTGGGGGGTCCTCATCCCAGCAGGACATGTTTCAGGAGGGGGAGGATGATGATGACCCGGTGACAGACAGAGACTGGGTGCCACCACCTCCAGGGGATGTCGTCCTCAGCAGCTCTGAGGAGGAGGAGGAGGATGCGCTTGTGGGCCTTGCAAGGAGGCGCATCATTGCAAGCATTGGCAGCGTCCCACAGCCTGCTGGTGTCTCAGGCTCAGCAGCAGCAGCAGCAGCAGCAGCCAGTACCACCCCCAGCCGCACCCAAGCCCCCCCCCCCAACCACCACAGGGAGACAGGCAGCAGCGCTTCCATGCCGTAGGGGGAAGTTTCTGTCACCAATCTGGCGGTTTTTCACCATGCCCACTGTGTACAGCAAGTACGCCACTTGCAACCACTGTCAGCGGAAGTTGAGCAGAGGTGCAGACCCCTTAAAGTTCAGCACCAGCTCGCTCATCAACCACCTTGCGGCTAAACATTTCCACCAGCATGAGGAGTTCCAGAGGCTGAAGGTATCTGCTGCTGGCAGTGGCACCACACCCATCACTGCACAGCCTTCAGCAGCAGCAGCAGCAACAGCAGCCACCCGCCCTCCTGCTCCTCCAGCAGCACCAGCAGGAGTGCGGAAACGCACTGCTCCTCCCCCCTCTGCAACTCCTGCCGCCGACACTGAGGCCTGTTCTGGCAGCCAGTCCTCAGTGGCCTCCTCTGCTGTGTCTGCTGATTCCCGTGTCAGCAAAAGGCCACGCCAGAGCCTTTTGAGCGAGTCCTTCCAGGGGGTGGTTAGGGCTCTGCCTCCCAGCAGCCGTCGCGTGCGGCAGCTGAACGGCTTGCTGGCACGGGCCATGTGCTCCCAACTCCTGCCGTACACGCTCGTGCAGGAGGGGAGCGACATTCGTGCGCTGCTTGCTTGCGCAGCCCCAGACTGGCAGCTCCCCAGCAGACACTTCTTTGCCCGCAAGGCCATTCCTGCACTGCACCGCTTTGTGATGGCCAATGTGGAGCGAGGGCTGGAGCACGCGGTTGGTGAAAGGGTCCACGTCACCATGGACTCCTGGAGCAGCCGCTTCGGGACAGGCCGCTACCTGTCCTTCACTGTCCACTGGGTCAGCTTGGTGGAAGGGGGTGAGGATGGGAGAGCAGCAGCGGGCACAGCAGCAGCAGCAACACAGTGGGTGGTGCCACCCCGCAGGCTCAGGGGAACTGCAGCAGGTTCCTCCGATCCTCTGCCATCCTCCGGCACACCTGGCCAAACCCCCCGCCTCAGCAGCAGCGTGAAGGCCCGCCACTGCCAAGCGCTGCTGCACTTGGTCAGCCTTGGGAAGACCAAGCTGACGGCAACCCATGTGTTGGCCAAACTCCAGGAGCAGGAGAGGATTTGGCTGACCCCCAGAGGCCTCAGAGTCGGAGAGGTGGTGGCCGACAATGGGGCCAATCTGGTTGCCGCAATAGACAGGGGAAACCTGACCCACATCCCCTGTCTTGCCCACGTGCTGAACCTGGTGGTGCAGAAGTTCCTGCGCACCTACCAGGGGATGGGCGAACTGCTGGAAACGGCAAGGAATGTTGTGCGTCACTTCCGGCGCTCGGCTGCAGCCTGTGCGAGCCTGGAAGACGTGCAAAAGGAGCTGGATCTGCCACGCCATCGGCTGATCCTTGACGTTCCGACTCGCTGGAACTCCACCCTGGCGATGTTGGAGCGTCTGGTTGAATAGAGGCGCGCTGTCAAACAGTACCTTGCCCTGGCCACTGTTTCCGCAGCTCAGAGAAGGGACAAGACCAGCAACATCCCGTCCATCGTCCCCGATGATGACTGGAGGCACATGCAGCAGGTGTGCTTAGTGCTGGCTCCCTTCCTGCAGGCCACAAACATGGTGAGCAGGGACCATGCTATGGTCTGCGAGTGGGTGCCCCTGGTTTCTCTGCTGAACAGGGCCCTCGATGCTTTGCTGGAACAGGGAGCGGCAGCCTTGGACCAGCAGGAGCGGCAACCAGCTGCGCAGTCCACCTCTGAGGGGGAGGAGGAGGAGGACTTGGTGGAGGTCCCTGACCTGGCAGCTGATGAGGGGGATCAGCACAGCGCAGCTGAGTTGGTGCGGGGGTGGAGAGAGGATGAGGCGGCAGAGGAGGAGGATGAGGACAGCACTGACGTCGATGTGCCAGCAGACGTGGCCCGCCTCTTCCCAATGGCAGCGCACATGCTGACGTGCCTGCGCAGGGACCCCAGGGTGATCCAGATGAAGCAGAGGGAGGACATCTGGATCAGCATGATGTTGGACCCACGCCTCAAGGGGAAGTTGAGCCAGTTCCTGCCGCCTGCAGGAGGAGACCCAGTGCAACAAATAAGGAGCTTGCAGCAGGCCCTTGTTGAGCGCTTGGAGGAAGCCTTCCCCCAGCCTTCCACCCCCACTGTCCAGCAGCCAGCACAGAGGCAGCAGCAGGTGCCTGCATCCAGCAGCAGCAAGCGCCCCACAGACCTGCTGTCTCTCAGCCACGAGCTCTACAGGACTGTAGAGGCTCCGGCAGCAGTGACTAGAGAGGAGATGCATGCAGCAGCATCCTCCTCCGGTCACAGCCAGCGCCTGACCCGCATGGTGGCTGACTACATGGGGTCGTACAGCGGGCTTGACAGCGATGCCCCTGTTGATCCCATGGAGTATTGGGTCAAGCGCATGGAGATCTGGAGCAAGCTGGTGCAGTACGCCCTGGAAGTGCTGTCCTGCCCCCCTTCCAGCGTGCTGTCCGAGCGCTGCTTCAGTGCAGCTGGTGGCGTGGTCACCGAGAAACGCTCACGTCTGTCTCACAAGTCTGTGGACAGACTGACGTTTCTCAAGATGAACCAGGCGTGGGTGGAAGGCGAGTTCCTGGCCCCTGTTGTCGGCGAGAGGGGGACATGAACTGGCTGCCGGAACCATCGTTAATGTGCCTTACCACCCTTTACCACCTCCTGGCTCCTGCTCACTAAGCCAGCCTGGTTCACTTTGACTATTACGTCACCTGCAGCCACACATTTTACACCTACAGTGGGCTGCTGTGTACTGCCCTTCTGCTGTCTGTCTGTGTTTCCCACTGCCAGGGTACACAGATGATTTACCTTCTGCTGCCACTCTGCCACCAGCTATTACGTCAAACAATAGCTATATTGGTTGCAAAACCAAAAACCAAAAAACCATAAAAAAAAAAAAAAGGTTTAATTTTTCTGAGGTGCCCGGGTTGAAAACTGTGTTGTCCCAGTTGTGTATTGGACACAATGTGGGCTGCACGACCGCTGTCTGGGACCTCCTGTTGTGTTTATTTACAGCCCTGGTATCACCGCTAGGTACCAGGGCTATTATGTCACGGCGAGCTGCCTGCCTCATTGACTGCCTGCTGCCACACACTCATCCTCCTCCTCCTGCTGCTGAATTTACCTCCTGCTGTCTTTGTGTTTCCACTGCCAGGGAGCACATACAATGGCGCTTCCAACATGCGTGCGCCCACCAGCTATTTGTTACGCTCAAAAATAGCTGCATTCCTTTAAAAAAAAAATTGAAAAGAGAAATACGTGAAGAAGAAGAAGACGATATTGAAAAGGAAGGAGAAGATGAAGATGAAGAAGAAGAAGAAGATGAAGAAGATGATGAAGAAGAAGATGAAAAAGAAGAAGAAGATGAAGAAGATGAAGAAGAAGAAGATGAAGAAGAAGAAGAAGATGAAGAAGAAGAAGAAGAAGATGAAGAAGAAGAAGATGAAGAAGAAGAAGAAGAAGATGAAGAAGATGATGAAGAAGATGAAGAAGATGAAGAAGAAGAAGAAGAAGAAGAAGAAGAAGAAGAAGAAGAAGAAGAAGAAGAAGAAGAAGAAGAAGATGATGATGAAGAAGAAGAAGAAGAAGAAGAAGAAGAAGAAGAAGAAGAAGAAGAAGAAGAAGAAGAAGAAGAAGAAGAAGAAGAAGAAGAAGAAGAAGAAGAAGAAGAAGAAGAAGAAGAAGAAGAAGAAGAAGAAGAAGAAGAAGAAGAAGAAGAAGAAGAAGAAGAAGAAGAGGAAGAAGAAGAAGAAGAAGATATAGAAGAAGAAGAAGAAGATATAGAAGAAGAAGATCGAGAAGAAGAAGAAGAAAGATAAAGAAGAAGAAGAACAAGTATATACAGTAACACTACTGAACAAAATTAAGGACACAACTTCTCTTTCCACATTTTTTTTTAAAGGAACATCCCCACATAATCACTTGCTGTTGTTACTTGGAAAAAAAGAGGTTTCTTGCATCATTCACCCTCAAAACAAGTGTTGGAAGCTATTTAAGGCCAATTCGAATAGTCAGCTCGAATAGTTAGCTCGAATACCGACTCGAATAGTGAGCTCGAAGTCCGAGGTCAAATCGAATAGTAAAAATTATTCGACTCGAATATTCGACTGACCTCGAATAATTTACTATTCGAATTCGACCAAACTCGAATTTTAAAAAGGGGTATTTGAGCATCACTACTGCTGACAAGATTACAGTCTGTAGGGAGGCCTGTAAAGCTTCATAATGTTTATCTAAAGTGGATTCTAGCAAGGACGCTGTGATGGGTGTAATATCTGGAAGCCTATTGGCCTGTATTAGAGC
Organism: Hyperolius riggenbachi; assembly: GCF_040937935.1. Taxonomy (NCBI): domain Eukaryota; kingdom Metazoa; phylum Chordata; class Amphibia; order Anura; family Hyperoliidae; genus Hyperolius; species Hyperolius riggenbachi. Next base: position 343,629,879 of record NC_090649.1, on the reverse strand, counting down.
AGGAGAATCTTGTGTGTCAGCATGTGGTGCGGGCAGGACGGGCTTGGTGCCATCTTGGGAGGTCTGAGGATTGAAGGACCTGTCCATCAATCCAGATTGGGACGGCAGTTTGGGGCCCCCTTTTGTCGCCATCTCGGGCTGGAGTGCTTCAGCTGTTGTCCTCCATGAAAACCTTTCTGCAGATGCTGGTGTGTCGGACGGTGTGGCTGAAAGATGGGAGTGGTGGGGTGGAGCTCCGCTCTCAGGCGGCCATCTTGGGGCGGCTCACGCATATGCCTTTTCTTAATATATTGCTTCTAATAGTACATCTCCCATTGGAACTTGAGGTCATAAGTATGGGCGACTTCAACTTTCCAGACATTGACTGGAGTATTGAGGCTACCCATTCTGGTAAAAGCAGCAGATTTCTGGCAGCACTATAGGACAATTACTTGACTCAAATGGTAACTGAACCAACTAGGGGGCATGCGTTACTGGATCTGATCATTTCTAATAGACCAGATAATGTATCAAATGTGCAGGTTCAAGAACATTTGGGAAATAGTGATCACAACATGATAACGTTTGATCTGGTGACTGATAGGCCACGGGGCAGCGGGACCACTAAAACTATGAATTTTAGAAAAGCAAAGTTCACTCAAATTAGGCAGGCACTAAGTTTGGTGAACTGGGATAATGTACTACAAGGGGAAGACACTGAAGGGAAATGGCAAGCTTTTAAACTTATACTCAATCAATACTGTAGTATGTATATCCCATATGGAAACAAAATGTCTAGGAATAAAAAAAGGCCTCTATGGATGAATAGAAAGGTTAAAGATAAAATGAAGAGGAAAAAGAATGCCTATAAGGTCTTAAAACAGGAGGGGACCGAGGCTGCACTAAGCAATTATAAGGAGTGCAATAAAAATTGTAAAAAAGAAATTAGGCAGGCAAAGATTGAAGCTGAAAAACAAATCGCTAAGGATATCAAATCTAACCCAAAAAAGTTTTACAAGTACATTAACTCTAAAAAAAGAAAGGTTGACTGTATAGGACTCCTAAAGGATGAGGATGGGAACTCAATGGTGGATGACCAAGGTAAGGCAGAGTTATTAAATGCTTTCTTTGCTTCTGTCTTCACAAAAGAAACAGCACTGTTGCAAACTGCAGAGGCAGAAGAGTCTCAATCTTCTAACTGTAATATTAAATACTTAACGCAGGAAGAAGTGAAGGCAAGACTAAATAAATTAAAAATAGACAAGGCACCTGGCCCGGATGGCATGCATCCTCGGGTCCTAAGGGAATTAAGTTCAGTTATAGATAAACCCCTTTATCTTATCTTTTGTGACTCTCTTGCAACTGGCAGAGTCCCAGTGGATTGGCGTACAGCCCACGTTTTCCCATTATTTAAGAAGGGCAAAAAATCTGATCCAGGAAATTATAGACCTGTAAGTTTAACATCAGTTGTATGCAAACTATTTGAGGGGTTACTAAGAGATACTATACATGACTTCATAGTAGAAAATAATCTTATTTCTCAGCATCAACATGGGTTTACTAAAGACAGGTCCTGTTTGACTAACATGCTCAGCTTTTATGAGGTAGTGAATGCTAATATGGATATTGGGAATGCTGTAGATGTGATATACTTGGACTTTGCAAAGGCCTTCGACACTGTTCCCCACAAAAGTCTGGTGCAAAAGTTGAGGATGCAAGGACTGGGGAAGAGTCTGTGTTCATGGATAGGGAACTGGCTAATGGACAGAAAACAAAGAGTTGTGGTCAATGGATCGTACTCAAAATGGGAGACTGTTAGCAGTGGGGTCCCACAGGGGTCTGTTCTGGGTCCAGTGCTCTTCAATTTATTTATTAATGACCTAGTAGATGCAGTAGTGAGCAATGTTGCTATTTTTGCAGATGATACAAAATTGTGCAGAATCATCAACTCTCAGGAAGATAGTGTCATATTGCAACAGGATCTGGATAGGATGGCTATATGGGCACATACATGGCAGATGAAATTCAATGTTGACAAATGTAAGGTCATGCATTTTGGACGTACTAATGGTCTAGCACCATACAAAATAAATGGGATACAGTTGGGGACATCAAACGTGGAGAAGGACTTAGGAGTACTCATTGACAACAAGTTAAATAATCGTACTCAATGCCAAGCAGCTGCAGCTAAAGCTAACAACATTTTGGGATGCATTAAAAGGGAAATAAAAACTCGAGATGCTAGCATAATATTGCCCCTGTTTAACTCTCTAGTAAGGCCACATCTGGAATATGGAATTCAGTTCTGGGCACCACATTACAAAAAAGATATTGCAGTTTTAGAGCAGGTGCAGAGACGAGCAACAAAATTGATGCGTGGGATGGAAGGTCTCACTTATCGAGAAAGGTTAGATAAACTGGGGTTATTTAGTCTAGAGAAAAGACGCCTTAGAGGGGATCTAATTAACATGTATAAATACATCAGAGGGCAATATAATACCTTGGCGGATGACCTTTTTGTCCCTAGGCCTTCTCAAAGGACTAGAGGACATGATCTGCGCATGGAGGAAAAACGTTTTAACCATTTATTTAGGAAAGGGTTCTTTACAGTAAGAGTGATTAAGATGTGGAATGCATTGCCACAGGAAGTCGTTATGGCAAACTCTATACCTGCATTTAAAGGGGGCTTAGATGCTTTTCTTGCGTTGAAAGACATCCATGGCTACAATTACTAGGTAATGCCTAATGATGTTGATCCAGGGATTTTATCTGATTGCCATCTGGAGTCGGGAAGGAATTTTTCCCTTTAGGGGCTAATTGGACCATGCCTTGTAAGGGTTTTTTCGCCTTCCTCTGGATCAACAGGGATATGTGAGGGAGCAGGCTGGTGTTGTACTTTATACTGGTTGAACTCGATGGACGTATGTCTTTTTTCAACCAAAATAACTATGTAACTATGTAACTATGTAACTATGTAACTTCCTCCGTGCTGCAGATCTGTCAGAGCTGGGGAGCTTACCAGTCTTCACATTCTGCAGCCTTCACCTCCATCATCAATTTGAGCTTCCAGTTTTGAGCATTCCTGCTTGCACTTCTCACCACCCCTCACCTACGAGTCACATTACACTGGGGAGCAGAAGAAGACAGAGCACCAAGGCAATCTCTCTATTTTATGAAAGGGGCAAAGAGGAGGATGTGGGGACACTGCAGAGCTGCATCCCATTGTTCGCTGCCTTGAGGCACCTGGGACACGTGCTATATGTGCACATCAATCTGTCTCTGTTGCAGCAGCTACCCGGAACAGAAGGGGCAGAGCCACAGATCAGGAGGGGGCAGGGCCCGGCCGAGGCAACGGCTGAAGAGGCTCCAGCCTCAGGGCGCAGTGTAGGAGGGGGTGCACCATTCATTCAGCTGTCATTCTCAATTGTGTTTGTGAAGCACAAAGAAATAAGAAAAGGGCATACATAGCAGTGACTGCAAGCCAGATAACTAGAGATTAAGGTGTTGGGGATGTTGGGGGCCCTGGGGCGCCTCTTAGTCTAATAGCGATTAGTGTGTGAAGGCTGGTGTGGGAGGGATGGAGGGGCGCACTTTGCTGTCTCAGCCTTGGGTGCTGAAGGACCTTGTCCCGGCTCTGGGAGGGGGTGGTGTCACAGATCGCTATGGAATGGAGCCATGTGTCAGAACTGCAGCTCTAGCTGCTGGTTGGCACTCCAGGCCATTGCCTGTAGTGCCTGTGCACTTAAACGGCCTTGCAACTTGCAGTGAAGTATGGTCGCTGCAGTCCACAGTGAAAGAATAGTTATTTTGGGTAATCGAGATCAGAAGACCTGGAGCAGAATTTAGCAATATCTGCACCACACTAGTTCAAGGTTTGATATAACCCTGTAGTTGTAATGTCCTGTGGGTGTGTGATGTGATTGGGCGAATCTGCTTGGTCGAATTGTGCAATATGATTTGTCCAATCTGATTGGTCTAATAATGCAATTCCATTGGTCTAGTCTGATTGGGCCAATCAGACAATTTGATTGGGCCAATCTGATTAGTACTATTTAATTAGTCCAGTTTTGTAATCTGAGGTGGAGCAGATGCAGCATAGCCCACATCGCTAGTTAATCAATAACATCCCTGTAAAAATCTTCCTTCTCATAATTATACATATACTATATATGTTTTAAACACATCCTTAAAAAAAATCGAATTCCAATTCCCATTACCCGATGTGTATTTTGTCTGGGATGAGATCCAATACAGGATTTTGACAAATTTGTCCATTTCTATATAAAGCTAACAAAATTTTGGGATGCATTAAAAGGGAAATAAAAACTCGAGATGCTAGCATAATATTGCCCCTGTTTAACTCTCTAGTAAGGCCACATCTGGAATATGGAATTCAGTTCTGGGCACCACATTACAAAAAAGATATTGCAGTTTTAGAGCAGGTGCAAAGACGAGCAACAAAATTGATACGTGGGATGGAAGGTCTCACTTACCAAGAAAGGTTAGATAAACTGGGTTTATTTAGTCTAGAGAAAAGACGCCTTAGAGGGGATCTAATTAACATGTATAAATACATCAGAGGGCAATATAATAGCTTGGCGGATGCGCTTTTTGTCCCTAGGCCTTCTCAAAGGACTAGAGGACATGATCTGCGCATGGAGGAAAAACGTTTTAGCCATTTATTTCGGAAAGGGTTCTTTACAGTAAGAGTGATTAAGATGTGGAATGCATTGCCACAGGAAGTCGTTATGGCAAACTCTATACCTGCATTTAAAGGGGGCTTAGATGCTTTCCTTGCGTTGAAAGACATCCATGGCTACAATTACTAGGTAATGCCTAATGATGTTGATCCAGGGATTTTATCTGATTGCCATCTGGAGTCGGGAAGGAATTTTTTCCCTTTTGGGGCTAACTGGACCATGACTTGTAAGGATTTTTTTGCCTTCCTCTGGATCAACAGGGATATGTGAGGGAGCAGGATGGTGTTGTACTTTGTTCTCTGGTTGAACTCGATGGACGTATGTCTTTTTTCAACCAAAATAACTATGTAACTATGTAACTGCTCGGATACCACTTTTCACTATCACTATCTGGAACTAATTTGGATCCAGATACCTAGATATCTGATTTGGGTCGTATATCCGAGTTTACAATTTTGAAACCCGAATTGAATTCAGATACCCGACCCCAGTATCTGGCCGGATTTAGATATCTGAATTGAAAACCGGAAATGGTCTTTTAAAGGCTTCTTAACTGTTTTAGAAGCTAAAAACATACCACCTCCTCCCTCTCTCTCTCGTCTTCCAGGGATTTGTAGTATGTTAAAAGCACTTTCACACTAGCTCAGGAATAAATATATATTACTGTTGATTGTTATACTGTGTTTGACCTTTTGCCTGTTTCTCTGACTTCTCTCTGCCTTACGATTCTGTACCTCTGCCAATCTGATCTGTTGCCGACCTCTGCCTGAATACTCACTTTGCTCTAGCCTGCTGATTCTGTACCTCTGCCAATCTGATCTGTTGTCGACCTCTGCCTGATTCCTTACATTGTTATTGCCTGCCGATTTCGTACCTTATATGTCAGATCTGTTACCGACCGTGTCTGTTGACCATTCTTAATATCTGTATCAGTGACAGTATCGCCTTCTGTCACTGTTTGTAAGACACTTTCCTTGCTGGGATTATCTTATCTGTCTGCTAGTGCCCTCATAAACTAGCAAATCGTTACAACACGGTAGTGGTAAAGCATTTCTGCCTGTAATGCCATATGACAATGCCACTTTGAGGTTATAGCACTATAAGTCTAAGCATGTTGTTTTGAATATCATTATGGCGTGCAAAGTTCCCGCTTAACCCTTCGCGCCCGATCTGCTTCATTACAAACACTAAGTAACTGCAGAAGAACCAAAATGATGACCACTTCTCAATTCTCATTACATTACTATCTCTAGAAGCCGCTGGTATGGAGACTGATCAAGTTTTACCGCCGTGATAGCTATCTCACTCTTATATCCCTGAAGTTGTTATGGAAGCATTTCATGATGTCTATGTATACTGTAGGCAGTTAGAAATGTTTGTTTTCTATTTCAAATGCCGTTAATATGATACCAGCAACGGTCTGCTTTATGTGCTAAGCGTTTGGTTTATCTACAGTGGGTTGCAAAAGTATTCGGCCCCCTTGAAGTTTTCCACATTTTGTCATATTACTGCCACAAACATGAATCCATTTTATTGGAATTCCACATGAAAGACCAACACAAAGTGGTGTACACATGAGAAGTGGAACGAAAATCATACACGATTCCAAACATTTAAATACAAATAAATAACCGCAAAGTGGTGTGTGCATAATTATTCGGCCCCCTTTGATCTGAGTGCAGTCAGTTGCCTATAGACATTGCCTGATGAGTGCTAATTACTAAATAGAGTGCACCTGTGTGTAATCTAATGTCAGTACAAATACAGCTGCTCTGTGAGGGCCTCAGAGGTTGTCTAAGAGAATATTGGGAGCAACAACACCGTGAAGTCCAAAGAACACACAAGACAGGTCCAAGACAGGTCAGGGACCAAGTTATTGAGAAATTTAAAGCAGGCTACAAAAAGATTTCCAAAGCCTTGAACATCCCAAGGAGCACTGTTCAAGCGATCATTCAGAAATGGAAGGAGTATGGCACAACTGTAAACCTACCAAGACAAGGCCATCCACCTGAACTCACAGGCCAAACAAGGAGAGCGCTGATCAGAAATGCAGTCAAGAGGCCCATGGTGACTCTGGACAAGCTGCAGAGATCTACAGCTCAGGTGGGAGACTCTGTCCATAGGACAACTATTAGTCATGCACTGTACAAAGTTGGCCTTTATGGAAGAGTGGCAAGAAGAAAGGCATTGTTAACAGAAAGCATAAGAAGTCCCGTTTTCAGTTTGCCACAAGCCGTGTGGGGGACACAGCAACCATGTGGAAGAAGGTGCTCTGGTCAGATAAGACCAAAATGGAACTTTTGGGCCAAAATGCAAAACATATGTGTGGCAGAAAACGAACACTGCACATCACTCTGAACACACCATCCCCACTGTCAAATATGGTGGTGGCAGCATCATGCTCGGGGGGTGCATCTCTTCAGGGACAGGGAAGCTGGTCAGAGTTGATGGGAAGATGGATGGAGCCAAATACAGGGCAAACTTGGAAGGAAACTTCTTGGAGACTGCAAAAGACTTGAGACTGGGGCGGAGGTTCACCTTCCAGCAGGACAATGACCCTAAACATAAAGCCAGGGCAACAATGGAATTGTTTAAAACAAAACATATCTATGTGTTAGAATGGCCCAGTCAAAGTCCAGATCTAAATCCAATCGAGAATCTGTGGCAAGATCTGAAAACTGCTGTTCACAAACGCTGCCCATCTAATCTGACTGAGCTGGAGCTGTTTTGCAAAGAAGAATGGGCAAGGATTTCAGTCTCTAGATGTGTAGATGAGACATACCATAAAAGACTGGCAGCTGTAATTGCAGCAAAAGGGGGCCGAATAATTATGCACACCCCACTTTGCAGTTATTTATTTGTAAAAAATGTTTGGAATGATGTATGATTTTCGATCCACTTCTCACATGTGAACCACTTTGTATTGGTCTTATGTGGAATTCTAATAAAATTGATGCAAGTTTGTGGCAGTAATGTGACAAAATGTGGAAAACTTCAAGGGGGCTGAATACTTTTGCAACCCACTGTATATTCTCATGTGGGATTTGAGGTTATGTTTTCCTTTTTTTTTTTTTAAAAAAGTTAATTAGAAGTTGTTCAGTCTAACTTTGGAGAAATTTCCCCCACTTTGGGTACGAAGAGATAGTGGAGAACTAACCTCCATCACCTCCCCCCCCCCTCCTCCTCCCCTCTCCCCCCCCCTCCCTCTCCCCCCCATCCCTTTTCTCTCCACAGTCCTCTCCTCCTTCCCCCCCCCCCATACAGGTCCCACCCCCTCTAGTATGGTCCGATCTGAAAGTACTGGTTGATAATTTTCCTAGTAAATCCTCCCTACAAAATATAAGATAGGCCACACTCAGTGTTACTGGAATGATGTAATGCCGTCTATACACAGATAATCTCCTAAATTTACTTATGGCAGTCTACAACCTGCACCTCTCACTCTCCAACATGGATATTTACCTGACCTTCAGAGGGCAGTATAGACCAGGATGGGAGAGGAATACTGTTCCTATAGCTTAGGAGCTCATATAATCGCATTAATCTAACATGGTGCCTGCTGCGGCTCCTTTATTCTTATTTGATATATGCTATGCATACAGCAGATGGATTATATTTATACTATGTATATTGCTCATTGTTATCTTACTTGCTATGATCCTAATGTGCTATAATTGAACAGTCCTAGTGATTCTGCAGATAGACATAGGAATCATACTTAACTGCACAAGAGAGGAAATTGGGAGGTAACAGAGGGATAAGAAATGCTAGCGGGTTTTTTTTTTTAATTATTTTTTATTTTATTTATTTTTTCTTACTTTTTATTATCTTTTTCTCATGCCACCTTTTAGCATATGGAGAATGTGCATTCTGTTCTCACCACTTGAGGGCAGCAAACCACTATTAAAAGCTTCACTACCAAGCACGTTCCCTGCTGCTGCAGAGGTGTTTCATGATTAAAAGCTCCTGGATCTCACACTATTATAGTTTCATAATTTGTGCTAATCATCCAATGGTGTGGCTTAAATGGTTATGCTGGCTATGCTTTTTTACTTTATTATGATAACCCCTAATCTAAAGTATGCCACACCACACATTTCCCTGTTATCCCTAACTGTAATATGATTATTGTCTAGTTATATACTTAAATGTTCATCAACACCATTTAAGAGGTTATAGAGTCCTTCAAAGACACTACTCCTTATATGCTATGTATATGTTCACTTAAATATACACTGTGTGTAATAAACACCCTCACGCGCTATTTTATAAACTTTGACCTGGTATGGCTTTACTTGGGTTGTCATCAACTACCACTAACAGACAAGCTGATAAATGAGACAACTATGTTTGCCTCCTCCCATAGAAATGCTTCTGATCTGTCTCTTAGGTCAACTACAACTAGAATATATACCTGCTATTGCCCAATACCCCGGCCCATCTAACCCCCCCTTTTCCCCACCCCCTCCCCTCCCCCTACACTATCACTACTTCTTACCCTTCTCCACTTACACAAAAGATCTGCTAGCACAGTGTATGTTTAGGTGCTCATTTACCCTAAAGGTTATATGCATACCTCCCAACTTTTTGAGTTGAGAAAAAGGGGCACTTAACCATTTATGCCTCCAGGACGTAGTACCTACATCCAGGAGGCCACGTGCGCGTCCGCGCGCTCCCGCGGCCGATCGCGCGTGTGCACGCGCACTCCCGGCCGCGGATTCAGTAGCCCAGGAATCAATGTATCGGGCTATGGTGCCCGATCACTGATTCCTCTCCCCCGCTAAAAAAGCGACAGCTTCTCTCGGAAGCTACGCTTTTTCTGAAGCTCTGTCCCTCTTTATATCCCACCCTCCCAAAAATGCCCACATAAAATGTTTAATAAAAAAAAAAAAACATTACTATAAAAAACAAAAAAAAACACATAAATATTTACCTAAGGGTCTAAACTTTTTTTAATATCTATGTAAAGATGAAATATTTTTCTCTATTTTTTTTATAAGCTTGTAAATAGTGATGGATGCAAAACGGAAAAAATGCTCTTTTATTTCCAAATAAAATATTGGCGTGATACATTGTGATAGGGACATAATTTAAACGGTGAAATAACCGTGACATATGGGCAAATACAATACGTGGGTTTTAATTATGGAGGCATGTTTTATTTTAAAGCTATAATGGCCAAAAACTGACAAATAATGAATTTTTTCATTTTTTTTCTTATTCTTACTGTTAAAATGCATTTACAGTAAGGTAGCTCTTAGCAAAATGTACCCCCCCCCCCCCCAAAGAAAGCCTAATTGGTGGTGGAAAAAACCAGATATAGATCAGTTCATTGTGATAAGTAGTGATAAAGTTATAGGCTAATGAATGGGAGGTGAACATTGCTCGGATGCATAACGACTGTGAAAACGACTGAAGGCTGAACTGGTTAAACCACGCCCCTGCCACACACACCCCTGCCACACCCCTAGTCACGCATACCATAAAGATTTGATAAGAAAAATATGTTGTATAATAATTCAATACACACTGGTCCTTTCTATCCTGGTGCATTTTCCTTCGTATTAACATTTGAAAATAAGAGATATGCACGAGCACTTCGAATTCAGCAGGCTACAAATTATATTCCATATATTAATGATACCTGCGCTAGGAAACACTATGATACTCCAGCAATAGCGCGCATATTCAAGAGCTTCTATGAAAAGTTATATGACGTACATAATCACTCCCATAAACAAGCAGACCCCTCTCTACCCCAGCGTATAAGGGAGTACATTCAAAAATCCGGAATGCCCACTATCCCTGAGGCAGGGCTAGAGGAGCTGGGTGAGCCTATTTCACTGTCTGAATTACAATTAGCCTTTTCGCAGATGCCCACTGGTAAGGCCCCGGGGCCTGACAGTTTTGCTCTTGACTACTATAAATTATACCTGCCGACACTTCAGACTCCCCTGCTTAAGGCACTGAATTCTATTGCGGACCCTGACAACCCAACGACTTTCCCAGACGACATGCTGACCTCCCATATCTCCGTACTCCCAAAACCTGGAAAGGACGTCTCCTCCTGTGCAAACTATAGGCCCATTTCGCTGCTTAACATTGATCTTAAGGCCTATGCTAAAATACTGGCGAATCGTTTATCCCCCTTCATTTCTCAATTAGTACACTACGATCAAGTGGGGTTTATTCTAACGAGAGAGGCCAGGGACTATACCCTGAGGACTCTGATGGCAATCCACTGGGCACGGTCGAAGGCCTCACCGATGATGCTATTATCTACAGACGCGGACAAGGCCTTTGATCGTGTCCGGTGGGAATTCATAGAGGGCACACTATGTCATATCGGACTCCCCCGGTGCCTACTAACTCACATCATGGCATTATATGGGGCACCAACTGCCAAGATCAAGATAAATGGGGAACTTTCTGAGCCTTTACGCATTTATAATGGCACACGTCAGGGATGCCCCCTGTCTCCATTCATCTTCGTCCTCTCGTTGGAGCTACTTTTATGCACTATCCGGGCCAACCCAGACATCATGGGTCTACAACTACCTACTTCACAGCATAAGATAGCAGCCTATGCTGGTGATCTTCTTTTCTTTATCACCAATCCCCATATTACGGTCCCTAACCTAGTACAAGATTTTGTTACATATGGTGATCTGGCTGACCTTAGGATCAATTATGAGAAAAGTGAGGCTCTGAATGTAGGTCTGACCCCCCTTCAACAATCATTACTAGAAAATAACTTTGCATTTAAGTGGGCCCCTAAGGCTATTACATACTTAGGTACTAAAATCTCAAGTGACCCGGTGGAGCTCTTCTCCCTTAACTATACCCCCCTACTAACTAAGATTAAATCGGACCTCAAAAGGTGGGATGTGGCCAAATTTACTTGGTTCGGCAGAGTCAATATTATCAAAATGAATGTGCTCCCCCGGCTCCTCTATATCTTTCAGACATTACGTATCCCAGCCCCGCATCATACTTCAAGGAAATAAGTTCATGCTTCAGGAGGTTCATCTGGCGAGGTAAGCCGCCTAGGCTTAAACATGCCCTGATAACACAACCAAAGAATCTGGGGGGCATGGCGGTGCCGGACATGGCATTATACCATGCTGCTGCGGTACTATTACGAATAGTGGACTGGCACCGTCATGGCCCATACAAAAGGTGGGTGGAAATGGAGGGAGACTTGGCTGGTCCTCAATTAATTCACTTGCCATGGGCTGGGAAACTAACCGTTCCCCAGGGTACAGTGCACCCTATGATTGGTGATACTCTAAAACTTTTTCATAGACTTAATGGGTCCCTCCAACTCTCCCCATGGCCTTCTCCGATGATTCCACTATTAGATAGGAACACGAAAAGAGGCATATGGTCAGTGGAGGAAATCCCCCCCATTAAGGGCATATCATCTGCTAAATAACGGCAAGTGGAAGGACATCTCTACCTTACGCACCCTTTTACAAGACCCAACTCTAGACCACTGGTCGTACCTGCAATTTAAACATTATCTCCTTAGCCTAGCCCCCAGGAGCTCCTTGAGCAGGAACCTAACTCAATTCGAAAGATTATGCAATGGGGAGGGGTTTACATCTAAAGGAATTTCTCAGCTGTACTCTCTGCTTGTTGTTGGTCTAGACCTGTCTGATTCCCTGAAGCTTAAGTGGGAGCAGGCTCTGCAAAAAATCTTCTCTGACGAATAGTGGTGAAAGATTCTTATATTATCACAAAAAGCCTCTATCTCAGCAAAATTGCAAGAATCTGGCTATAAGATACTCACGCAGTGGTATTACACACCTGACAGACTGCAAAAAATGTTCCCATCTTCCAATCCCAATTGCTGGCGCTGCTCGACACATAGGGGCACCTTAGTACATGTTTTTGGGAATGCTCTAAATTGGCCCCTTTTTGGGACAAAATTAAAGCCATAATCTCAAAAGTTACGGGTGTGAGTTCCTCTGATGACCCCTCATATTATCTTTTGCATAACACTCCAAGACAGCTTGGAAAATATAAGAGGTCTCTCTCTAAGCATTTGATTAATGCAGCAAGGTTGCTGATCGCACGTCACTGGAAATCTACCCAGATACCTCCTGTGACTGAATGGATCAGGGAGATCCAACAAATTAAATTGATGGAAAATTTAACCCACACAATGCATAAGCGAGAAGAACAATTCAGCCGTACTTGGGCGCCGTGGCATGAATATGAGGAGTCTGAGGAGTTTAAGCAGTTGATGGCCTAGTCTCATAAACATGAGCATTACCTAGATCCCCCCCCTGATGTGGGTGTAGTGAAGCCATAACACATTGCACCATGGAGAGGACAGTAGTCTTTTCCATGCATTTGCAACCCTTGGGCTTGGTTCCCTGAACACCGGTCCCTGATCTCTCTCTTTTCTTCTCACCTATCTCTCTTCTACCTGTCCTGTCTTTCTCCCTTCTCTCTATCTCTGTCTCCTATGCCCTTTGAGGGCACAGTAATCATAATAGGTATCTAGGGTATTAGCGGTTTCTTGGGAACATCCCAGATTAGGTTTCGTATAATTGCCCCCAGATTGTACTATAATCTTCTCCATGGCGTTGGAACTTGGGGAAATGATCCCTCTGGGCCCTGAGTCCCCCCTCCTTATCACCACTAACATAGACTACAATCTGGACTTCAGCACAAGGTCATAACCTTATTATCTTGAGTTTTTTCTTTTATCATACTACTGCAAATAGATTAAAGTGCTAATGCGCTATCCCATGACTCTGATCATGGGTAAATAATTCTCACAGATGTCCCAGAGGAACCGTTTTTGTATTCCCTGCAATTAGCTTCTCTAGCAGAAATGGACGTTCTTTCACGGCACTGGTTGACCGTGTAATATGTTTATATACTGTTTGTTTTCCTTGTATATATGGAACGTTTGTAATGTACAGAAAAGATACTGTAAACAGCTACTATTACTTGTTACCTTTTTGAAAAATTCAAAAATAAAGAATCTTTAAAAAAAGAAAATAAGAGATATATCAATTTAAAAGATGGGAATAAAGTTTAAAGGCAGTTAAACACATTTTTCAGTAGAGAAATACATATATTTACATAGGAAGAGGGACAAAGTCCTGAAAGAGGGACAAATGAGGAGGAAAGAGGGACAGAGGGACAAGGCTCCCAAAGAGGGACTGTCCCTCCGAAAGAGGGACAGTTGGGAGCTATGGTTATACGTATTGGTCTTCTATAAATGGCTAAACCTTATCCTGCTACTCTGTCTATAACCTCAAGATTTGGCCGCCTTCGTCCTGGGTGTCCCCCCCCCCCCCCCCCCCCCCGGCCCTCTGCCTCTGTAAGTTAATGCTGGCCTTCTTTTTCTGGAAAGCCAAGTTACTTACTTTTAACACAAATATCCACACTTAATATTCTTTCATGGAATGTCAGAGGCCTTGGATCCAAAATCAAGCGTTCACTGGTTTTAACTTTGTTAACCAACACTCACCACAAATCTGCTTGTTACAGGAAACCCACCTAGTAGGCAGCAAGATTCTTGCTCTCAAGAAACCCTGGTACTCTTATATAGTTAGATAGTAATGTGATTGTTTGTAGTCAGCTAGTGTATAGTCAGGGGCGCTTCTAGCCATTTTGTCACTCCAGGCAAGAAAACTTTTGGCGCCCCTGTCCCCCCCCCCCCCCCCCCCACACACACACGTAGTGTCAACCCTTATTCCACAACACAATAACACACTGGTTGGATTGCTGGCTGTGGGTCTGTGACAAGCAAACTGCACACCCTCAGCCAGTCGTCCGTCCTCCATTCAGTACAGCAGCACCACCTCCAACTTTCTGCTGTGCAACTAGTAGAGATCAGCACACACTGCAGTACAGGTACAGAGTCACAGCTTATACTGTAGGTACTGGAGGTAGAAGAGATCAGCACACGCTGCAGCTAGTTTACTATCAGCGCAGGCAAAGAGTAACAGCTTATACTGGAGGAAGCAGAGATCAGCACATGCTGCAGCTAGTTTACTATCAGTACAGGTACAGAGTAACAGCTTATACTGCACATACTGGAGGCAGCAGAGATCAGCACACACCGCATCTAGTTTACTATCAGTACAGGCACAGAGTAACAGCTTATACTGTACATACTGGGGGTAGCAGAGATCAGCACACACTGCAGCTAGTTTACTATCAGTACAGGCACAGAGTAACAGCTTATACTGTACATACTGGAGATAACAGAGATCAGTACACACTGCAGCTAGTTTACTATCAGTGCAGGCACAGAGTAACAGATTATACTGTACATATTGGAGGTAGCAGAGATCAGCACACACTGCACCTAGTGTACTATCAGTACAGGCACAGAGTAATGCTGGGTACACATAATGCGATTTCCTGCTCAATCGGCGGGATCGATCGATTATTTCTGACATGTTCGATTGGGTTTTGATCGATACAGCCGTCGATTTTGCATACTTAACATGAGTAAATCAATGGCTGCATCGATCAGGACCTGATCGAAGATGTCAGAAATAATCGATCGACCAGTCGATCGAGCGGGAAATCGCATCATGTGTACCCAGCATAACAACTTATATTGCACATACTAAAGGCAGCAGAGATCAGGACACACTGCAGCTAGTAAAAGATGCCTCAAAGGAATACCACTGCTCCCTGTCTGATTGTACAGCGCTCAGCCACTTTCCCAGCTGTGCACTTAAAACTAACTGTCTTCTAGCAGTCTGCAGTCCCTGAAAAAAATAACATGTTCAAGAATTCCTAATTGTCAGCCTGAAGATGAGCAGTGGGCTTTAAAGATAGGTTGCTACCGGTAATTCCTTGTTGTAAGCAGGTTGGGAACTGGAGGAGTTGAAATGTCAGTTATCACAAACCAGAGGTGGGATGTCTCTGGTGGGCAGGTGACTTGCAGGGGTCAGGCAGAGGTGGATATCTGAAACCCTGGAATACAAAGGGAATCCCAGAGGTGGGGAAGAGTGGGAGAGAATAACTTTCCAAAAAAGCTCAGCTCTGAGGATCTCTGATCCATTCCACCATCTGAATGTAACCAATTGCCATTTGCTGCTAAATGCCTCTCTCCTCTGACCACAAAGCATGCTTTAGATATTCACGTTAATCTGTCTCACACAGCCTCAGCCAATACCCACCAGGGAGCCCCCTGCTTGTTTTTTTTGGGGGGCAGTAAAGTATTCTAGCCTCCACCTGTGGATCGTTGCTGACTTATTTTCCTCCCCTTCTATTATACAAATGTTGAGGACAGCCAGCTAGAGCTCACAGTATAGGCTGGCTTAAAAAAAAAAAGCACAAAACAGACACACAAGGGGACAATATAGGCTTCCTCGAACTAGGCCTGGCTGCTGTCACCCCTGCTGCCTGGATTACTGTGAGATGATGATTCCAGGCTCCCACAAGGACACCAACAACCTAACTCTGATTCCCCCAGGCCCCACGCAAACACAGGCTACTGTCCTAACTGCTCCTTCTCCCATTGATTGATGAACAGGAGAAACAGGACTGTCTTGCTTACCCCTTGTCCAGACTCCTGGCGGGCAGCGGCTGGCCAGCTGGGGATCGTCATCTCTGCAGGTCTGCTTGACACTGACGATTCCCTCCGTGGTGTTAGCAGAGGGGGCAGCAGGCAGGGGGGCAGCGCTCTTCTCCCTTTCTGCCTCTGACCTGCCGCCATCCTCCTCATGTGCAAAAGGGTGGGTGGGCTTAGGGCTCAGGCAGACTCCAGGCTCAGGCTGTCTCTGTAGTGCAGCCAGCAGTGGCGCCCAAAATCAAAATGCCTGGTCACACTCACACACGCTGCCTGCGTGCACGTGTGACAGGCGGGAGCGGAGTTAGAGGCGGCACCGCACGTAGTAAACAAACTACTCGTGCGGCTGCTCGCTCTGAGGAGGGAGCGGTCCGGTAGGCGGCACAGCTGCCTATCAGAGGCGCAGCAGCTGCTGCAGCAGCATGATTAAAAGAATAAAAAAAAAAACACGACTGGCCCCCCTGCGTTGCGCTCTATCTCCCATGGCGCTCTAGGCAAATATTTAGAGTTGCCTGATGGCTGAGACGGCCCTGTGTATAGTGTATACTGTGCTAGGCTAGAGTTAGTCTGTGTGCAGGCTAGGCCTGCTATCCTAGGGCAGCCTTAGCCTACTACTAGCTTAGGTAGGTTAGGGATTCTAGTTAGTTGTGTACTTACTTATTACTAGTGTAGTTAATTATTTAGTACTGCTGTAGTCTGTTAGTTTATTAGCTTCAGTACTGTGTTAGTTAGTTACTGACTGTGTACACTGTACAGGCCAGCAAACATCTGTTGTGATCTGTGACAGTTATCAGCCCGACCCTATTGATTGATTGCGTCTGACCGTGTGTGACCGACTGTATTTGTCACCAACTGTCTGCGCCGCACAACTTAGTTATTTGAAGTACACTAGGGATTTATTTGTTACCTGCGTACGACTACAAGTACCCGTTCAGTTAATTTTTTGTACTGTTAGTGTGCGATTTTATTAGCTTCTGTACTGTGTGTAATAAATAATAGTTAGTCACATCACAGGCCAGCATCCGTTGAGTGACCTGCGACTGTTACCTGCCCGACTGAATTGATTGATTGCGTCGTCTGACCATGTGTGACGACTTGTCACCAACTGTGTGTGCCGCACAACTTAGTTATTTGAAGTATGCTAGGGATTTATTAGTTACCTGCGTACAACTACTAGTACCCATTCAGTTAATTTTTCAACCGTTAGTGTGTGATTTTATTAGCTTCTGTACTGTGTGTAATAAATAATAGTTAGTCACATTACAGGCCACCAGCATCCGTTGTGAGTGACCTGTGACTGTCACCTGCCCAACCTTATTGATTGATTGCGTCTGAACGTGTGTGACCGACTTTGTCACTAACTGTCTGCCGCACAACTTATTGTAGTACTCTAGGGATTTATTAGTTACCTGCGTGCGTACTACTACTACTACTACTACTACTACTACTACTACTACTACTACTACTGTCTACTACTACTACTACCCGCTCAGTTAATTTTTTCCACTGTTACTGTGTGATTTTATTAGCTTCTGTACTGTGTAATAAATAATGGTTACATCACAGGCCAGCATCCGTTGTGAGTGACCTGTGACTGTCACCTGCCTGACCCTATTGATTGATTGCGTCAGACCGTGTGTGTCGTATGTCACTGTCCATCATACGAGTTAGTTAGTACTGTAGTATACTACACTACTGCTATTAGTAGTAGTACTACTACTATTTAAGGAGAGACGGGCTATCTCAGACAACGACCATTGAATGGTGTGATAAGGTGCACTTTGACACTGGTCAGTGCAAAAACCTTATATGCGCTTTTATGCAGTATGGGTCCAGTTTGCATGGACCCACAATGTAAGTAATGTGTTTTATTTGATGAAAATTGTGGAATAAAGCTTGTAACCCCCTGTTGCTGGAAACTACTAAGCCTGGCTTGTTGTTTGTCCATTGGTGGTGGACACTGTGTATCTAATAAGCACTGGGTGACTACAAATAAAGTATAGAGAAACCGAGAGCCCAATATAGTGTAGTATGTTAAGCATAAATGAAGTAAAGGTTATCGTGAGAAAATTATACTCACAAACATGGGTTACCACAAAGGCAACCACTGTATAGGCAGGTGAGGAGATTAGACCTGTCCTCACTCAGGGATAAGAAGTTGCTCTCTGTAGATGCGAAAGGGGGTAGATCACCCCTCCACCAGGGGTGGACACAGTATAGCAGTAGGAGAACAGAGGTGCCAGCAGGATAAAAGCAGATAAAAACTTTAACATTTGCTGGGAGGAAGCGGTGGACTTACCTCCATAAAGCAGACACGAAAGACTGTCTGAATAGTAGCAATCACATTTATTAACTAGTACCCCAAAACAGTGCAATGCGTTTCGCAGGCCAAGCCCGCTTCATCAGGCAACAAACATGGGTACAAGACAGAATTTCAGCAATAGCAGGTGTAGCTCCTCAGTGAGTCGGCCGCGGGAGGGTTTCTTTAACCTTTTTTTTTAGCATGTAGCTAGCCTAGCACTAGCTACATGCTTCCCCCCTCCCCAGGAAACACCTTTCTGAACGGGATTTCCATGAGGGCTTCCCCCGTCGACGTGCGCAATGACGTCACCGACGTCATGATGTCAGAGGGAGTCCCGATCCACCCCTCAGCGCTGCCTGGCACTGATTGGCAAGGCAGTGCACGGGTCTCGGGGGGGGGGGGCACCCACTGATGCGGCGGGTAGCGGCGAATCGGCATAGGGTGGCGGCGATCATAATTAACACGCAGCTAGCAAAGTGCTAGCTGCGTGTATAAAAAAAAAATTATGCAGATCGGCCCAGCTGGGCCTGAGAAATCCTCCTGCGCGGCTTACCCCGTGGCCTCCACCACCGCTTGAGGCCATGATCACGGTGACCCCATCGACCAGCCTGCCCTCAATGAGCACGCTCTTCTCCCCAGAGACTGTGACCATATCCTCCTGCTGTCCTGCTGTCTGTGGTCCCACCGCCAGGGTCCACAACATACAATACATTGCCTGCTGCCAGTGCCACATGTCACTCCTCCTCCTGCTGCCGCTGCTGCTGTATTTATCCTCCTGCTGTCTGTGATCTCACCGCCAGGGTCCACAACACACAATACATTGCCTGCTGCAAGTGCCACACGTCACTCCTCCTCCTGCTGTATTTATCCTCCTGCTGTCTGTGGTCCCACCGCCAGGGTCCACACAATGCATTGCCTGCTGCCAGTGCCACACGTGACACGTCACTCCTCCTGCTGTATTTATCCTCCTGCTGTCTGTGGTCCCACCGCCAGGGTCCACAACACACAATACATTGCGTGCTGCCAGTGCCACACGTCACTCCTCCTCCTGCTGCTGTATTTATCCTCCTGCTGTCTGTGGTCCCACCGCCAGGGTCCACAACACACAATACATTGCCTGCTGCCAGTGCCACACGTCACTTCTCCTCCTGCTGCTGCTGTATTTATCCTCCTGCTGTCAGTGGTCCCACTGCCAGGGTCCACACAATACATTGCCTGCTGCCAGTGCCACATGGGACACGTCACTCCTCCTGCTGTATTTATCCTCCTGCTGTCTGTGGTCCCACCGCCAGGGTCCACACAATACATTTTAGAGTTTTTTTGCACAAAATTGACGCCCTGAGGAAGTGTCATGTGACGCGAAACGTCGGTGGGAGGAGCCTATCGCCACACCACGCGTATTCAGCATTCCCCGCCACCCACGACATCGCAGCCGGAAAGCGCCCGCTAGCCGCATCTTGATATGGTCAGGCGAGATGGAGGCGCATACCATGCGCACATATATCCACGAAACTCACAGCTGGCATGGTGAGTGAGCTTGCAGCTAGCACATTGAGACTCTTGCATGCGGGAGTTTGGAGGCAGTATGAGATCTGCCCAGCTATCCCCTCTAGGACTGTGAATAGGAATGCCCCACACATTACTCCTCCGGGAACATACTAATGGTGGCTGGAGTGGAGTGAACTAGAGAGTGACATAAGCCTGACAGGTCACTGCAGCAGTGGACTATCCTGCGGACAACTGGAGAGAAGTGGAATGGAATGGTAAACCTGAATTATTCCAAATCGTGGGGCACTGCAAGTATACAAAACTGTCGCATGTAACTGATGAGCTATGAGAGAATGATGCCTGATTGACATTGCTCCAAATAATAGCATATTGGATTGCACCTTCTTATCCTGACTAATGCTTGCTTGCTATTGCCTAAACAATACAGGACTTTTCCCCATTAGGGGGAGGCAGCTGCTGTGTGCATGGTGCAAGGCGATGTGTGAATTGTGGGTGGGCTGGGCTTGAGTGCATGGAGCAGAGAGTCCAATGACGGACTCCATGGACACAAGCCTAGAGTATTTAACTAGGGGATATGTGGGTTGGCTCCTTGGTTTTTATGTTTCAATTTCTGTGCAGAAATAGGTTTTATTGCTGTCTGTGGTTTGGTCATGTAAGGTGTTTACCGGCAGTGTTGTATGTTCAATAAAGAATCACTTTTACAACTGAGAGGTACTAGGTGTATATGGCCAATTTTGTGCAAAAAAACTCTAATATGTAATTTTACTGGCTACACCAATTCACCAGCTGTGCATATATCAATTTAAGTGAGTATCTTGAGCATAGGTGTTGCAGTTCTATGGCAAAATCTCCAATTTTTGATATGTCCACACAATACATTGCCTGCTGCCAGTGCCACACGTGACACGTCACTCCTCCTGCTGTATTTATCCTCCTGCTGTCTGTGGTCCAACCACCAGGGTCCACTCCACACAATACATTGCCTGCTGCCACAGTGCCACACGTCACTCCTCCTCCTGCTGCTGCTGCTGTATTTATCCTCCTGCTGTCTGTGGTCCAAGCGCCAGGGTCCACTCCACACAATACATTGCCTGCTGCCAGTGCCACATGTGACACGTCACTCCTCCTGCTATATTTATCCTCCTGCTGTCTGTCGGCCCACCGCCAGGATCCACACAATACATTGCCTGCTGTCAGTGCCACGCATCACTCCTCCTCCTTCTGCTGTCTTTATCCTCCTGCTGTCTGTGGTCCCATCACCAGGGTCTACACAATACATTGCCTGCTGCCAGTGCCACATGGGACACGTCACTCCACCTCCTGCTGTTTTTATCCTCCTGCTGTCTGTGGTCCCACTGCCAGGGTCCACACAATACATTGCCTGCTGCCAGTGCCACACGTGACATCACTCCTCCTCCTGCTGTATTTATCCTCCTGCTGTCTGTGGTCCCACCGCCATGGTCCACAACACACAATACATTGCCTGCTGCCAGTGCCACACGTCACTCCTCCTCCTGCTGCTGTATTTATCCTCCTGCTGTCTGTGGTCCCACCGCCAGGGTCCACACAATACATTGCCTGCTGCCAGTGCCACACGTGACATGTCACTCCTCCTGCTGAATCTATCCTCCAGCTGTCTGTGGCCCCACCGCCAGGTTCCACACAATACATTGACTGCTGTCAATGCCATACATCGCTTTTTTTGTTTTGTTCTTTTAATTACACCTATTTCAATGTGATTTCCCTATTAAAAAAAAAACGCATCCGAATTCCCGAACACAAATTTTTTACCGAATTTTGTTACCGACACCCGAACCGAATCAGAATCCGAACCGAATTTCGTGGTCGAATTTAAATCCGAATGTCCTGTGGACCCGAATTCCAATGTACCCGAATCTAATTTTGGTACACCTGCTTGGCAGGGGTCACATTACCCACACTGTCAGATACTGACTCTCAAAGCTCCTTCAACACTTTATGAAATCTCAGATGCAATAGGGTCCATGCAGTCTAGAAAAACTCCTGGGCTGGATGGACTGCCGGTAGAACTGTATAAAAAAATATATCAAACTGCCAGCAACCACACTTAAAAACACCCTACAAAGGTCCTTTGCTGGCGGGTCTCTCCCTCCCTCCATGTCAGAAGCACTTATCATACTTATACCCAAACCAGATAAAGACCCCCTTTTGTGCTCTTCATATCGCCCGATCTCCCTGATAAATGTGGATGCAAAAATATTAGCTAAAGTTCTGGTCACTCGATTAAACAAGATAATCCTGAAGCTGATACACCAGAATCAGTCGGGTTTCAAGCCCGGTAAGGGGACGGATATAAATATTAGGAGATTATTTGCAAACATCCAGGTTGAGCACTCTAACCAGGGTCAGAGGGTTATTGCCTCTCTTGATGCGGAAAAAGCCTTTGATTCAGTTGAATGGCGCTACCTGTGGGCTGTTTTGTGGAAATTTGAGTTCGGGAGGAATTTTTTAAAATGGAAAAACACACTGCAAAAATTAAAACAGGGAATAATATTTCAAAATCCTTTAACCTGGAAAGGGGCACAAGACAGGGATGCCCTTTATCACCAGCGCTCTTCGCCCTTGCAATGGAGCCTATCGCAGCCTATGTTAGACAAATTAACGATGTCCAGGGTCTTAAACTGGGTAACCTAGAGAAAAAAATTCTCTGTATGCGGACGATGAACTGCTATTTCTCAATGATCCCACTATCTCCATGCCTGCTGCGCTTACACTTTTTAATAAGTTTGGGGAATACTCTGGTCTAAGTCAGTTTTGTTTCACCTCGATCCTCCCTCCTTGAATAGCACTACCTCTCCCACCCTATTGCAGTCAGTAACACAATTTAAGTATTTGGGGGTACAAGTTACTAGGGATGTTCACACCTATCAATCTTTGAACATTGATCCTATAGTGCGATCCTTAGAGACTAAATGTAGGATATGGGACAAACTCCCACTATCTTGAAATAGGCCGAATAAACCTGATCAAGATGATATACTTACCCAAATTTACATATATTTTCCGTCAATCTCCAATTTGGCTCCCACAGCAATTCTTTAAGAAATTAGATTCCATTCTTCTCAGATTTATTTGGGCGGGTAAGCAGCCAAGAATAGCTATGGACATCCTGCAACTACCAAAGAACAGGGGTGGTCTGGCTATGCCTCATATTCAAAAATACTTTTGGGCTTCCCTTTTAGTTACAACCCGTTGGTGGTTTTCACAGGATGACCATAACCCTGCAATCACAATGGAGGCGGCAATTCTTGGATCCTACGAGCAATTAACAAACTTGCCTTATAGAGGTCCCAAAGGCTCCCCCAAGACTACACAGGCTATGATAACAGTGTGGAAGGCATGGAGGGCGGCCAGAGCCCCGCTGGTGAGGGAACAAGAGATATCTCCCCATACTCCGCTTTGGGGCAATGGGTGACTTCAACACTTTCAAACTATCCCGGACCCGATAGCTTGGGCCCATTTTGGAGTAAAAACACTGGCTCATATCCAACAGGGACACTCCATCCTACCCTTTGACACTCTTAAAGCACAATTCAGCCTTCCAAACTCACACTTTTTCCATTATCTTCAACTCCGGCTTGCCTATTCCTCACAGTTTGGCAAATCTCCCCCTACACTTAATATGGACGATTTAGAACAACTACTCTTAACTAGGGAATTGCCGAAAACACTTTCAGCAATATATCTGACGCTCCTAACACTGAACAATGACAGATTGGATAAATGTCTACGAAAGTGGCAGAGGGTGGTGACGGATTTGGAAAGGGATGACTGGGATGAAATCCTGGAACTCTACCCCACCTCGGTTATCTGTGCTAGGGATCAAGTAATACAGACCAAGTTCTTACATAATGCCTATTACACGCCGGAACGCATGCACAGACTAGACCAGTCAGCTTCAGATAGATGCTGGAGGTGCCACACGGAATTGGGATCATTTATACATATATTTTGGGGGTGCCCTCTAATTGCCAATTTCTGGCAATTATCAACAAGCTGTTGAGAACTACCCTTCCTCTAGATCCGGGACTCATGCTGTTGGGTAGAATGGAGGTAGATACCCTGACTAAACACAAACAGATACTGATCAGAACCCTCTGTTTCCAAGCTAGAAAATAAATTCTCAGGTTCTGGAAATATCTTTTGTACCAACATTGGGAACATGGGCTAAATCTATCAACTGTTCTCTTCCACCGCACAAAACTACATACATGAACAGGCGTTGTCCAAAAAAAATATTATAAAGTATGGGGAGTTTGGGAAAACAAAATCATGGATCCTACGGACTCAGAGTTTATTCCATTTTTGGAATCATTTTTTTTTCTCTCTATAGGCTTGCAGTGGGGCGGGGGGTTGGGGGGGGGGGGGTCTGGGGAGTGAGTGGTCAACCTTTCCATTCTTTTTCTTCTGTTTCTCTTTCTGCTTTTATACAGCGGGTATCTTTATTTCTTACCAATACTACTCAAGATCACAAACTAGTTGCATAAATTGCGTGTTTATCTATTACTGACTTCTGAAAACATCTGTATTATGAAGATATGTGATATTCTGCTATATCATGTCGATGTACAACTGTTTTTTTTCTCAGCTAATTGTATACCATGCTGTATCTTTTCTGAAAAAGTCAATAAAAGTTCAACTGTTAAAAAAAAGAAGGAAAACGTATCAACTATATACAATACTAAAATTTGTACATTTAACACTAGCATGATAAGAACTTTGTAAACAACATACCACTGAGCTTTTCGTCTGTTTTCCCTGTAATAACGGATCCTTTTGCACTGAGTATGTTGTCAGAGTCTCACACTGCAGTCCTCTAAACAGTCTACTTTTAATCAGAAATCTATTAAAAATAAAAAGACATCAAAGATCAATAAGTATTGCTTCACAATACAGTATAAATTAAAGGAGTCGGGAGGAGCTGTTATTTTGGTTTAAAAAATATAGTATAAATTTAAAAGAAACTTAAGGTGCTGTTATTTTGGCTTAAAGGATACCACAGCCCAAAGGCTGTGGTAAAATCAAAGTTGCAATGTGGAGGGAAAGAAAGATACATACTTACCGCTTCCCTCGTTCCCTGCCGATGGGTCCCGCTCATCTGTTACAGCTCCGGTACCGACCCGACTCTCCTGACCCTTCACCCGGACATACTGTGCTGCGCATGCGCAGTATGTCACTATACTTTTCGCTTCTGCCGTCGCATCGTGACGGCAGAAGTACGGACACTCCCCCGCCTCCTCCTCTCCCAGCGTGTGCGCTCCAATCTAAAGCTAGCGTGACATGCTAGCTGGAGTTCGCACTGGGACAATCGATGTGGAGAGAGCGGAGGGGGGAATAAGTTAAAAAAAACCACACTGCCGGCTGGAGGGAGCGAGTGAGTGGGCGGGCGAGTGGGCGGGCAGGCAGCGAGTGGGCGGCGAGCAGGCAGCGGCAGTACAGCCCAAGCATTCTGTACATAGATGCAATGACATCTATGGTACAGCAAGAAAATTATCCCCACTTTTATCTCTGCATTTGTGTATGTATATACATGTATATACACACATGTATATACATGCACATATGCAGAGATAAATGTGGGGATAATTTTCTTGCTGTACCATAGATGTCATTGCATCTATGTACAGAATGCTTGGGCTGTACTGCCGCTGCCTGCTCGCCGCCCACTCGCTGCCTGCCCGCCCACTCGCCCGCCCACTCACTCGCTCCCTCCCTCACTCGCTCCCTCCCTCCAGCCGGCAGTGTGTTTTTTTTTAACTTATTCCCCCTCCGCTCTCTCCACATCGATTGTCCCAGTGCGAACTCCAGCTAGCATGTCACGCTAGCTTTAGATTGGAGCGCACACGCTGGGAGAGGAGGAGGCGGGGGAGTGTCCGTACTTCTGCCGTCACGATGCGACGGCAGAAGCGAAAAGTATAGTGACATACTGCGCATGTGCAGCACAGTATGTCCGGGTGAAGGGTCAGGAGAGTCGGGTTGGTACCGGGAGCTGTAACAGATGAGCGGGACCCATCGGCAGGGAACGAGGGAAGCGGTAAGTATGTATCTTTCTTTCCCTCCACATTGCAACTTTGATTTTACCACAGCCTTTGGGCTGTGGTATCCTTTAATGAGGAACTCCAGCCTAAACAAACATACTGTCATTAAGTTACATTGGTTATGTTAATTAAAATAGATAGGTAATATAATATCTTACCCACACTGTTTTAAAAACAGGCAACTGTTTGATTTCATGATGGCAGCCATCTTTTTGGCTGAAAGGAGGCGACAGGGAGCATGAGACACAGTTCCAACTGTCCTGTGTCCTAAGCACCTCTCCCAGTTGCTAGGCACTTGAATAACAACATAGGAAATCCCATAATGCACTGCACAGCATCAGGGAAAAAAAGCCTGAGCTTTTTTTCTTTGATGATTGGGGCTTAGCTAAAAATGCAGCTAAACATGATGCTTTGGTAAGAAAAACAAAGTTCTGATGCTGTGAAACTGTTGAAGAAACCCCAAACCTTTTCAGTTCTGCTGAGTAGATTTGTAGTCCGGAGGTTCACTTTAAGCAAAGTAATGTTTAATTACAGACCATTCAATTTGCCGTCAGATCAATTGGCCGAACTGATAATTTCTGACATGTCCCATCTGATCTGGATCGATAATGGGACTGATATTGTGCAGTAGGGATGCTCAGAAATGTCGATTTCTGATTTCGCAGAAATTCCGATTTCTGCCAATGCCGATTGCCGAATCCACGGATTTCCGATCGGTTTCCTATTCCCAAGTTCGTATTTCTGATTTCTGAGTAGTGTTTTTTTGGGTCATTTTTTGCATTCTCTGATTGTCCAAGTACTTCCAAGTTGACTTTGCATTCTCTGATTGGTCCAATGCTTCCAAGTTCTGTGATTGGGCTAAAATTACCGAGTTGTAGTAATGCAGTATTTTTACAGAAATCCGATTTCCGAGGTTTTTTTTTGTCATTTTTTGCATTCTTTGATTGGCCAAATACTTCCGAGTTGTTTCTGCATTCTCTGATTGGACCACTGATTTCGAATTCTGTGATTGGGCTAAAATTACCGAATTGCAGTAATGCAGTATTTCCGCAGAAATCCGATTTCCGAGTTCCATTTTCCAATTTCCGACTTCCGATCGGAAATTCGGATTTCTGATCAGAAATTTGGAAATTTCAATTCCGCCAAATCCAAATGAGCACACTAGTTTTGTGCAGTAGTGATATGAAAAATTATTATCGATTGGGAGACATTTTGGAAATTATCGATTTGACTGGTCGAAATTGAATGGTGTGTACCTAGCATTAAACACCTGAAAAAAAATACAGTCAGTGGAGTTGTAACAATTGATCTGCATCCTCTAAATCTGTATGTATCAGAGATTATTGTACAAAAGGAATCAGTAAAACCTCTGGTGGGCATATGATACATTTTAGAGTGTCAAAATGTTAAGTCTTAAAAAAGTTAAGTCAAAAATGGTACCTTTTATATCCCTTTTTAAAGTTTTCTTTAAATCTCCAAAAGTAGCAATATCTTATTATTATTATTATTATTATTATTATTATTATTATTATTATTATTATTAATTCCTTTCCAGAAAGGAATGGGAGAATTATATTCTCCAAGAGTGACAGGGAAAACATTTTTTTTGTATTTTTAAACAAGTGGAAGAGTAGGAATCCATGACATTTTTTTTTTACCCTTCCTTTATTGTCCAGGATCCTCAATACTCAAATTAAACTTATGGAATGCTATAAATATTTATGAAATGAGGGCACAGCAATAATAACTCAAACAATTCAATAGCCTCTTTTCACATTATCCAAAACTAAAATAATAGAAAAAAAACTGGTGTACAGCTTTAACCACTTAAGGACTGCAGTCATAAAACCCCTTAAGGACCAGACACTTTTTTTCCATTCAGACCACTGCAGCTTTAACGGTTTATTGCTCGGTCATACAACCTACCATCTAAATGAATTTTACCTCCTTTTCTTGTCACTAATACAGCTTTCTTTTGGTGCTATTTGATTGCTGCTGTGATTTTTAATTTTTATTATATTCATCAAAAAAGACATGAATTTTGCCCAAAAAATGATTTTTTTAACTTTCTGTGCTGACATTTTTCAAATAAAGTAAAATTTCTATATACATTTTTGTCCAAATTTATTGTGCTACATGTCTTTGATAAAAAAAATCCAATAAGTGTATATTTATTGGTTTGGGTAAAAGTTATAGCGTTTACAAACTATGGTGCCAAAAGTGAATTTTCCCATTTTGAAGCATCTTTGACTTTTCTGAGCACCTGTCATGTTTCATGAGGTGCTAGAATTCCAGGATAGAATAAATACCCCCAAAATGACCCCATTTTGGAAAGAAGACATCCCAAAGTATTCAATAAGAGGCATGGTGAGTTCATAGAAGATTTTATTTTTTGGCACAAGTTAGCGGAAAATGACACATTGTGACAAAAAAAAAAATAAAAAAAAGTTTTCATTTCTGCTAACTTGTGACAAAAAAAATGAAATCTGCCACGGACTCACCATGCCCCTCTCTGAATACTTTGGGATGTCTACTTTCCAAAATGGGGTCATTTGTGGGGTATGTTTACTGTTCTGGCATTTTGGGGGGTGCTAAATTGTAAGCACCCCTGTAAAGCCTGCTCATAGGACTTTAGGCCCCTTAACGCACCTAGGCTGCCAAAATTTGTCACACATGTGGTATCGTCGTACTCAGGAGAAATAGTATAATGTGTTTTGGGGTGTATTTTAACCTCCTTGCTGGTCTAATTCCCCCGGCAAGGAGGCAGCGCAGCACTTTTTATTTTATTTTTTTTAAATCATGTAGTGAGCCCAGGGCTCGCTACATGATAGCCGCTGAGCAGCGGTAGCTCTGCAGCCACTCCGATCGCTTCCGGCGATCGGAGTAAGCAGGAAATCCCGTTCAGAACGGGATTTCCTGCTGGGCTTCCCCGGTCGCCATGGCGACGGGGCGGGATGATGTCACCAACCTCATCGACATCGGGACGTCATAGGGAATCCCGATCCACCCCTCAGCGCTGCCTGGCCCTGATTGGCCAGGCTGCGCAGGGGTCTGGGGGGGGAGGCGGCTCGGCGCGGCGGATTGTGGCGGATCTGTGCTAGCTGCTTGTAACAAAAAAAAATTATGCAAATCGGCCCAGCGGGGCCTGAAAAAATCCTCCTGCGCAGGTTACCCCGAGCTGAGCTCGGGATAACCGGCAAGGAGGTTAACACATACCCATGCTGGGTGGGAGAAATATCTCTGTAAATGAGATTTTTTTTTTATTTTTTTGGACACACAATTGTTCATTTACAGAGATATTTCTCCCACCCAGCATAGGTATGTGTAAAAATACACCCCAAAACACATTATACTACTTCTGAGTACGGCAATACCACATATGTGGCACTTTTTTGCACCCTGACTGCGCTAAGGGGCCCAAAGTCCAATGAGTACCTTTAGGATTTCACAGGTCATTTTGAGACATTTGGTTTCAAGACTACTCCTCACGGTTCAGGGCCCCTTAAATGCCAGGACAGTATAGGAACTGCACAAATGACCCCATTTTAGAAAGACGACACCCCAAGGTATTCAGTTAGGAGTATGGTGAGTTCTTAGAAGATTTTATTTATTGTCGCAAGTTAGCGGAAATTGATTTTTATTGTTTTTTTTCACAAAGTGTCATTTTCCGCTAACTTGTGACAAAAATAAAATCTTCTATGAACTTACCATACTCCTAATGGAATACGTTGGGGTGTCTTCTTTCTATAATGGGGTCATTTGTGGTGTTCCTATACTGCTCTGGCATTTTAGGGGCCCTAAACCGTGAGGAGTAGTCTTGAAACCAAATGTCTCAAAATGACCTGTGAAATCCTAAAGGTACTCATTGGACTTTGGGCCCCTTAGCGCAGTTAGGGTGCAAAAAAGTGCCACACATAGTATAATGTGTTTTGGGGTGTATTTTAACACATACCCATGCTGAGTGGGAGAAATATCTCTGTAAATGACAATTTTTTTGATTTTTTTTTTTACACACAATTGTCCATTTACAGAGATATTTCTCCCACCCAGCATGGGTATGTGTAAAAATACACCACAAAACACATTATACTACTTCTCCTGAGCATGGCGATACCACATGTGTGGCACTTTTTTGCACCCTAACTGCGCTAAGGGGCCCAAAGTCCAATGAGTACCTTTATGATTTCACAGGTCATGTTGAGAAATTTGGTTTCAAGACTACTCCTCACGGTTTAGGGCCCCTAAAATGCCAGGAGTAGTCTTGAAAACAAATTTCTCAAAATGACCTGTGAAATCATAAAGGTACCTATTGGACGTTGGGCCCCTTAGCACACCTAGGCTGCAAAAAAATGCCACACATGTGGTATCGTCGTACTCAGGAGAAATAGTATAATGTGTTGTGGGGTGTATTTTTACACATACCCATGCTGGGTGGGAGAAATAGCTCTCTAAATGGACAATTGTGTGTAAAAAAGAAAAAAAATTCATTTACAGAGATATTTCTCCCGCCCAACATGGGTATGTGTAAAAATACACCCCAAAACACATTATACTACTTCTCCTGATTACGGCAATACCACATGTGTGACTGTAACGATTGCGGAATTATTTCCGTGGTTAACGCACAAGATGTGCGCCGCCACTACGGAAATCCTCCACTACCGTGTAATATAACAGAACCCAGCTATGGTGCTATGCACCTGTAGAGGGAAATTCCCACCAGCAGATGGAGCTGTGGAGTGCAGAGGAACACAGCCTCTGCCATGCCACAGATCCCAGATGGGAATTGCAGGAATCGAAGCAATGCAGGGCAAGATAGCCCTTAAAGAGAGGGAGAGCACAGAAACAGAATGTATGTGTGTCCACCAATCTAGTCGCCACCCAGCGACGGTGAACACACAACAGCGGAAACGAAGTGGGAACGCAATCGCAAGAGTGGCGATTGCCAATGTATGTGTGTCCACCAATCTAGTCGCCACCCAGCGACGGTGAACACACAACAGCGGAAACGAAGTGGGAACGCAATCGCAAGAGTGGTGGTTGCCAATAGTGACACAAGACCGAATCAGACAGAGCACAAGTGTAGCAAGAAAGACATAGCAAATAACAATGATCAGAACATCAAAGAAAATAACAAACGCTAGCTAAACGTGAACTCTGCACTCATTCACAACAGCGAACGCGTTAAAGACATGATCACCGCGCGTTAGGCGCCCAGTGATAAGCGTGCCACCCTAACTAACCAATGTAACACAAACACGAAAATAGAGAATGCGAACGCTTGCTAAACGGTTACCACACCGAGCCTACAGCAAGCGTTCGTACCAGACAAGACAGAGAGAAGGAGTAGCCAGCAGCAACTGCAGCTCTGGCCTACACTCCCAGACAGAGTACAGAAGGAACCACCGCCACTACCGCTAGGGCGAATGCGATCCAGACAGACAGACAGATGGGGCTACAAGTAGCAACCACTGCTCTGGTTAGCACCCCTATGGCAGAATACAGAAGGAACCACCGCCACTACCGCTAGGGCGAATGTGATCCCAACAGACAGAACGATTTCCTGTTGACCGCCGCTGGTGACAAGACAATCGCAACAGATAGACAGTAGAAGGCAAACAGATAATACAACCTGACTAGGCTAGAAGGAATGCCTAGTGCACTCCCAAAGAATTACTAAAAAAAACAAAAATTTGCTTTCCTAAAACAGAAAGAATTTGCGATAATTCAGGTTGGAGTGAGCTCGAGATGTCTCCCAGAGCACCACTGCTGAATATATGCAAATTAACCATTGTACCCTTAGAAGAAAGAATTACTCTAAGATAATCTTAACAAACGATTAGCAAAGGCTGAGACTCCAGGTAAGTCAGCAGGAACAAACCATCATGACCAGCGAGGAATTCTGGGAAGAAATGGTTTTTATACTGCAAGCCATCAGAGGAAAGCAATTTGCATGACATGTGGATGCAAATTCCTCCCCAGAACAGCAACTCTGCAGCTTGCAGAGTGGAGACAGGTCTCTTTTCCAGGAACCTGCTGCACTCAGATTTACAAAAATGGTCAAACAGCTGTCTGCCTGTGCAGACAGCTGGTGCACCACTTACGACGCTCCGCCACTGCCTCTGCAATTCCGACCAACCTGCAGCAGTGCGAGGTCCTGCCATCACAGCGGATAATCATAGATGTCCCAACGCGCTGGAACTCAACCCTGGCAATGTTGCAGCAGCTGTGCAAGTACAGGAAAGACGTCACCAGTAGAGATGGCACGAACCTCCGATTTTAGGTTTGCGAACCTCGAACGTGAACTTCAGCAAAAGTTTGCGAACCTGCAAACTTTGCGAACCGCAATAGACTTCGATAGGCAGGCGAACTTTCAAAACTTCAAACACTAATTCTGGCCACAAAAGTGATAGAAAAGATGTTTCAAGGGGTCTAACACCTGGAGGGGGGCATGGTGGAATGGGAAACACGCCAAAAGTCCCAGGGAAAATTAAAGATTTGATGCAGAGCAGGGTTTTATGGGCAGAAATCACATTGCATGCTAAATTGGAGGCATAAAGTGCTTTAAAACATCTTGCATGTGTATACATCAATCAGGTACTGTAATTAGTGTACTGCTTCACACCGACAGACCAAACTCACTGGGCTTGATTCACAAAAGAGTGCTAACTGTTAGCACGGCCGTTTTCGCGCGAATTTTCGCATTGCGCGCGATATCGATTTTGCTGGAAAATTTGCGTTTGCGCACGAAAACGTTATCGTTTCACGCTGCATTGGGGAGAAGATGGCTAAACGGTTGGAGGAGATTTTAAACTAGGATCTGGGGGGAGGCGGGAGGATAAAGTCTCAATACGTAGACAAGATGAGGTAAAAAGACAGTGGGAACCTAACATTATGGGGGGTGGAGAGGGGGGTGGGGACAGTGTAAAGATTAAGGAGGTTGGTAAAAATTCAAGTAGCCCATTTCATGTAAACAAAATTGGTAAATGTGGCGGTAAAAATATAAAGTGCATGGTAACCAATGCTCGGAGCCTTGCAAATAAAATAGACGAACTAGAGTTCATTCTGAATGACAAAGGCTATGACATTGTGGGAATAACCGAGACATGGATGGATGAAAGCCATGACTGGATAGCTAATTTAAAAGGATACAATGTGTTTAGGAGGGATAGAACAGGGAAAAAAGGTGGAGGGGTTTGTCTCTTTGTTAAGAATTCTCTTACAGCTGTCCACAACGATGAGATGGAGGAAGATTACGAAGATGTGGAGTCCGTTTGGGTAAATATTCATGGTGGAAATAAAAGTTGCCAATTGCTTATTGGGGTATGCTACAGGCCACCTCTTATTAATGAAGCTGCAGAACTGCGATTACTACAGCAGATTGAAAAAGCTGCAAGTAAAAATGAGGTCATAATTATGGGCGACTTCAACTTTCCAGACATTGACTGGAGTATTGAGGCTACCCATTCTGGTAAAAGCAGCAGATTTCTGGCAGCACTACAGGACAATTACTTGACTCAAATGGTAACTGAACCAACTAGGGGGAATGCGTTACTGGATCTGATCATTTCTAATAGACCAGATAATGTATCAAATGTGCAGGTTCAAGAACATTTGGGAAATAGTGATCACAACATGATAACATTTGATCTGGTGACTGATAGGCCACGGGGCAGCGGGACCACTAAAACTATGAATTTTAGAAAAGCAAAGTTCAATCAAATTAGGCAGGCACTAAGTTTGGTGAACTGGGATAATGTACTACAAGGGGAAGACACTGAAGGGAAATGGCAAGCTTTTAAACTTATACTCAATCAATATTGTAGTATGTATATCCCATATGGAAACAAAATATCTAGGAATAAAAAAAGGCCTCTATGGATGAAAAGAAAGGTTAAAGATAAAATGAAGAGGAAAAAGAATGCCTATAAGGTCTTAAAACAGGAGGGGACCGAGGCTGCACTAAGCAATTATAAGGAGTGCAATACAAATTGTAAAAAAGAAATTAGGCAGGCAAAGATTGAAGCTGAAAAACAAATCGCTAAGGATATCAAATCTTACCCAAAAAAGTTTTACAAGTACATGAACTCTAAAAAAAGAAAGGTTGACTGTATAGGACTCCTAAAGGATGAGGGTGGGAACTCAATGGTGGATGACCAAGGTAAGGCAGAGTTATTAAATGCTTTCTTTGCTTCTGTCTTCACAAAAGAAACAGCACTGTTGCAAACTACAGAGGCGGAAGAGTCTCAATCTTCTAACTGTAATATTAAATACTTAACGCAGGAAGAAGTGAAGGCAAGACTAAATAAATTAAAAATAGACAAGGCACCTGGCCCGGATGGCATGCATCCTCGGGTCCTAAGGGAATTAAGTTCAGTTAAAGATAAACCCCTTTATCTTATCTTTTGTGACTCTCTTGCAACTGGCAGAGTCCCAGTGGATTGGCGTACAGCCCACGTTTTCCCATTATTTAAGAAGGGCAAAAAATCAGATCCAGGAAATTATAGACCTGTAAGCTTAAAGAGAATCTGTACTCTAATATTCTTACAATAAAAAGCATACCATTCTATTCATTATTTTCTCCTGTGCCCCTCTGTGCTGTTTCTGCCACTCTCTGCTGCAATCCTGGCTTGTAATTAACAGTTTTAGGCAGTGTTTACAAACAAACTAACCAGCTTCTAATAGGCTCAGCTAAGCATAGTGTATGAGTCATTCAGAGTATGCAGGGGGCCTGCAGAGGGTGTGTATCACTTCTACCAATCACAAGCAGCCCTGCACATTCCACACAATGAAGCTTTAGCCCGACAAACAGGACAGAGGAAAGATACATTGATTTATTACAGAGACAGTGCAGTTAGGAAAGACTGCAGTAAGCCAGAGCAGATTAGAACAGGCATAGGAACTTATAGGATAGAAGAACTAAGGCTGAAAAATTTGTTACAGAGTCTCTTTAACATCAGTTGTATGCAAACTATTTGAGGGGTTACTAAGAGATACTACACATGACTTCATAGTAGAAAATAATCTTATTTCTCAGCATCAACATGGGTTTACTAAAGACAGGTCCTGTTTGACTAACATGCTCAGCTTTTATGAGGTAGTGAATGCTAATATGGATATTGGGAATGCTGTAGATGTGATATACTTGGACTTTTCAAAGGCCTTCGACACTGTTCCCCACAAAAGTCTGGTGCAAAAGTTGAGGATGCAAGGACTGGGGAAGAGTCTGTGTTCATGGATAGGGAACTGGCTAATGGACAGAAAACAAAGAGTTGTGGTCAATGGATCGTACTCAAAATGGGAGACTGTTAGCAGTGGGGTCCCACAGGGGTCTGTTCTGGGTCCAGTGCTCTTCAATTTATTTATTAATGACCTAGTAGATGCAGTAGTGAGCAATGTTGCTATTTTTGCAGATGATACAAAATTGTGCAGAATCATCAACTCTCAGGAAGATAGTGTCATATTGCAACAGGATCTGGATAGGATGGCTATATGGGCACATACATGGCAGATGAAATTCAATGTTGACAAATGTAAAGTCATGCATTTTGGACATACTAATGGTCCAGCACCATACAAAATAAATGGGATGC
Source organism: Hyperolius riggenbachi (assembly GCF_040937935.1). Taxonomy (NCBI): domain Eukaryota; kingdom Metazoa; phylum Chordata; class Amphibia; order Anura; family Hyperoliidae; genus Hyperolius; species Hyperolius riggenbachi. The sequence goes on along the minus strand of NC_090649.1, from coordinate 343,594,168 downwards.
AGTTGGGGACATCAAACTTGGAGAAGGACTTAGGAGTACTCATTGACAACAAGTTAAATAATCGTACTCAATGCCAAGCAGCTGCAGCTAAAGCTAACAACATTTTGGGATGCATTAAAAGGGAAATAAAAACTCGAGATGCTAGCATAATATTGCCCCTGTTTAACTCTCTAGTAAGGCCACATCTGGAATATGGAATTCAGTTCTGGGCACCACATTACAAAAAAGATATTGCAGTTTTAGAGCTGGTGCAGAGACGAGCAACAAAATTGATACGTGGGATGGAAGGTCTCAATTATCAAGAAAGGTTAGATAAACTGGGTTTATTTAGTCTAGAGAAAAGACGCCTTAGAGGGGATCTAATTAACATGTATAAATACATCAGAGGGCAATATAATAGCTTGGCGGATGAGCTTTTTGTCCCTAGGCCTTCTCAAAGGACTAGAGGACATGATCTGCGCATGGAGGAAAAACGTTTTAGCCATTTATTTAGGAAAGGGTTCTTTACAGTAAGAGTGATTAAGATGTGGAATGCATTGCCACAGGAAGTCGTTATGGCAAACTCTATACCTGCATTTAAAGGGGGCTTAGATGCTTTCCTTGCGTTGAAAGACATCCATGGCTACAATTACTAGGTAATGCCTAATGATGTTGATCCAGGGATTTTATCTGATTGCCATCTGGAGTCGGGAAGGAATTTTTCCCTTTAGGGGCTAATTGGACCATGCCTTGTAAGGGTTTTTTCGCCTTCCTCTGGATCAACAGGGATATGTGAGGGAGCAGGCTGGTGTTGTACTTTATACTGGTTGAACTCGATGGACGTATGTCTTTTTTCAACCAAAATAACTATGTAACTATGTAACTATGAAAATGTGCAATCTCGCGCAATGCGAAAATTCCTGCGAAAACGGCTGTGCTAACAGTTAGCACTTTTTTGTGAATCAAGCCCACTGTGTAACGCACCACAAACAGCTGTTTGTGTAGTGATGGCTGTGCTGGACTGGTGCACACCATGGCGAGAGTGCAGACGATGGAGGTTTTCAAGCCCATATAGTCGCGGGGCTGAGGTAGCTCAATGACAGAACAGTGACTGTCCAGCTGACCGAATCTGGTCTGTCCACAATGAAGCAACAACCTTATTATCTTGGGTGTGCCCCCCAACACACTCATATAGCCGGTCATTGCTTCATTGTGATACGCAAGCCCCTTCACTGCGGCAAGGTAATGATCACGAAGGGGAATTGACACATGTACATGCCTTTTGTTTTGTTGTTGCAGCCAAAGTACAGCCAGAAAAATTAGGCATGTACACGCACCAGAAAAAATATTCTTCTTGTTAGCGGCCGCTGCTAGCAGTGGCCTTAAAAATTCAGGAATCCACCTGGAGTCCTGGACCCGGTTGCGGCCTGGTATCTTCCACTGCGGTGTCCCTATCGCCACAAATTTTTGGAAGGCCTCAGAGTCCACCAGCTGGTATGTTAACAGCTGGCAAGCTAACAGTTCCGCCAAGCCAGCTGTCAGACACCGGGCAAGGGGATGACTGGCAGACATTGCCTTCTTCCACTCAAAGATTTCCTTCGTGGACACCTGGCTGCTGTGGGCAGAGGAGCAGGAATCGCTCAAGGTGAGAGGTGGAGTGGAAGAGGGTGGCTGTGAAGGTGCAAGGGAGAAAGCGGCTGAAGATGCTGCACCTGAAGGAGGAAGAGGAGAAGGAGGGTGGCTTCACTTTTGTGTGCTGCTTTTCCTTAGGTGGTCTTCCCATTGCAGTTTGTGCTTTTTCGTCATGTGCCTGCATAAGGCAGTTGTCCCTACGCGGGTCTTAGTCTTTCCACGGCTCAATTTTTGGTGGCAGAAAGTACAGATGGTATTGCTCTCATCTGAGGCAGACACACAAAAACATTTCCACACCGCTGAGCCCCGAGATGATGGCACTTTGGTGGTGGCGTCAGCAGCTGACGTTGAAGGGCATGTTGGCTGGCTGTCCATAGGTAGCGATACATGCCGCCGGACACTGCCACCAGCTGTTTCTGACAACGAGCTCCCCCTTCTTCTTTCAGCAACGCATCTCCTCCTACTCCTCTCTGACTCCCCCTCTGAACTGTCCTCCTGTTCATCTCCTCTATTGGGAACCCACGTGACATCCATGACAGTATCATCATAATCATCATCACAATCATCCTCCACAGCTTCACTTGCATCAGACACCTTCAGAACTGCACCAACAGCAGGTACTTCATCCTCCTCTTCACACCCTACATCCATAGTGACACCTAACTCGGGACATATGAGGTGGTGTAACTTGCTTAGTGCCTTCATCTTGTTGTAACAATAATGGCTGTGAATCAGTTATCTCCCCACCAAATAACTACTGCAAAGTATCAAATGCAGTGGATGTGGTGCTTGTAGTAGCACTGGTGGCTGAAGAAGATGAGGTTTTCTGTGTTAAATAGTCAAGTACGTCCTGACAATCTTGGGAGTTGATGGCACTTGCCTTCTGAGCACTGTACTTTGGTCCAGGGCCGCACAAAATCACATCAGCACGACCTCGAACAGACCTGCTGGGTGGCCTGGCCTCTGCCTGTGGTTTTGTCCATATTGGGGGGGATGAAGTGAAAGGTATGCACTGACTTGACTAATACAATGTGCAGTCACACTCACGAGGTGCAGTGACTGCTGGTATAACAATGTGCAGCTGTCACACAGGTGCAGTAAAAGGTATGCAGTGACTTCTGGTAGAACAATGTGCAGTCACGCAGGTGCAGTAAAAGGTATGCAATGACTGCTGGTATAACAATGTGCAGCTGTCACACAGGTGCAGTAAAAGGTATGCAGTGACTGCTGGTATAACAATGTGCAGCTGTCACACAGGTGCAGTAAAAGGTATGCAGTGACTGCTGGTAGAACAATGAGCAGTCACTCAGGTGCAGTGAAAAAGGATGCACTGACTGCTGGTATATAATACAATGTGCGGTCACAGGTGCAGTTAACAGGTATGCATGGAGTGGTATAACAATGTGTATAACAATGGTATAACTGGTAGAACAATGTGCAGTCACAAAGGTGCAGTAAAAGGTATGCAGTGACTGCTGGTATAACAATGTGCAGCTGTCACACATGCAGGTCAGGTGAAAACGAATAATTCTAGAATTGGGTTAGAAGACACCCGGGTTGATAGGATATACTACGCTTCTAAATTGGTAGCTACAGTGGTGTGAAAAACTATTTGCCCCCTTCCTGATTTCTTATTCTTTTGCATGTTTGTCACACTTAAATGTTTCTGCTCATCAAAAAACGTTAACTATTAGTCAAAGATAACATAATTGAACACAAAATGCAGTTTTAAATGATGGTTTTTATTATTTAGTAAGAAAAAAAAACACAAAACCTACATGGAGCTGTGTGAAAAAGAAATTGCCCCCTGGTTGGGCCACCCTTAGCAGCAATAACTGTAATCAATCATTTGCGATAACTTGCAACGAGTCTTTTACAGCGCTCTGGAGGAATTATGGCCCACTCATCTTTGCAGAATTGTTGTAATTCAGCTTTATTTGAGGGTTTTCTAGCATGAAACACCTTTTTAAGGTCATGCCACAATATCTCAATAGGATTCAGGTCAGGACTTTGACTAGGCCACTCCAAAGTCTTCATTTTGTTTTTCTTCAGCCATTCAGAGGTGGATTTGCTGGTGTGTTTTGGGTCATTGTCCTGCTGCAGCACCCAAGATCGCTTCAGCTTGAGTTGACGAACAGATGGCCAGACATACTCCTTTAGGATTTTTTGGTAGACAGTAGAATTCATGGTTCCATCTATCACATCAAGCCTTCCAGGTCCTGAAGCAGCAAAACAACCCCAGACCATCACACTACCGCCACCATATTTTACTGTTGGTATGATGTTCTTTTGTTGACATGCTGTGTTACTTCTACGCCAGACTTTTGTTTCGTCGGTCCATAAGGTATTTTCCCAAAAGTCTTGGCAATCATTGAGATGTTTTTTAGCAAAATTGAGACGAGCCTTAATGTTCTTTTTGCTTAAAAGTGGTTTGCGCATTGGATATCTGCCATGCAGGCCGTTTTTGCCCAGTCTCTTTCTTATGGTGGAGTCGTGAACACTGACCATAATTGTGGCAAGTGAGGCCTGCAGTTCTTTAGATGTTGTCCTGGGGTCTTTTGTGGTCTCTCGGATGAGTTTTCTCTGCGCTCTTGGGGTAATATTGGTCGGCCGGCCACTCCTGGGAAGGTTCATCACTGCTCCATGTTTTTGCCATTTGTGGATAATGGCTCTCACTGTGGTTCGCTGGAGTCCCAAAGCTATAGAAATGGCTTTATAACCTTTTCCAGACTGATAGATCTCAATTACAGTACTTTTGTTCTCATTTGTTCCTGAATTTCTTTGGATCTTGGCATGATGTCTAGCTTTTGAGGTGCTTTTGGTCTACTTCTCCGTGTCAGATAGCTCCTATTTAAGTCATTTCTTGATTAAAACAGGTGTGGAAGTAATCAGGCCTGGGGGTGACTACAGAAATTGAACTCGGGTGTGATAAACCACAGTTAAGTTACTTTTTAACAAGGGGGGCAATAACTTTTTCACACAGGGCCATGTAGATTTGGAGTTTTTTTTCTCACTAAATAATAAAAACCATCATTTAAAACTGCATTTTGTGTTCAGTTATGTTATCTTTTCCTAATAGTTAACGGTTTTTGATGAGCAGAAACATTTAAGTGTGACAAACATGCAAAAGAATAAGAAATCAGGAAGGGGGCAAATTGTTTTTCACACCACTGTATATACGGTACTTTTCAGAAAGTAATCATGAAAAGAACTGTCCTACCTTATAGTTGTCCCATTTTGGATAAAGGATAGTAGAATTTCAAGATAAAAAAGGTCAGGTTTATTGGTACACCAGACAACACGTTTCTCGGCCGCAGCCGCTTCCTCAGGTCAATAACAGTGCCTTTAGAAACAAACGACTGCTGGTATAACAATGTGCAGCTGTCACACAGGTGCAGTAAAAGGTACGCAGTGACTTCTGGTAGAACAATGTGCAGTCACACAGGTGCAGTAAAAGATATGCAATGACTGCTGGTATAACAATGTGCAGCTGTCACACAGGTGCAGTAAAAGGTATGCAGTGACTGCTGGTATAACAATGTGCATCTGTCACACAGGTGCAGTAAAAGGTATGCAGTGACTGCTGGTAGAACAATGTGCAGTCACGCAGGTGCAGTGAAAATGGATGCACTGACTGCTGGTATATAATACAATGTGCGGTCACAGGTGCAGTTAACAGGTATGCATGGACTGGTATAACAATGTGTATAACAATGGTATAACTGGTAGAACAATGTGCAGTCACAAAGGTGCAGTAAAAGGTATGCAGTGACTGTTGGTATAACAATGTGCAGCTGTCACACACGCAGGTCAGGTGAAAATGAATAATTCTAGAATTGGGTTAGGGGCAAAGGAAGTTTGGATCAGCACCCATGTAAGGAGACAAATGTGTGCCCAAGCTTACAGCATTCCACACCACTGAAGCTGTTACTTCAGAAAATCCACTTGGACCAGCCAGGCACCACTGATGTAATAAAACGTCCCTTTATTAATCACATCAATAAAAGCAGCAGTACAACAACGACAGACCGCTGTTTTGAGCTACCATGCTCTTTCTCAAGTTGTCAAATCTACAATACGTGCATTCACTTTCCACCACTCAATATATACAATACAAATACCAATCAGTGGTCAGCGTTTGAATAAACCAATGAACGTGCAGCAACAGCAGAGAGGACCTGATGGGGAACTGTGCAAAGCCCAGTAAAACCCACCCCTTGAGAAAAACACACTCCCTCTATCTATATTGTCAAAATAAATACATTATAGAAGCTCACTTAGTATTAATAAAAGGTTGCCACGTCTCACCGCAGCTGTCGCTGTGCACAGGAGGGACCCCAGCTCCGTTATCAAAGCGGAATAGGAGATACTCTCTCGAGTCACCGCCGACCAATCAGCGGCCTCAGCCATCCGCCTATCCGCATAGACATCAGGTCAAATGGCGACCAATCAGCATTCACTAACATCGCAGCCACTCAGTGGCCCGGACGTCACGCAGCCTCCAAGTGTGTATCCAATAGGCGGCGCATGTATACCATGTCGCCGCCAGCCAATCCATCTCCACTCAGCGCGGCAAATAGCAACGCTTGAGCTCCGCCATTTGTTTCTAAAGGCACTGTTATTGACCTTATAAAGCGGCTGTGGGTGTGAAATGCTTTGTCTAGTGTACCAATAAACCTGACCTTTTTTATCTTGAAATTCTACTATCCTTTATCCATAATGGGACAACTATAAGGTAGGACAATTCTTTTCACGATTCATTTCTGAAAAGTACCGTATATAGCTACCAATTTAGAAACGTAGTATAAACTATCAACCCGGGCGCCTCCTAACCCAATTCTAGAATTTTCCCCTACTCTTAGGGGTGATTTTGGTCGAACTTCCTTCGACCTACATATCAATTTTTTAGGAGCAGTGACCGCCAAGCATTGAAAGGCCACATGCAAAAACGAGTGGTTGCCTCTTTCAGCAACCCAGTCTTGTGAGTGTAATCTGTACTGAATTTTGTTCTACACCTATCTGAACTATTAACGATATTGCACCAGATTGGGCTCTCGGATCTCTCTGTGCTTATTTTCTTCCCACAACCACATAGTGAAAATGAATGCACTAAATGCTGGTATATAATACAATGTGCGGTCACAGGTGTAGTTACAGGTATGCACGGACTGGTATTACACAGTACAATGTGCAGCTGTCACACACACCAGTCCAGTGAAAATTAATGCACTGACTGCTGGTATATAAGACAATGTGCGGTCACAGGTGCAGTTACAGATATAACAAGAAAAAAAGTTTTAACTTGCGCTCTACAAATTAGTTATGGCCCTTTAGATATGCCCCCGGTGCTGCTCTCTTGTACTGGATGGGGCCAGTTACTATTAAAACAAGAAGGTAGGGGAAACAGAAAGCGCTCCGATGGTGCATTAAACACAATATGTACTCAGCACACACATTAACAACTGCACTTACAAATTCTAGTAGCTGTGCAGCGCATAAACTCGATTCCTCCAGTAGGTATCCTCAGCCTAATCCAGCCTGGCCAGGGCTGGTGGTGTAGATGGCAAACACTAGAGGACGTCCGTCTGGGGAGAGCGGTGCACGGCTTCTGCCGTCTCACGTCACTACCGGTTTTGGCGTTAGTCCATGCCTTCCTCAGGTCAGTTACAGATATGCACGGACTGGTATTACACAATACAATGTGCAGCTGTCACACACACAGGTCCAGTGAAAATGAATGCACTGACTGCTGGTATATAATACAATGTGCGGTCACAGGTGCAGTTACAGGTATGCACGGACTGGTATTACACAATACAATGTGCAGCTGTCACACACACAGGTGCAGTGAAAATGAATGCACTGACTGCTGGTATATAATACAATGTGCGTTCACAGGTTTAGTTACAGGTATGCACGGACTGGTATTACGCAATACAATGTGCACCTGTCACACACACAGGTGCAGTGAAAATGAATGCACTGACTGCTGGTATATAATACAATGTGCAGTCACAGGCGTAGTTACAGGTATGCACGGACTGGTATTACACAATACAATGTGGAGCTGTCACACACACAGGTCTAGTGCCAGTGAAAGGTATACACTGAATGTGCTGGGCCTGGCACAGTATGGCAATTAGCAAGTGCCAGCTGCGACACACAGGGCTCTATAATGCAGTGTCAGTGGCGCACACACACACACACACACGCACACACACACACACACACACACACACACACACACACACACACACACACTTCACAAGAACATTAGCTCTGAAAAGAGCTCTTTTTGTGGTGCTTCAGCAACAAATATCAGCTAGGAGCAAGCTACAAGAGCCTAACTAAGCTTTCTCTATCTCTGCAGCAGGTTCCTCTCCCTTCTCTCACTACAGCAGCACACAGAGTGAGAACATGGCCAACGCTGGCTGCCTTTTATTAGGGGGGGGGGGCTCCAGGAGGGAGTGCAGCCTGATTGGCTGCCATGTTTCTGTTGACTGTGATGTAGAGGGCCAAAGTTTAGCCCAATGATGTAGTGTAGGGGGCGGGTCGAATTTGCATAAAGTTTGCGTTCAATCGCGAATGCGAACCAGCGTTGTTCACGCGAACAAGTTCGCCGGCAAACATTTCGGGCCATCACTAGTCACCAGGTACATCTGTGAGGGAAACGTCTACAGCTCCACCAACCTGCAGCTGATCTCTGCAGCTAAGTGGACACACATGCAGCAAGTGTGCCAGGTCTTGGTTCCCTTCCCGCAGGGACCAAACGTGGTGAGCCTGGAGCGGGCAACTATCTGCGAATGGGTGCCCCTGGTTTGCCTGCTGGACAGTGTGCTGTGTGATTTTATGGCAGAGGTGGAGGCAGCCCTGGCCCAGCTGGATCAGGAGCAGTTGTCTGCACCTGCACATTCCAGCTCCTAGGAGGAGGAGGACGAATGTCAGGCAGTGGAGGAGGAGTTGGAGGTCCCTAACCTGGATGCTGAGGGGGAGCAGCAGAACACCACTGGCGATGTGTGGTGGTGGCGGTTTCAGGAGGACATGGCGCAGGAAGAATAGGAAAGGCATTTCCTCTCACACAACGACGAAAAAGATGTGTCTGCCAATGCCCCATATGTTACACTGCCTTCACAGGGACTCTCGGGTGATCCAGATGTGTGAAAGGGAGGACATCTAGACAGGGCCGTGCAGAGGATTCTCAAGGGGGGGGGGGGTGCTCAAATTTGAAAAAGGGGCCCTAATCGATAAATCGTGCTAAATTGTGTATGTCATACCCCTTCTCCAGAAAGCACTAGGCAGTCTTAACCCCCCACCACACACACACACACCTTTATAGAAGTATCAGGCAGCGTTTGTGTCTTCTTCCAACCAACTTCTTTGGTGCCACCACCCTCAAATCAGCAGTCATAGGTGCGCACTATTAGTGTGGGCACAGTGGAGCCTGATGTAGGCATGGATTCACCTTTCATTACTGGGACCTCTGTCCCTCTAGATCAGCACCCAAGCTTCTTTTCAGGCAAAGAAGCAGTGGTTGCCAATATGCAGTGGTTGCTAAGCATTAGTAGATGCAAAACTGCAGTAAGTGCCAAGGTGGAGTGGGTGCACAGATGCAGTGGGTGGTAAGACGCAAAGGTCCAGTTTGTGCTAATTTGCAGTGGGTGCCGATTTGCCAAAGTACAGTCCGTGTCAAGCTGCTGTGGGTACCAAGGTCCAGTTTGTATTGTGTGTTTATTTGCAGTGGATGCTATGCTGTATTGGGTGCTGAATGAGTAGCAGAAGGCGATAAACAATAGTGGGTGCCATGTGAGTGCTAATTGGTACAGGGAGCCATGTGAGTGTTGGACATGAGTGAGCAGGGAGTGCCATGTGTGGTCTGGATGTGTGCCATGGGAGAGAGCTGAGTCTCATATGGGTTCAGACCAAGGGTGGGTACTGGTTGCTATTTGAGTGCTGGCCATGGATGGGTACTAGGTGCATATAATGGCTTTGGAACTTTGTGCTGTGTGAGTACTATGCCATGTGGGTGTTGATTATGGGGGTTATAGGGTGTCATGTGGGTCTTAGGTGCAAATACTGAGTGCCAAGTGGGTACTGGGAGCGAGTACATGGTAACATCTGGGTAATGGGTGCTGGCTAGTGGGGTATTTGTTGTCATGTGAGTGCTAAATGCAGATGCTGGGTGCCATGTGGGTTCTGGGTGCTGACACAGGGTGTCATGTGGATTCTCGCTGTATGGGTTGGTGTCAAGCATCATGTAGGTGTTGATTGCAGTTACTCAAGCCCTTGTGAGTTCTGGGTGCAAGTACTGGATGTCATATGTGAGTGTTTGGTGTTTGTGCTGGGCACCAAGTGGTGGCTTAGTGCAACTGGAACTACTGCAGATGAAACATGTGGGTGTTGGGTGCAGGTACATTGGTGCGACTACTTGGTGCATTGCCTGCACTAGGTGCTAGCTATGGGTGGGCATTGTGTGTCATGTGGATTCTGAGTGCAGGTACTTTGGGTGCTAGTACTGGTTTATGTGAGTTCAGATAATGTGCAAGTACTGTGACAAGTGGGTGTGAGTACTGGGTGCCAGCTATAGGGTGAATGATGCAAGTACTAAGTGCCATATGGAGGTCGGATATAAGTATTGGGTGAAAGTTGCTTGGTGCAAGTGCTGGGTGCTTGCTATAGTGGGGGTTACTGGTTGAGTGTAATGTGGTCGCTGAATATTGGTGGGATTGCTGTGGGTGCAGGGAGTGGGAGGTCACTGTGGGTACTGCTATGAATAGCATAGTTGCTGCTGGGGGAGGTAGAGGTCAGTGTGGGTGCTGGGGGAGGTAGAGGTCAGTGTGGGTGCTGGGGGAAGGGTAGGTCACTGTGGGTTCTGTGGAAGGAAGAGGTCAGTATGAGTGCTGGAGGAAGGGGAGGTCACTGTGGGTGCTGGGAGAGGTCATTGTAGTTAATGGAGGAGGGAGTAGTTGTGGATGCTGTGTGTTGGGAGAGATCAGTGTGGGCGCTGCTTTTGGGATTGGAGGTCCCTGTAAGTGCTGCAGGGGACAGGAGGGTAGCCTCTGGGGGAGGGAAAGATCACTGTGGGTGCTGGGGGAAGGATAGATCAGTGTGGGTGCTGGGGTAGGCAGGATCACTGCTAGATTTGGGGAAGGAGAGGTGATTGTGGGTGGTAGGTGAAGGGAGAGGTCACTGTGGGTGCTGGGGAGGGAGAGGTCACTGTGGGTGCTGATTGGAGGGAGAGGTCCCTGTGGGTGCTGGGGGAAGGATAGGTCAGTGTGGGTGCTGGGATAGGCAGGATCACTGCTAGATTTGGAGAAGGAGAGGTGATTGTGGGTGGTAGGTGAAGGGAGAGGTCACTGTGGGAGGGAGTGGTCACTGTGGGGGCTGGTGGAGGGAGAGGTCACTGTGGGAGGGAGAGGTCACTTTGGGAGGGAGAGGTCACTGTGGGTGCTAGGTGCAGGGAGAGGTCACTGTGGGAGGGAGTGGTCACTGTGGGTGCTGGTGGAGGGAGAGGTCACTGTGGGTGCTAGGTGGAGGGAGAGGTCACTGTGGGAGGGAGAGGACACTGTGGGAGGGAGAGGTCACTGTGGGAGGGAGAGGTCACTGTGGGTGCTAGGTGCAGGGAGAGGTCACTGTGGGTGCTAGGTGCAGGGAGAGGTCACTGTGGGTGCTAGGTGGAGGGAGAGGTCACTGTGGGTGCTAGGTGGAGGGAGAGGTCACTGTGGGTGCTGGTGGAGGGAGAGGTCACTGTGGGTGCTGGTGGAGGGAGAGGTCACTGTGGGTGCTGGGGAAGGAGATGTCACTGTGGGTGCTAGGTGGAGGGAGAGGTCACTGTGGGAGGGAGAGGTCACTGTGGGAGGGAGAGGTCACTGTGGGTGCTGGTGGAGGGAGAGGTCACTGTGGGTGCTAGGTGGAGGGAAAGGTCATTGTGGGTGCTAGGTGGAGGGAGAGGTCACTGTGGAAGCTGGTGGAGGTAGAGGTCACTGTGGGTGCTAGGTGGAGGGAGAGGTCATTGTGGGTGCTAGGTGGAGGGAGAGGTCACTGTGGGAGGGAGAGGTCACTGTGGGAGGGAGAGGTCACTGTGGGAGGGAGAGGTCACTGTGGGTGCTAGGTGCAGGGAGAGGTCACTGTGGGTGCTGGTGGAGGGAGAGGTCACTGTGGGTGCTAGGTGGAGGGAGAGGTCACTGTGGGAGGGAGAGGTCACTGTGGGAGGGAGAGGTCACTGTGGGAGGGAGAGGTCACTGTGGGTGCTAGGTGCAGGGAGAGGTCACTGTGGGTGCTAGGTGCAGGGAGAGGTCACTGTGGGTGCTAGGTGGAGGGAGAGGTCACTGTGGGTGCTAGGTGGAGGGAGAGGTCACTGTGGGTGCTGGTGGAGGGAGAGGTCACTGTGGGTGCTGGTGGAGGGAGAGGTCACTGTGGGTGCTGGGGAAGGAGATGTCACTGTGGGTGCTAGGTGGAGGGAGAGGTCACTGTGGGAGGGAGAGGTCACTGTGGGAGGGAGAGGTTACTGTGGGTGCTGGTGGAGGGAGAGGTCACTGTGGGTGCTAGGTGGAGGGAGAGGTCATTGTGGGTGCTAGGTGGAGGGAGAGGTCACTGTGGGTGCTGGTGGAGGGAGAGGTCACTGTGGGTGCTAGGTGGAGGGAGAGGTCATTGTGGGTGCTAGGTGGAGGGAGAGGTCACTGTGGGAGGGAGAGGTCACTGTGGGAGGGAGAGGTCACTGTGGGAGGGAGAGGTCACTGTGGGTGGTAGGTGCAGGGAGAGGTCACTGTGGGTGCTGGTGGAGGGAGAGGTCACTGTGGGTGCTAGGTGGAGGGAGAGGTCACTGTGGGTGCTAGGTGGAGGGAGAGGTCACTGTGGGTGCTGGTGGAGGGAGAGGTCACTGTGGGTGCTGGTGAAGGGAGAGGTCACTGTGGGTGCTGGGGAAGGAGATGTCACTGTGGGTGCTAGGTGGAGGGAGAGGTCACTGTGGGAGGGAGAGGTCACTGTGGGAGGGAGAGGTCACTGTGGGTGCTGGTGGAGGGAGAGGTCACTGTGGGTGCTAGGTGGAGGGAGAGGTCATTGTGGGTGCTAGGTGGAGGGAGAGGTAGAGTGACCAGACGTCCCGGATTGCCCGGATTCGGGGTCCGCTGTCCCAGGCTTAATGAGGTCCCGGGAAACGTCCCGCTTTCAGCAGCGGGACGTCCCGGCCTCGGGACTCTGGCCACTCTCTCCTCAATGAACTGGCAGCGGCGTCTATAGACGCCGTGCCAGTTCATTGCCTGCAGCCCCGCTCCAGCCTCCTCTTCCGGTGTCTGTTCCGACACCGGCAGAGCAGAGCAGGGCTACGGCAAGATGGCTGCCGAAGCCCTGTACTGGAGACCTATTTGTGTCACTAGTACAGGGCTTCGGGCGCCATCTTGCCGTAGCCCTGTCAGCGTGGGAGACTGCAGGAGGAGGAAGACGGTCCCGGGACGGAGCAGCGCGCCAGAGGCCGGACACTTCTGCCAGGTGAGTAAATGCTTTCTTTTCCAGGTGAAATGTTTGCCCGCATTGTTTCTTTTACAGGTGAAATGTTTGCCCGCATTGTTTCTTTTCTGGTGAAATGTTTGCCCGCATTGTTTCTTTTCTAGTGAAATGTTATTGTTTGCCCGCATTGTTTCTTTTCTGGCGAAATGTTTGCCTGCAGTGCGTTTCTTTTCTGGCGAAATGTTTGCCCGCAGTGCGTTTCTTTTCTGGCGAAATGTTTGCCGCATTGCGTTTCTTTTCTGGTGAAATGTTTGGCCGCAGTGCGTTTCTTTTCTGGTGAAATGTTTGCCCGCAGTGCGTTTCTTTTCTGGCGAAATGTTTGCCCGCATTGCGTTTCTTTTCTGGCAAAATGTTTGCCCGCAGTGCGTTTCTTTTCTGGCGAAATGTTTGCCCGCATTGCGTTTCTTTTCTGGTGAAATGTTTGGCCGCAGTGCGTTTCTTTTCTGGTGAAATGTTTGGCCGCAGTGCGTTTCTTTTCTGGTGAAATGTTTGGCCGCAGTGCGTTTCTTTTCTGGTGAAATGTTTGCCCGCAGTGCGTTTATTTTGTACTGACATGTTGCCCGCATTGCGTTTATTTTGTACTGACATGTTTGCCCGCATTGCATTTATTTTATACTGACATGTTGCCTATTGCGTTTATTTTCTGGTGTCCGGGGTAACTGTTACTGCATTTATTATTTAATGGTCATAGATGGCTATGTTTGCTGCTTTGTGGTTACGGTATACTATTAGCATCACACAGTTTCTGCACACCCATGATACAAAGTCTCGTTTGTCCACATCATGGCGTAAACACTGCTTTCTTATGCCTCGCTGTTACATCATTACGTTAGCTCCGCCCATACAATGTCATGGCCACGCCCAGCCCCCCTCCCCCAGTCTTCGCCGCTGCGTGCTCCTCACTCCTTCCCACTTTTCGCCGCGGCGCGCTGCGCGCGCCGCCCCCCCCCACGCCCCCCCCCCCCCGCCCCCCCCCCCAGGTTGGACCCACAAAAATATGGTCACTCTAGGGAGAGGTCACTGTGGGTGCTGGTGGAGGGAGAGGTCACTGTGGGTGCTAGGTGGAGGGAGAGGTCATTGTGGGTGCTAGGTGGAGGGAGAGGTCACTGTGGGTGCTGGTGGAGGGAGAGGTCATTGTGGGTGCTAGGTGGAGGGAGAGGTCACTGTGGGTGCTGGTGGAGGGAGAGGTCACTGTGGGTGCTAGGTGGAGGGAGAGGTCACTGTGGGTGCTGGGGAGGGAGAGGTCACTGTGGGTGCTAATTGGAGAGAGAGGTCCCTGTGGGTGCTGGGGACAGGATAGGTCAGTGTGGGTGCTGGGGTAGGCAGGATCACTGCTAGATTTGGGGAAGGAGAGGTGATTGTGGGTGGTAGGTGAAGGGAGAGGTCACTGTGGGAGGGAGAGGTCACTGTGGGTGCTGGGGAAGGAGATGTCACTGTGGGTGCTAGGTGGAGGGAGAGGTCACTGTGGGTGCTAGGTGGAGGGAGAGGTCACTGTGGGTGCTGGGGAAGGAGATGTCACTGTGGGTGCTAGGTGGAGGGAGAGGTCACTGTGGGTGCTAGGTGGAGGGAGAGGTCACTGTGGGTGCTAGGTGGAGGGAGAGGTCACTGTGGGTGCTGAGTAAGGGAGAGGTCACTGTGGGTGCTGGGGAAGGAGATGTCACTGTGGGTGCTAGGTGGAGGGAGAGGTCACTGTGGGTGCTGGGGAAGGAGATGTCACTGTGGGTGCTAGGTGCAGGGAGAGGTCACTGTGGGTGCTAGGTGGAGAGAGAGGTCACTGTGGGTGCTGGGGGAGGGAGAGGTCACTGTGGGTGCTAGGTGGAGGGAGAGGTCACTGTGGGTGCTGGGGAAGGAGATGTCACTGTGGGTGCTAGGTGCAGGGAGAGGTCACTGTGGGTGCTAGGTGGAGGGAGAGGTCACTGTGGGTGCTAGGTGGAGGGAGAGGTCACTGTGGGTGCTAGGTGGAGGGAGAGGTCACTGTGGGTGCTAGGTGGAGGGAGAGGTCACTGTGGGTGCTAGGTGCAGGGAGAGGTCACTGTGGGTGCTAGGTGGAGGGAGAGGTCACTGTGGGTGCTGGGGAAGGAGATGTCACTGTGGGTGCTAGGTGCAGGGAGAGGTCACTGTGGGTGCTAGGTGGAGGGAGAGGTCACTGTGGGTGCTAGGTGCAGGGAGAGGTCACTGTGGGTGCTAGGTGGAGGGAGAGGTCACTGTGGGTGCTAGGTGGAGGGAGAGGTCACTGTGGGTGCTAGGTGGAGGGAGAGGTCACTGTGGGTGCTAGGTGCAGGGAGAGGTCACTGTGGGTGCTAGGTGGAGGGAGAGGTCACTGTGGGTGCTAGGTGGAGGGAGAGGTCACTGTGGGTGCTAGGTGGAGGGAGAGGTCACTGTGGGTGCTAGGTGGAGGGAGAGGTCACTGTGGGTGCTAGGTGGAGGGAGAGGTCACTGTGGGTGCTGAGTAAGGGAGAGGTCACTGTGGGTGCTGGGGAAGGAGATGTCACTGTGGGTGCTAGGTGCAGGGAGAGGTCACTGTGGGTGCTAGGTGGAGGGAGAGGTCACTGTGGGTGCTGGGGGAGGGAGAGGTCACTGTGGGTGCTGGGGGAGGGAGAGGTCACTGTGGGTGCTGGGAAAGGAGATGTCACTGTGGGTGCTAGGTGCAGGGAAAGGTCACTGTGGGTGCTAGGTGGAGGGAGAGGTCACTGTGGGAGGGAGAGGTCACTGTGGGTGCTAGGTGGAGGGAGAGGTCACTGTGGGTGCTAGGTGCAGGGAGAGGTCACTGTGGGTGCTAGGTGGAGGGAGAGGTCACTGTGGGTGCTAGGTGGAGGGAGAGGTCACTGTGGGTGCTAGGTGGAGGGAGAGATCACTATGGGTGCTAGGTGCAGGGAGAGGTCACTGTGGGTGCTAGGTGGAGGGAGAGGTCACTGTGGGTGCTAGGTGGAGGGATTGGTCACTGTGGGTGCTAGGTGGAGGGAGAGGTCACTGTGGGTGCTAGGTGGAGGGAGAGGTCACTGTGGGTGCTGGGGAGAGAGAAGTCACTGTGGGTGCTAGGTGGATGGTGAGGCCCCTGTGGGTGAGGGAGAAGTCACTATGAGTGCTTGGAGAGGTAGTGGTCAGTATGGGTCCTAGGTGGAGGGTGAGGTCAGTATGCCACACTAGGATTCCTATCCAGGCCTCTTCACCTGAAAGTGCCTCAGGCGGAGGCGGAGCTTCTCGCGGGTGGGCGGGGCTTACCGCGGTAGGGGGAGGGGCTTATTTTGCGCAATCAGAGGGGCCTTTTTTGCTGATTTTAAAAAGGGGGGGTGCCTGGGCACCCAGAGCACCCCCCTCTGCACGTGCCTGCATCTAGATCACCTTGATCCTGGACCCACATCTGAAGGGGAAGCTGGAACAGTTCATGTCGCCATCCACCACTGAGCGATGCACAAGGGAGTTGCAGGGAGCCCTTGTACGTAGACTTCAGGAAGCATTCCCCCAGCCTTCCACCCCCGCTGTTGCTGTCCTTTCAACCCAGCAACAGGTGCCTGTGGCCATCAGCAGCAGCATCCAGCGCCACGGAGACCTGTTGAGCATAACTAAGAGCCTGTATGCATTGGAGCTGCCCAGAGCAGAGGTGCCATACACAGCATCATCCTCCAACCAGCACCAGCGACTGACCAGCATGGTGTCTGACTACATGGGGTCATTCACTGGGCTTGACACCGACAGCACCGTGGACCCCGTGGAGTGCTGGGTCAAGAGACTGGAGATCTGAAGGGAGCTTGTCCAGTACACCCTAGAAGTCCTGTCCTGCCCCCCTTCCAGTGTCCTCTCCGAGAGATGCTTTAGTGTGGCCGGTGGCGTGGTCACTAAGAAGCGCTCTCGTCTGTCCGATCACTCTGTGGACAAACTCACCTTCCTGAAAATTAAGCAGGCTTGGGTGGAAGGTGAGTTCCTGGCCCCTGCGCTCGCTCCCGATGCCTGTCGTTAGCCTCGAGATCAATGAATGGGAATATAGTTTCCATTCATTGATCTATGTCCCCGGCAGAAAACCAACGGCTTTCTGCAGAATAAAACGTTTCCCTTCCTCCTAATGCTTCCTGGAAGCGAGATCGTTCACTTCCAGGACATTTTGACTGTGGCCATCTTGTGCCCAAATAGTAAAACTACACCCATATACATTTTTTATTGAATAAATACATTATATTACATTTAAAATTAATTGTTTATCTCCCACACCAAAAATTACCCAAATAAAACTTTTAATAAAAAAAAAAAAATTACAATAAAAAAAAAATAATATTTACCTTAGGGTCTGAACTTTTTGAATATGCATGTCAAGAGAGTATACTACTATAATTTTTTTCATTATTAGCTTGTAAATAGTGATGGACGCAAATTGCAAAAATGCACCTTTATTTTAAATAAAATATCGGCGCCATAAATTGTGATAGGGACATATTTAAACTGTGGGCAAATGGGCAAATAAAATACATGGGTTTTAATTATGGTAGCATGTATTAATTTCAAACTATATTGCCCCAAAAATTAGAAATAATGTTTTTTTTCCATGTCTTTCTTAATCTTCCTGTTAAAATAGATTAACCACTTGCCGACCACATACTCATACCTTGCGGCGGCAAAGTGGTAGCTGGAGGACTAGCGACGCAGATCTGCGTCGCCAGGTGCCTCCCTAATTAATCAGGAAAGGCCGCTCGCGAGAGCGGCCGTTTCCTGTCAGATCATGGAGCGGGTCTCCGTGAATAGCCTGCGAGCCGCTGATTGCGGCTCGCAGACAGGGGAGGACTGGCCAGGGGGGAAGGGGGGAGATTTCCCCCCAGGCTGCCTCTCATTTAATGATTTAGGGCTGGCACTGTGCCTGGTGAATTCAGGTTTTTGTATAAGGCAATGTGAAACACTAGGCTGAATGAGGGAAATAAACGCCCAATTACAGAGCAATTGCAGGGCAGGCAAGCTAGTAAATATACACAGCATGATTCAGAGCAGAAGCTTGCCTGCAGGGTCTGGTCTCTCACCATTGTTAACTGCATGTGCACAGCTACATAGGATATTGTCTAAGTTGAAAAGTTTTTGACAGTCCCTAGACTCCAGAAGGGCTGCTTGCAGACAGTCCCTAGACTTCAGAAGGGCTGCTTGCAGGACTTGTGTAAGAGATAGAAACCCCGACCGTTGTAACTCAAAATGTATTATGTGCCCCCTGGTGCTAGTGCATTTATACTTTACCTGTCACACTGTCCCTCGAGTGTCCTTGGTGTATTTCCCACGTGACTACCGGCATATAGCACGTGGGACACGTGTGTGATGTCATTTGGGCTGGGGCTGTCGTGAAAGCGGGCCTCTAGTTTGTGTTTTCCCCCCAGGCCAAAAGGTCCCAGTCCTCTCCTGCTCGCAGACTAAATGTAAACGTAGGAGACATATGTCTCCTTTATTTACATTGTACGGCGCTGCTGCACAGCAGCGTCATAAGGCAGATCGGCAATCCCCGGCCAATCAGCGGCCGGGGATCGCCGCCATGTGACAGGGGACGTCCTGTCACTGGCTGCACAGGACGGATAGCGTCCTGTGCAGCCCGGATCACCGGGGATGACAGGTGGGAGAGGGAAGGGGGGAATTTCGCTGCGGAGGGGGGCTTTGAGGTGCCCCCCCGCAAACCTCAGGCAGGCAGGAGCGATCATACCCCCCCTGCACATCATCCCCATAGGGGGGGGGGAAGGGGGGCGATCTGGTCGCTCTGCCTGCACCCTGATCTGTGCTGGGGCTGCAGAGCCCACCCAGCACAGATCACTAAAAACAGCGCTGGTCCTTAAGGGGGGGTAAAGGGTGGGTCATCAAGTGGTTAAGGATAAAATAATTCTTAGCAAAATGTACCACCCAAAAAAACAAGCTATAGATCATTTAAGTGTGATAAGTAGTGATAAAGTTATTAGCGAGGTGAAAGTTGCTAAGATGCATAAGGTGAACAACACTGTAGGCTGAAGTGGTTAATAATGCCTGCCTTTCCAACGCAAGTTACAATCTACTCCTAATTGGCCTGTTTCATTTAATCTTTTTCTGTGGTGCCACCCGCCATGTCCCATGGCCTCATATGCTGCTGCTACTGACACACATTGCTCCTGCTGCTGCGGCATTTCCCTACTGCAGTCTGTGTTCCCCCCCCCCCCAGGGTCCACAGATGCTGTAATGTTTGGGTGGCATTTTCATGCTGTGGTACCACCAGTGAGGACCCAAAGTCTTCTGTGCTGCCGCTGACTGCTTAGTCCTCCTCCTGCTTCCGCTGATGTTGTAATTCACCACTAAAGTCTGTGTTCAGACCGCCAGGGTCCAAGGACAACTCTGCTGCCATGTCATTGCTGTCGCTGCAAAAAAAAACAACTCTGTGTTTTTGTGGTGTCATCCACTCATCCTCCTCCCGTGGTACCACCGCCAGGTGCCATTTGGACTCATCACCTGCCTGTATGGTTGTACTTTGCTAGGGACTTAGCTTGGGAATTCTGTGATTGCTTAAAGTGTATTACCATGTTTAAAACCAAATATTACAAATTAATAGCCACATTTAAAGTGTTACTTTAACTTTAAAATCAATTTTCTTAAAAACTAAAAGTTCTTTTTGACTTTTTTTTTAAGTTGTAGCCATTTCTTACCTTTATAATCCATGCAATTTTAGTGATTGTAGCATGTATGGGGGCTTTGCTATTAACGTTAAAGTCTAATTGATTAGAAATCAATTGATTAGAAATCCGGAGAAATTAGAAATAGAGGATTAAAATCCGTGTCGAATTTGGAAGTCTGCATCAAATCCGGATCATGATCATGGAGTATCCGGATTTCAATATTGTCGTGGCTGTATTTATTCGAATTCGTGATTGGGGGTATCCAAGCACCACTGCTTCTTCTTTTTACACTTACTGAAGGAAACATCATTGTGACTAAAATTTTGTTTCATCTGACAATAACACAGAAAGACCAGAAGTCTTCTTTGTCCAGATAAGCATTTGCAAAGGCCAAGCAAGCTTTTGTGTGCCTTATCTGGAGAAGTGGCATCCTCCTTGGTCTGCATCTGTGGAACCCAGCAGTGTGCAGTGTCCGTTGGATTGTCTGCCTTGAGACATTGCCACCAGCAACTCCCAGATTCACCAGAATGGCCTTGGTGGTGATCCTTCGATTGTTTTTCCCCTCTCTCACTATCCTCTTGGCCAGCACAGGTGTCACTTTTGGCTTCCAGCCACCTCCTCTGAGATTTTCTACAGTGTGGAACATCTTGTATTTTTTAATAATACTTTGCACTGTAGCCACCACTGGAACTTGAAAAAATTAAGAAATGGCCTTGTAGCCCTTTCTTGACTTGTGAGCCCTCACTGAGCTCCTTTGTCTTAGCCATGACTGTCCACAAACCAACTGCAGAGAGCTGCTGTTTTTCACCTGCTGAGGTGATTAAAATAGATGTTCCTAATTAATCAGGGTAATTAGGATGCTTTAGAACAGCTTGGACTATTTGGAATGGTATAGGATTTTGGATTTTCACATAGACTGTGACAGTTTGTGAAGGGTATGAATAATTTTGGACTGGACACTTTTTGCTCAAATGTAAATAAAAGCTGAGAATTGTCCCCCCCCCCCCCACACACACACACACACACAATAATACCTCTTGTACATCATCATATTATCTTTTGGGAGACATCTATATCTTTTCACGTTAAAAAATTACTTGCTGGTTGAATAAAAGTAACTTTAAAGAGACTCTGTAACAAGATTTTCAGCCTTATTTATTCTATCCTATAAGTTCCTATACCTGTTCTAATGTGGTCTGGCTTACTGCAGCCTTTTCTAGTTGCACTGTCTCTGTATTATATCTAATCTTCTTTCCTTTGTTGAGTCTTGTCAGCCCACAGAGGAATGTGCTGTGATAGGGAGAAGTTATGCACACCTCCCCCATGCCCCCTGCAGGCTCTGTGTGTGTGCTGTGTGTATGAGTCACAGACAGCTCTCTGCTCACAACCAGCCTGTCTGTGACCTTGTGAACAGCTGTGAGTGCAGAAAGATCAGCTCAACGCCCAGAAAAGCAGCCAAGTGGGAGAAATATTACAGCAGTGAAGCCATGTTTGAGAGGTGCCTCTGTAAACAGGCATCTGCTCTGATGATGTATTTCCTGTCTGGCAGCCATCTTCATTGTTTACAAAAACAATGAATAAAACAGTGATGTTAGCACCAAGAAAGCAGCAGGAGCAGCGAAAATGTCACAGAGGGGGCTAGGAGAAGACTACAAATAGGCTGGTACTTTTATTTATGTAAGATTTTCAGAGTACAGATTCTCTTTAAGTCAAAATTTGCCAGGGGTATGAATAATTATGGGCAGCACTGTATACATTTAAAAAAAACCACAGGTAGTTATTTACTTATTTATTGTATTTATAAAGCGCCAACATATTACACAGCGCATTCTAGTTCAGAATGGATGGATTAAAATTGATTACTATTAATGTCAAATGAGCCAATTCTGGCCAAAAGAGAGATAGAATCATAGAGGAACTTATTAGAAGAAAAATCAATATTGCACTTATACAAGAAACCCACTTTAAAACTGGTAAAACTCCCTCATTTTATGATAAAATATATAAAGAATGAATTACAAAAAATAACAACAGGAAAAAAGCATGTGGAGTAACTAGTGTAATAAACTCTGGGTTTGATTTTACCACAGAACAAGTCTACAAAGACAAGAAAGCCAGAGGCCTGATAGTGCTGGGGAGGGCAAAGGTAATACAAGTCACAAAAGCAAATTTATATGCACCTAACACGGTGCAGGCAAGATTTTTTGATGTAAGATGTAAGTTTTTTTTTTTAAAGTAACTAAAATGGCAAAATGAATGATAATAATATATAATAATAGATGGCAATTTTAATATAGTCCTTGATCCTGAGGTAGACTGTTTCAAAGGTAGAGAAGAGTAGAAGAAGCAATGTGCACACATAAGCTGATTGATATCTAGCGAATAAAGAACCCTGCAGATAAAGACTACACATATTACTAGTACATCAAGGCTACTTGAGAATTGATTACAGGCTTTTATCACACAGCCATATATCCAAAGTGATCAAGTCTAGCATAGGTAATTTTACCTTCTCTGAGCATGCTCCAGTCAAATTAACACTGACAGGGCCGGGCCGAGGCATAGGCTGGAGAGGCTCCAGCCTCAGGGCGCAGTGTAGGAGGGGGCGCACAATTCATTCAGCTGTCATTGCTAATTGTGTATGAAGCAGAAAGAAATAAGAAAAGGGGATACATTGCAGTGACTGCAAGCCAGATAACTAGATATTAAAAGTGTTGGGGAGGTTGTGGGCCCTGTGGCCCTCTTTGTCTAATAGCAATCAGTGTGTGATGCTGGGGAGGCAGGGATGGAGGGGCGCACTTTGGTGTCTCAGCCTTGGGTGCTGGAGGACCTTGTCCCTGCTCTGAACACTGAAATTACGCAATATAAATATAAAAAAATTAAAGTTAACATTCAAAAATGTATGTGTGAGGAAACGCGGAAAAGCCGCCCTTTCTCAGGGTGAGGAGGCTGTTTCCGCGTCCAGCATGGCGTCACAACGCGTAAAAACCGCCGCATGCCGCATAGGCAGAGCGGCGGAATCCGCATTGGGAACGGCGGAATCCGCATTGGAAGCGGCGGAATCCGCATTAGAGGCGGCAAGCTTGCCGCATAGCAGTATCCCTGACAAGGGGGCTGAGCGTGGGGAAGCCGCCGCTGGTGTAGTAAGCGGTGCGGCGGCTCCCACGCTCGGTTCACTGGATACATTGCAAGGCAGTACTGGTGTGGCTGGGACTGATAGTTCACCAAGATTCAGAGTGACACGCGCGCGCGCGCACAGAGGCAAAGCTTATATAACAGCCAGAAGTAGGTCAGCTGACCAAGCTGGTCAGCTGACAATTCTGAGTTCTCTCATTGGTCCAGCACTTAGGGAGGTGCTGGAGAGTGGCTGTGTATATATACTGCTGGCTGTTCAGTTGCTGGTTGTCTGGCGTTGCGATCATTATGTGGTAGCACGCAGACCTGAGTCAGATCCAAAAGTGTGCCGGGACCAGCTGGAGCTGTAATCCTACACTTAGCTAGATTTGTTGATAGTTTAAAGTACTAGTTTGATTGTGATTATCTGTTATGATCTTCTGCCTGCCTGACCATTCTTCTGAACTCTGATCCTGTACTTTGTCTTTCTGATTCTCTGTTGCCGAATCCCGGCTCGTCCTTAGACTCTGCATCTGCCTTCTGATTTTGTACCTCGATATTTCTGATACCCTGTTGCCGAACCCTGCCTGTACTTTAGACTTCGCCTCTGCCTTTTGAATCTGTACTTTATCTGTCCATGTGTTTACGACCTGGCTTGTCCGACCTCGAGAACCGACCTTACTGTTAGAGGCGGTTCCCAGTCCTGATAGTGGCACTCCCCCTTGAGTGTCACTCTCGTTCTGTCGTTCCTTCTCTCAGCCTGACTCCTCCACCCGGGAGAGTCCAGAAGGAATTAAGCAGTTCACCTTGCTGTTGTTTTGAGGCCCAGTCCTCTTAATATTACTGTTTGCACCAAACACTCTCATTCTACTCAGCTGTCCAGAGGTTAGCTGGTATATCGGATTATCGGTGATACTGCAGATCATCTATAATCTGGTATATATCTGTATGCCCAGTGATTCTGCAGATCACCGGTAATCAGATCCTCTCTGTGTTACACCGATCGTTACAGAACGCCAGACCCAAAAAACAGATGGA
Organism: Hyperolius riggenbachi; assembly: GCF_040937935.1. NCBI lineage: Eukaryota > Metazoa > Chordata > Amphibia > Anura > Hyperoliidae > Hyperolius > Hyperolius riggenbachi. Next base: position 343,570,304 of record NC_090649.1, on the reverse strand, counting down.
CGCACGCGCTGACCCTCTGAGTGTGCTTGCCACTTCGGTGGATAACATCCATCAAGCACTGGGCCAGCACAAAGCATTAATTGATGCCCTATCAGGCTCTGTCCGAACCCTCCAGACGTCAGTTGATTCGGTGCGATCCCCTCTTAGTGATGACATACGTATGCCCGTACCTGATAAATTTTCCGGTCACAAGTCTGACTTTCGGAATTTTAAGAGTAGAGTGTTATCGTATTTCGAGTTGAGACGCCGATCCTCGGGGACTGAGACCCAACGGGTCATATTTATCAAAACCTTGTTATCTGGTGACTCCCAGACCTGGGCATACAATTTGCCTGCCGGTGACTTAGCCCTTACCTCTGTGGAGGAATACTTTAAAGCCATGGCGGTAATTTACGATGACCCAGACCTTGCCTTGACTTCTGAGCGGAAGCTCAAGCTTTTACGTCAAGGCAAGGGTCCGGTCGAAGATTACGCGGCCGAATTTAGGAGGTGGTCAGTTACGGCCAGGTGGGACACTTACGCCCTGCTAGATTGTTTTTTGTCAGGGCTGTCCGATGAGGTCTCTGATCTGATGCTAAGTCAGCCCGAGCCCAAAACAGTCGATGAGGCCATCTCAGCGGCCATCCGAATTGACCATAGGCTGCGCTACCAAAAACAGACCAGGGGTAGTCATCGCGTCAGAGTAGTGTCTTACGTTGCGGAGGCACAAAATGACTGGGTAAAATTTCTGGCCTTCGCAGAATTCGCACAGAATAATTTAAAGAGTTCTTCTTCTGGTTTTTCTCCGTTCCAGATTGTGACAGGGAGGTCGCCCAAATTCTCCCCTTTGCCAGTTGCCTCTTCTCCGTTTCCAACCCTGGAAGCTTAGCAGAGGGCATTTAAAGACATCTGGTGGACAGTGAAGAGTAATTTGGAAAGGGCATTCCAGAGTCAAAAGGGTCAGGCTGACAAGAGACGCTCGTTAGAGTGGAGGTTCCAGCCAGGATAATTGGTCTGGGTGTCCACACGTCACTTGACTCTGAGACAGCCCTCAGATAAACTAGGTCCCAGGTTTGTGGGTCCGTTCCCGGTAGCTAAGAAGATCAACAATGTTACGTATTCCGTTGAACTTCCCGCCAGCATGCGTGGGGTAAGGTCCTTTCACGTATCCCTGCTCAAACCAGCAGTCCATGTGGGCTCCACTCCTCCTCCTCCTGTGATGGTAGATGAACGACCTGAATACGAGGTAGAGAAAATTTTAGATTCACGCATTGTACAGAACTCAGTACAATATCTGGTGCACTGGAAAGGGTATGGCATTGAGGAGAGACAATGGGTACCTGGGAGTCGCATGCATGCGGACGAATTAAGGAAGGAGTTTCACGCCTTACATCCCGAGAAACCTGGTAGGAGTTGTCCGGAGTCCACTCCTCGGGGGGGGGGGGGGGTACTGTGAGGAAACGCGGAAAAGCCGCCCTTTCTCAGGGTGAGGCGGCTGTTTCCACGTCCAGCATGGCGTCACAATGCGGAAAAACCGCTGCATGCCGCATAGGCAGAGCTGCGGAATCCGCATTGGGAACGGCGGAATCCGCATTGGAAGCAGCGGAATCCGCATTAGAGGCGGCGAACTTGCCACATAGCAGTATCCCTGACAAGGGGGCTGAGCGTGGGGAAGCCGCCGCTGGTGTAGTAAGCGGTGCGGCGGCTCCCACGCTCAGTTCACTGGATACATTGCAAGACAGTACTGGTGTGGCTGGGACTGATAGTCCACCAAGATTCAGAGTGACACACGCGCGCGCACAGAGGCAAAGCTTATATAACAGCCAGAAGTAGGTCAGCTGACCAAGCTGGTCAGCTGACAATTCTGAGTTCTCTCATTGGTCCAGCACTTAGGGAGGTGCTGGAGAGTGGCTGTGTATATATACTGCTGGCTGTTCAGTTGCTGGTTGTCTGGCGTTGCGATCATTACGTGGTAGCACGCAGACCTGAGTCAGATCCGAAAGTGTGCCGGGACCAGCTGGAGCTGTAATCCTACACTTAGCTAGATTTGTTGATAGTTTAAAGTACTAGTTTGATTGTGATTATCTGTTATGACCTTCTGCCTGCCTGACCATTCTCCTTAACTCTTATCCTGTACTTTGTCTTTCTGATTCTCTGTTGCCGAATCCTGGCTCGTCCTTAGACTCTGCATCTGCCTTCTGAATTTGTACCTCGATATTTCTGATACCCTGTTGCCGAACCCTGCCTGTACTTTAGACTTCGCCTCTGCCTTTTGAATCTGTACTTTATCTGTCCGTGTGTTTACGACCTGGCTTGTCCGACCTTGAGAACCGACCTTACTGTTAGAGGCGGTTCCCAGTCCTGATAGTGGCACTCCCTCTTGAGTGTCACTCTCGCTCTGTTGTTCCTTCTCTCAGCCTGACTCCTACCCCCGGGAGAGTCCAGAAGGAATTAAGCAGTTCTCCTTACTGTTTTGATGCCCAGTCCTCTTAATATTACTGTTTGCACCAAACACTCTCATTCTACTCAGGTGTCCAGAGGTTAGCTGGTATATCGGATTATCGGTGATACTGCAGATCATCTATAATCTGGTATATATATGTATTCCCAGTGATTCTGCAGATCACCGGTAATCAGATCCTCTCTGTGTTACACCGATCGTTACAGTATGGAATGCAATGACAGAGCACTCCGCTGGGACCATATGGGACACAATGAATTGTGTAATAAGGGGAATGCTCATTGGCTTAAAAATCAAGAAGAAGAAGGATAAATGGAAAGACTCACAAAATTATTGAAAGAACTGGATAATGCAGAAAAGGGACAACAAGGAAAAAACCCACTCAAGGGTCTTTGTTACATATGCATAAAATAAGGAAAGAGCTAAATCAACTCCTGAATTCTGATTGCAAAAAGGAATACTACAGATCAAGTATAATCTTTAAAAAAGGAAATAATAAATCAGGAAAAGTATTAGCAGATCTGATGAAAAAAAAAAGAATCAGCTGCAAGATTTATAGGAAAAATTACAGAAAACAAAGGTAATATGGTATACAATCAGGAAGGGATCAGCAAGGACTTCACTAATTTCTATACATAATTATATAACCTAAATACTTTAGAAATAAAGGCACCAAGTGCTTTTCTAGATGGCCCTAATATCCCCAGAATAAGCCCAGATGTTAAAGAAGTGTTGGGCGGCTAAATTTCAGAGGCAGAATTTACAGAGGCAGCAGATAAGGCTTCTAAAGGAAAGAGTCCAGGTGCGGACGGTTTCTGTACAGAATTTTATAAATGTTCTTCGAAAGATATTATAAGGGTTCTAAAGGTAAGAGTCCAGGTGCGGACGGTTTCTGTACAGAATTTTATAAATGTTCTTCGAAAGAACTGGCAGCTCTTTTCACGTACGTTAAAAAGGGGCGCTGGGAAAAAAGGGCGCAGGGTTTTAAACGATAAGCATGGATAACGTTTAAAAATGTATTGTACTGTATTTCGTTTAAAATTAATGTTTTATAAAGTTATAAATCATTAAATAATGTGCATTAAATCGGCAATTGTAAAAACGTTAATCTTTTGTTTAAATAGTGAAACGTATAATAACGGAAAAAAAAAATTACTAAGTAACCCTCCCTGTACCTACCCCTAACCCCTAGACCCCCCTGTTGATGCCTAAACCTAAGACCCCCCCTGTTGGTGCCTAAGTAACCCTCCCTGTACCTACCCCTAACCCCTAGACCCCCCTGTTAGTGCCTAAACCTAAGACCCCCCTGTTGGTGCCTAAACCTAAGACCCCCTGTTGGTGCCTAAACCTAAGACCCCCTGTTGGTGCCTAAACCTAAGACCCTCTGTTGGTGCCTAAACCTAAGACCTCCCTGGTGGTGCCTAAACCTAAGACCCCCCTGTTGGTGCCTAAACCTAAGACCCCCCTGTTGGTGCCTAAACCTAAGACCCCCCTGTTGGTGCCTAAACCTAAGACCCCCCTATTGGTGCCTAAACCTAAGACCCCCCTGTTGGTGCCTAAACCTAAGACCCCCCTGTGATAAGCATTAATAACGTTTGAAAAACATATTGTGCGTTTTTTTCGTTTAAAAATAATGTAAAAAAAAAACATTGTACTGTTTTTCGTTTAAAAATAATGTTTGAAAAAAATATTGTACTGTTTTGCGTTTAAAAATAATATTAAAAAATGTATAAATCATTAAATAATGTGTAATCATGAGAAGCAGTAATAAAACATTAAGTCTCCGGGCGCCGCTTTTAAAACGTTATTTTTCTCCGGCGCCCTTTTTTCCTATCGGGCGCCCATTAAACGATATTTATTATGGGAGTGAATGGCGGCGCCCGATTTGTCCACTAGCCTCCTGCGCCCTTTTTTACTGTTACCGCTCTTTTCTGTAGATGGTTAATAACATAGAAAATGAGTCAACCTTCTCTGATTCCACCAATAATGCCCTTATTACATTAATACTAAAGGAAGGCAAAGAGGCACACTGTTGTGCAAATTATAGACCCATATCACTGATAAATTCTGACGTCAAACTATATTCACACATCCTAGCAAGTAGATTAGAGAGGGTCTTGGAATTAATCTTGGGAAAACAACAAATGGGCTTCAGGAAAAATAGGCACCTACAGGAAAACATATATACAGCAATTAATCCTACCAATAATATAAATGGGAAAGTTTGGATTTTTGGATGGTTGTTACTTAACCTCCTTGCCGGTCTAAAAAATCCGGCAAGGAGGCAGCGCCGCACTTTTTTTTTATTTTTATTTTTTTTAAATCATGTAGCGAGCCCAGGGCTCGCTACATGATAGCCGCTAAGCGGCGGCATCCCCCCACCCACTCCGATCGCCTTCGGCGATCAGAGTATGCAGGGAATCCCGTTGAGAACGGGATTTCCTGCAGGGCTTCCCCGGTCGCCATGGCGACCGGGCGGGATGACGTCACCGACGTCATAGACGTCGTGACGTCAGAGGGAACTCCGATCCGCCCCTTAGCGCTGCCTGGCACTGATTGGCCAGGCTGCGCAGGGGTCTGGGGCGGGGGGGGGGGGGCGGCTCGGCGGGTAGCGGCGAATCGGTGGCGATCGCGACCTACACGCAGCTAGCAAAGTGCTAGCTGCGTGTAGGGAAAAAAAATTATGCAAATCGGCCCAGCGGGGCCTGAGATATCCTCCTGCGCAGGTTACCCCGAGCTGAGCTCGGGATAACCGGCAAGGAGGTTAATCACACAAAAATGGCTTAACGGATTTCAATGAAATTTGGCACACACATAGTACATTACTTGGAATAACATAAAGGATACTTTTTATTCCCGTAACCAAAAAGTGGGTGGAGACAAATACAAATTTCACTGGGAAAATGTAAACAACAGCCATTCTTACACTGTTAATGGTAGGGTTTACAAACTTTTCCCAGTTGGTCACTGGATGACTGGGATTTATATTCAGAAACGTGGTGGAGCTTACAAAGCCAATCAAAATTCACCTATTGATTTTCAAGGAGAATATTGAATTGCTGCCATTTTTGCACTGTTATTGGCACAAGCCTCAAACCTGGTACAGTTAGTCATTTGGGTGACTGAGGTTCAAATTCAGAAAAGGGGGTGGAGCCACAAACAATCAATCAGATTTGTTTCATTTCATGCAAATTATTGATGCCAAAGACCACAAAGCTCACCAGCTTGGTCATTGAGTAATTGTGTGCTAGGGCTAGAAAAAGTGGGCACAGCCAACAACAGCCAAATACATAACCGGGCAATGCCAGGTCATCAGTGGGTGGAGACAAATACAATTTTCACTGGGAAAATGTAAACTGCAGCCATTCTTATACTGTTTATGGTAGGGTTCTCAAATTTTGCACAGTTAGTCACTGGGTGACTTGGATTAATATTCAGAAAAGTGGGTGGAGCCTACAAAAGCCAATCAAAATTCACCTATTGATTTTCAAGGGGAATATTTCATTGCTGCTATTCTTGCACTGTTAATGGCACAAGTCTCAAACCTGGTACAGTTAGTCATTTAAGTGACTGGGGTTCAAATTCAGAAAAGGGGGTGGAGCCACAGCCAATCAGATTTGTTTCATTTCAATGCAAATTATTGTTGCCAAACACCGCAAAGCTCACAAACTCGGTAATTGAGTAACTGAGTAATTGTGTGTTAGGGTTAGAAAAAGTGTGTGAAGCCAAAACTAGACAAATACATGCCCAGGCAACGCCAGGTCATCAGCTAGTATTATTCATAATAGTCAAACTAGAAAAGAAGAGGCAATCTTAACAGCAATAGATGCTGAAAAAGCATTTGACCATATTTCACATTAATTTACATTTGACTGCCTAGAAAGATTTAGGCCCTATTATTTCATCAGAAGTATTAAGAAGCTGTACAAAAACCAAAATGCCCAACTGATAATTAATTCTCTTACATCTAAAACCTTCACAATCTCAAGCTGTGTAAGGCAGGGCTGCCCTCTCTCACCTGGACTCTTTAACTTGTACCTTGAGCCTCTGTTACATAGTATTCAAAGCAATGATAAAATAAAAGTTATATTTGCAGGTAACAAAAATATTAAATCTCTGGCTTATGCTGATCATCTCCTGCTGATGCTAAAGGCGTGTACACATGCTGGATTCCAGTAAACGACGGGTCGTCAGTCCCGCCTGTGGGGCTGCCGTTCTAGTGACAGTTTCCCTGTGGGTACAGCGTGTCGGCAGGCTGATAAGGCTGGTTTTGACAGATCCACCCCGTCTGACGACCCGTTGTGTGAATAAATCAGGCGTCTCTATGCGCCTTAAGAGACACTGTAGATTCTTTACAGAGGTGTGAAAAACTCTTGAATAGATTTGGTGCAAGCTCAAATTTTAAAATGTTGTATATGAGAAAAGAAGCCCAGTATCAAGACCATAATAATATAAGATCATGACTCATATCTCAAAACAATGAAACTTTATTAGGGACTTATCCAATTGACACAATATATAATTAAAACCAATATTAAAACCCCTGTCCTAATCCTAGGGTTATAGGAAATCTCTATAGCAGCATAACGTGACACAGTGTCTTGTGTAAAAGCAGTGATATTGCGCCCAAATTATTGCATATCCATGCATGTGAAATACAAAAATCCTATATAAATATCAACATCAAAAGGTACAAAAATACGTAATAAATGTATAGAAAGTGATAAAAATGAACATCAATGGATTAAACTCATGTACAAAAAAAAATGTGTTATGCAGTGTGGACACTGCTGAAAATGTCACAGATGAAGGTTGTGCAAAAATAGTATCATAATACAGCGCATACAAACAAAGTGCTAGTGCTTACCAATAATGGTGAGATGCTGCATATGGAGAGACCGGGGGGAGGCGCTCCCCCCGGTCTCTCCATATACAGCATCTCACCATTATCGGTAAGCACTAGCACTTTGTTTGTATGCGCTGTATTATGATACTATTTTTGCACAACCTTCATCTGTGACATTTTCAGCAGTGTCCACACTGCATAACACATTTTTTTGCACATGAGTTTAATCCATTGATGTTCATTTTTATCACTTTCTATACATTTATTACGTATTTTTGTACCTTTTGATGTTGATATTTATATAGGATTTTTGTATTTCACATGCACGGATATGCAATAATTTGGGCGCAATATCACTGCTTTTACACAAGACACTGTGTCACGTTATGCTGCTATAGAGATTTCCTATAACCCTAGGATTAGGACAGGGGTTTTAATATTGGTTTTAATTATATATTGTGTCAATTGGATAAGTCCCCAATAAAGTTTCATTGTTTTGAGATATGAGTCATGATCTTATATTATTATGGTCTTGATACTGGGCTTCTTTTCTCATATACAACAGTGGTTTCTACAGCCCATTGGAGATGTATTTGCTTACATGCTCTATGCATTCAATATTGCATAGATTTATAGCTCTATTTTTGTTTGTGTTGCAAATTTTAAAATGAACATGAATGTCAGGATGGAGAGCGGTGTGTCATCAGCGGGCAGCAGCGCGACCGCTGCGCCCACGTCTGACGTCATCACCGCTGCCGGCCCGGCGTGTCAGGGTCCTGCTGCGCCTTCCAGCAGGACGGAGATTTCAGCATTGCACAGGGCTAGGGCAGCCCGCGCGCATGCGACACGCCAGCTATGGAGATGGGTCAGCTGACTCCAGTTTCCCTGTTTCCCACTGCTGATTGGCTGGATCATTCCTGGGCAGGCTATTCAGCTGCCTCAGGATATTTAAGCCTGGTTTTGGCAGTGCTTCATTGTCTGTTGTTGCGAACACTTCAGTGCTAGCGCTCAGACCTTAGTCAGATCCTTGTGTGTTTAAACCGGCAAGGCAACGGGGATTCACACTTAGACTAGGACTATTATTATTATTATTATTGTATTTGTTATTACTGTGTATGACCTTTTGCCTGTACCTCTGATTACTCTCTTGCCTCTCGATTCTGTACCTTCACCAATCTGATCTGATACCGACCTCGGCCTGTCTATAGACTTTGATTCCTGCTTCACGATTCTGTACCTTCGCCAATCTGATCTTTTTCCCGTGAAAGAACGCGGAAAAGCCGCCGCGTCTGCTATTAAGGAGGCGGCTGTTTCCGCGTCCAATGAGGCGGTTTGCACGCGGACGCGTGCGTCTGGTGTCAGGGCAGAACACGGAAAGGCCGCCGCATGTGACAGCAGTAAGGCGGCTGATTCCGCGTCCAGCGCGGCGGTTTGCGCGGAGCGCCGTGGGTCTGGTGTGGCTGGGTCTGTTAGTGCACACAGGCTTAGGAACACACGCGCGCGCGCGCTGAGAGGCAGAACTCTTATGCTAAACAGGAGAAGTCAGCTGATCACACCGATCAGCTGACGACAGTGCAAGATTCTATTGGTTGATCATTTAGGGGTGGTGCTGGAGAGCACTGCTCCATATATACTTGCTGCTGGCCAGTCTCAGGTTGTCTGCCGTTGCGATCACTACGTGGAAGCACTCAGACCTTAGTCAGATCCCACACTGTGTTTGAACCAGGAGGACCTGGGAATTCACACTGAGCCAGAAACTTTGTATTATTGTTCTGTTTATACTTAGACTAGTTCCAGGGTGTAGAGACCACAGACCTCACACCCAGATTAGGGAACTGTATTGTCATCTGTGTTATACTCCAGACTAGTTCCAGGGTGCTGAGACCACGGACCTCGCACCCAAGATTAGGGAACTGTATTGTCATCTGTGTTATACTCCAGACTAGTTCCAGGGTGCTGAGACCACGGACCTCGCACCCAAGACTAGGGAACTTGTGCAAATAATTCTGTTATACTTCAGACTAGTTCCGGGGTGTAGAGACCAAGGACCTCACACCAAGACTAGGCATTGTTTGATATCTGTTATGACTTATTGCTTCTCTGACTACTCCTCTGTCATCTAATTCGGTACCTCACACATCTGATACTCTGTTGCCAAACCCTGCTAGCCTTGGATACCGAATCAGCCTTCTGTTTATGTACTTTATCTGACCGTGTGTTGCCGACCTGGCTTGCCCGACCTCGAGAGCTATCTCCCTCACTAAAAGATAGTCTCCAGATCAGATAGTGACATCCACCTTCAGGTGTCACTCACCTTCTGATCCGTCCTACCTCTAGCCTGACTCCACCCTTGGAGAGTCTCAGACTGCTGGAAGGTTCTGTGTTCTTCAGAGCAGTATTCCCTTACTGCTTATGTTCATCTGCTCAGCAGGTGTATTACTCAAAGTATTACTGTCACACCAATCACTCACATACTTTAGGTGTCCAGAGGTTAGCAATATATCTGTATTATCGGTGATTCTGCAGATCATCAATAATCAGGTATATATCTGCATTCTCGGTGATACTGCAGATCACCGATAATCAGATTCTCTCTGCGTGCTGACGCCAATCGTTACATTACCGACCTCTGCCTGTCTATAGACTCTGATTCTCGCCTCACGATTCTGTACCTTGACTATATCTGATCTGCTGCCGACCTCTGCCTGTACGACCTTGATCCCACCAGTGGGCCCTTGCCACTGGCGGGCAGCACCTATTAGGTGCCTGAGTTTATCTTCTTTAAAGTGTGCACCAATCACCTGCATTAACACATTGAATAAAATACTGACATCAGTCAAGTTCTGCGCCATACACTGATAATCGTTACAATGAACAAAACTTTGGCTGGGAAAAAAAAACATTAAGTATCTGGGTATTAAGTTAAGTTGTGATGCAAACAAATTATTTGATCTAAACTACAAAAATGTGATAGAAGAAAGTAGAAAAAAAAGTTAAGGGGTGGGATCATCTCTATTTAAACCCACTAGGCAGGATAGCAATAATAAAGATGTGTATTTTGCCCAAAATATAATTTGTCATGCAACCTGTCCCAATTGTCCTTCCCGGCACATGGCTTAAACGATGGCACAGACTCTTCCAGGATTTCATTTGGGCAAGATCCTCACACAGAACTAGTTATACAATAATAAATAGTTAAAGCAATGGGTCCTGGGCATAGGCCCATATGCAATTAACATTTTCACCCAAGATTTCCCCTATGAGACAATTTTTCATCTTCTTTTTAAAATAACTTTTCAGCTGCACTTTGCAATTGAAAGAGCACCTATAAGGACCTAGGTTGGAGTGTTCTGAGTCCACTCCTAAGGGGAGGCGTACTATAAGGAACCTGCCTGTTAATGTTAATGTTTCCGCTGAGATCCAGGCGGAATCCGCCGCTTGCGTGTCTCAGCACTTGTTCACCACTGATGACGCAGCTGCTGGAATGCAGGCCGCACATTTTGAGAGGTAGAGGGTGTGTTTCCAGTAGGCCCTCCACAGATGTAAACATTAGTCAGCTGAATGCAGTCAGCTAACAGCACAGTGTCAGCTGACGCCACAGCTGACACCTAGGTAGGTGTACCGCTGTGTGATTGGATGTGCGGAGTTTGGCCTGCCACTAATTGGATGAAAGTTGTATTTAAACTTGCAGAGTGCTCCCAATCATCGCCCGTGATAAGCATAGCTGTGGCTAGTTGCTGGGTGCGCACTCGCATTGTCTGAATTACTGGAATTTGACGTTGGCTTGTATTTAACCATTCTTGTCTGCTGTTACTAACCCTTGCTTGATACCTGGGTACGCTTGCCTGCTGCCTGGACCGACCCTTGCTTGTTTACTGGACACTCTTGTTTATACCTGGACTGACCCTTGCCTGTTGCTTGGATAATCTTGCATGCTGACCTTGCATGAACTCTTTCACATGCTGCTTGGATCATCTACTGCCCGTTTCCTGAACCATCTATCATTACCGACAATCGACGCTGAGGGCCTCATCCTCCTAAATAGTGTTGATCGAACACCCAGATATTCGGGCTTGGGTCGGCTCGGCCGAACATGGTCCGGATGTTTGGGATATTCGGCCGAACACAGAGCCTAATTGAAGTCAATGGGGACCCGAGCATGCATGCTTTGCAGGCCTGAAAAAACTTGCAAAATGAGGGAAACTTCTGAAAAATGGGTTGTAAATAGTGTGTGTGTGGGGGGGGGGGGGAATAAAAACATAGATCTTAGGCTTAGAATAAAAGCAGGGACTCATGTTTGCAGAGCAGTGCGCCAATTATACTTGACTGCCAATAAAACAAATAAAACTCCCAAAAAAGGCATACGTGTATGGGGAAAAACTGCATGCTTAAATTAAGGCCAATGCAGTTTATCGCCATGCATTTATACATTTTATACAAATGAAATCCTGAAAAGCTGTCCTAGTACCAATGGGACCTGCAACGCTAACCCAGCACACATGATGGAAGAGGAGGAACAGGAGAACAAGGCCACACTTTGTGACACAACCCAGGCCTTGCATGAGGACAAAATGCAGGCTTAAAGCAATGCATTTTGTTGCCATGCATTGATAAATATAATAGAAATTAGATATTCCTGAAAAGCAGTCCTGCCAACGGGACCGGCAACACTAACCCAGTGCACAGGATGGAAGAGGAGGTACAGGGGAGCAAGGCCATGCTTTGTGACACAGCCCAGGCCTTGCATGAGGACAAAATGCATGCTTAAAGGGAAGGTTCAAGCAAAATAAAAAAATGAGTTTCACTTACCTGGGGCTTCTACCAGCCCCATGCAGCCATCCTGTGCCCTCGTAGTCACTCACTGCTGTTCTAGTCCCCCACTGGCAGCTTGCCAACCTCGGAGGTCGGCGGGACGCATTGCGTACATTTTTACGCATTCCCGCTAGTGCAGGAACATTAACGCATACATTTTTACGCGTTACTGGTTCAATGCGTACATTTTTACGCATTAAACCAGTAATGCGTAAAAATGTATACGTTACTGTTCCTGCACTATCGGGGAATGCGTAAAAATGTACGCAATGCGTCCCGCCGACCTCCGAGGTCGGCAAGCTGCCAGCGGGAGACTGGAGCAGCAGTGAGTGACTACGAGGGCACAGGATGGCTGCATGGGGCTGGTAGAAGCCCCAGGTAAGTGAAACTCATTTTTTTATTTTGCTTGGACATTCCCTTTAAAGTGAACCACCTCGGAGAGTGACATGGAGGCTGCCATATTTATTTCCTTTTAAGCAACACCAGTTGCCTGGTTGTCCTGCAGACCCTCTAGCTCTAATACGTTCAGGCATAGACCCTGAACAAGCATGCAGCAGATCAGGTGCTTCTGACAATGTCCGACCTGGCAAGATTACCTGCATACTTCTTTCTGGTTTAATCCACACACCACTGAGTCCAAATAGATCATTAAGGCTGCCAGGTAACTGGTATAGTTTAAAAGGAAATAAATATGGCAATCTCCATCTCATTCTCACCTCAGGTTCACTTTAAACCAATGCATTTTGCTGCCATGCATTGATAAATATTATACAAAGGTTCATAGTGCTTGGTTGGGGGGTGTTGCGAAGTCGGTTCCAATCCACGATTTATTCATTTTTATCTGTATCAGACGGTCTGCATTTGCTGTGGAGAGGCGGATACGCCTATCTGTAACGATGCCTCCGGCAGCACTGAAACAACGTTCGGACATAAAGCTGGCGGCAGGGCAAGCCAGCACCTCTATTGCGTACAGTGCCAGTTTGTGCCAGGTGTCTAGCTTAGAGACCCAATAATTAAAGGGGACTGATGGATCGTTGAACACGGCTACGCCATCTGACATGTAGTCCTTGACCATCCTCTACAGGCGAGCAGTGTTGGAGGTGGAACTGTGTGAATGCTGTTCTGTGGGCTGCTGCCTGGGTGTTAGAAAACTTTGCCACACCTTGGACACTGCCAATACCATTCCCTTGTGGGCACTAGCTGCAGCTTGTGTTGTTCTTTGCTCCCCTCTTAGTCCTGGGTTAGTGGAAGTCAGTCTGTCGACGTGGCTGGAGGAGGATGCAAATCTCCTCACCAATTTCTCCACAAGGGCCTTCTGGTACTCTTGCATTTTTACCTGTCTGACACTTTCTTTAATCAATGTTGGAAAATGTTCTTTGTACCGTGGATCCAGAAGGGTATTAACCCAGTACTCCACGTCCACCAGAATTCGGACAATGCGCGGGTCGCGTTCAATGCAGCCTAACATGAACTGAGCCATGTGTGCCAGAGTCCCACTCATGTTCATCATCATCATCATCATCATCATCATGTTCTGTGCTTGCTTGTGATGCACCATCACCAGCATCATGCTCACCTTCTTCCTCGTCTTCTCCTGCCCATTCCCGCTGAATTGTGGAAGTCAAACGTGCATGGCCATGTCCCTCGGCAGTGGAGGCATCCATGTCCTTCAACTCCAGCTGTTCCTCGTTCTCTTCATCATACAAGGGACCAGCAGTTCCTGAGGCAGATTGCCTGATGTGGATAACATCACGCTGTGCGGTGTCCTCTCTGAATTCCTCCTCTTCCATCCTGATTGCGTCTTCCTTGATCTTCAACTTTGATTTCTTCAGTAAGCACAGCAGTGGTATTGTAACGCTGACTAATGAGTTATCACCGCTCACAAGCAACGTGGTTTGCTTAAAATTTTGGAGGACTTTGCAGAGGTCTAACATGGTGGCCCATTCTGAACCACAAAAGTTTGGCAGCTGACTGCCTCAGTACTGCTCCATCAGGTACTGGATTACTGCACTCTTCTGCTCGCAAAGGCATGCTAACATGTGCAGCATTGAATTCCAGCGCGTGGGGACACAAGGGGATGGTTGGGTAGACTGAATTGCTGCTGCAACTTGTTGAGTGGATAGACAAATTTCTTTGTCAAATGGGTTTTTGACCTTTTCTACCACCCGTAGTGTCTTGTATAGGACACATTAGATGGAGTGCATAAGGATGGACCAGTGCTCCCACTCATAGCACATACAGTGGAGTGGTGGAGCGCATTGATGGAACGCAGCGGCGCCGCTCCCACTCGTAGTATATAGAGTAGTGAGGTGAAGCGCATTGATGGAATGCAGCGGCGCCGGCTGACATGTGGTTAGCCGGCGTGTTACGTAGGAGTAGGAGGGGCCGTATTTGGAAGCCTTATGATTGACTTTCGTAACGGGGGAGGAGGGGAGCACTTGGGAGCAGCCTGGTACTGTTAAGGGTGGGCGTTTCACTTAAAAGGCTGTTCTTCCGCGCAGTCCCCTAGCCTCTGATGAGTCATTATGACGAAACATGTAATGCGGGGTTACTGACGCGGAAGTAACAGCTACCACGAGGGCAGAGCGGCGTCCTGAGCAGTGGGGATAGCGGATTGCACGCCGTATCGGACACAGCAGAGGGACTACAAGTGCCAGCCGGGGCCCAACAAAACGGGGGAGAGCCCGTATCAGAAATAACTCTGTGCCATTTTTAAAGAAGGAAATTTGTAAGTGCAATCTTTTTTATATACAAATAAATATCGCTGGTTTTACACTATGTGAGGCATTTGCTTTGAGGTGACAAGTGCATGGAGGTCGGCATCTATTGAGAAGGGCAGTAAAGGGAGATACAGCTCCGGTGGTGACACACAGCAGTTCGGTGTGGTGGGGGACGGCCCGAAGTGTCCCAAAGCGCTGATAGACCTAGTTAAGGTCTTATTATCTGGTGAGTGTCTGCACACCGGGTGTTGGTGAAGGATAGAGGAAGATAAGAAGTTATTGCCTTATGCTATCATTGGATGCGGATTTTTGCGGTTGATGCCTCTTTTTGCAAACTTTATCTCACATGGACTTAGTTGTGTAGCGCTTACCTTCTGTTTTTAGTGTACAATAAGGTATGACCAGAAGGGGCAGCTTCAACTTATTATTGGACTCTATTTAAGACTCCTATTTGTGTGTGGTGTAGCGCTGGGCTGCTTATACATAGCATTTTATATTATACAAGGAGCAGCGCACCCCTTTTTCCGGGTCTTTTTGAATAGATACAGAATGATGGACGTATTTGAACAGCGAGCTAATCGTTTGATTAACCTAGATGAAATTTTTATAGATAATGGGGAAACGGTGAATAATATGGATCAGGATTTTAGAAAATTACAGAATGTGATGACCAAGGAACAGTCCACATGGTGGGATGTGGCCACTCTCACTGAATATGATAAGGGGGGTATCATACCCAAACGGTTAAGGTGGGAGTTAATGGCTAATGATGGAGAGGATAATGAGGAAAATGACCAGGAATGGGAGGAATATTTTAATAAATGTGGCCAAGGATTAGTGAAGGTACTTATAAAAAGGAAAAATAGAAGATTAGAAAGATTGGGAGTAGAAATAGAAAGCATAAAGAAAAACCTTGACCCCTATAGTGGAACAGAGGAATATAAGACTAAATCCCAGAAACTGAGTGATTTAATGGCAAAAAATGAGAGGGAAATCATTCTGGAAAAAAAGAAAAAATTTCAGAGGGATGCCGAGGCTACCAGAAAAAAGGAGGTTTATAAGTGGCAGATAAAGCGAAAGGAGGAAAAAATGGTAAAGGAAAAACAAATTGAAATGCAAAAGATAAGTGAGGAGATTAGAATCAGTGAGGAATTGTCAAGGGGAGGGGGGCAGGTGACGGGGAGGGGGATATGAAAGTAGGAACACAATGATGAATCACGGAGGGGATGAAGGTAAGTATTTGTATAGGGGTAGGGGGGGGGGTGTAGGGGCACAGAGAGGATGGGGGAAACCCCCAGGCAGGGGGCGTGTTCCTAATATGGGGAGAAATAATGGTAATTATGGGGGAGAATATAATGTAACCACATTTAATCGGTTTGACCCTATACAACATCACGGATCCTATGAACCTTTTTTAGGGGCACGACCAGGGGGTGGGCGGGGGGAATGGAGGGGAGGAGGATGGCCAGAAAGGGGAATGGGATACAGGAGATATTCAGGAAAAAGAGGACAAGAAGAGGAAGAAGAGGAGGGGGGAGGAATAAAAAGGAGGAGAAATCTATAGGGGCAGGTATATACAACCTGAGTGGTGAACCATTGGAGAAAAAGGAACTTTCGTTGCTGCCCTTTCTGGGCAAGCTAATTGAAAAAGCTGTTTACCTCCAGCTAGAAGCCAAAATCCTACAAAACAACAGTTATGACCCATTCCAGTCTGGCTTCAGGAAACACCACAGCACTGAAACGGCCCTCATCCAAATATGCAACCACCTGCTCATGGCAAGAGACAGAGGAGAGTGCTCCATCCTCATACTGCTAGACCTTTCTGCAGTCTTTGATACAGTTGACCATGACATCTTGATAAACAGGCTACAGGAATACTGCGGCATTGATGGCATAGTTCTTCAGTGGTTCCAATCCTTCTTGAGTGGCAGAACCCAAAAAGTGTCTATGGGGCCCTTCCTGTCCACCCCTGTATCACTTAGGTATGGGGTGCCCCAGGGCTCAATCCTCTCTCCCCTGCTTTTCACGATTTACATGTTACCGCTGGGAAAACTAATCCAAAAACATGGCCTGACATACCACTGCTATGCAGACGACACTCAACTATATCTTTCCTTCAAGCCTGGTGTGACAGACCCAACTCTAACTATAAACGCCTGCTTACGTGAACTACAGCAATGGATGAATGACAACTGGCTGAAACTAAATGCAGACAAAACTGAAGTCCTTCTTATAGGAGGGCAGAGCATGATAACAAAACAACTTAACTTGCAGTCTTCACCACTGGGAATAGGAGGCACGGATCTGCGCAGCTCTGATCATGTGCGTAGCCTGGGAGTTCTAATTGATTGGGATTTAAAGTTCAGAACTCAAATCTCTGCTGTGGTGAAATCATCCTATTTTCACCTGAAGAACATTGCAAAAATCAAGCACCTCATACCCCCAGAAGATCTGCCAACCTTAGTCCACGCCTTCATCACATCCCGACTGGACTACTGCAATGCTCTCTACACTGGCCTTCCAAAAAAGGTCTTGTACCGACTACAGCTGATACAGAATACTGCTGCCAGACTGCTAACCAACCAACCCCGTCACTGCCACATAACGCCAGTCCTGCACTCCCTTCACTGGCTACCTATAGAATGGAGGGTCCTATTCAAGATCGGCCTACTGACATTTAAATCCCTGAATAATTTAGGCCCTGGATACATGAAAGATATGTTGCAGCTGCGTAGCAATCCCCGCATTCTCAGATCAACAGGTTCTAATAATCTAGTCATACCCAGAGTCCACTTGGAAACTTTTGGTCCCAGAGCCTTCTGTCATGCTGCCCCTACGTTTTGGAACTCCTTACCTCAACAGATCAGGACAGCTCCATCCCTGGACGTGTTTAAATCCAGACTGAAAACCCACCTGTTCAGTTTGGCATTTGCAGAAATATAACTTTTGTTGTGTGAATACTTCATCCTACTAATTACTGAATCTGAGAGAGCCTAAGCGCTTTGAGTCCTATGGGAGAAAAGCGCTATAGAAATGTTATTGTATTGTATTGTATAAGGGTTTAAAGTATGCACCTAAAAAGGGTTTGGATACATTTTCCACGTACAGTTGCATTTAAAAAAGTATTTCAGTGGGCGTCCCAATGGGAGGGATTATGGTCCTGAACCATCTGTGTACAAACATACTGAATTTCGGTGTAAATCAAATTTTTTTCCTCAGGACCAGGGATATAATGCTATTGATGTGTTTAAAAATTTGGTAATTGAAGATCTGAAACAAATTCCAGATATGAAAACCGGGTGGGAACAAAAAGTGGCACGGGATATGCTGGAAGAAAAAAATGTGGTAGTGAGACCAGCTGATAAAGGGCGGGGGGGGTTGTTATTTTGACTAAAGATATGTATCAACGAGAATTAGATAGATTGATAGGGGACCGTGACACATATAGCCCATTACGGGGCAATCCTACGAGTAAATTGATGAATGAACTTAGATGTATGTTGAAGAAGGAATTGGATTCTGGATTACTCACAGATACTGAGTTTAGATTCCTCATTCCAAACACCCCACGTATACCGATTGTATACCAAATTCCCAAGATACACAAAGATGCGGAAAACCCCCCGGGGAGGCCCATCATCAGTGGTATTGGATCTGTTACCCACAGGTTGGGACAATATCTAGATCTTTTTCTCCAGCCACTGGTGATGGGCCTTCCTAATGTTTTGAAAGATACAACACACTTGTTGAAGGTTCTGGAAGGAGTAAACATTGAGGAGGGTGACCTATTGGTAACGGCCGATGTGGCCTCACTCTACACAAATATAGGACATGAGTGGGCCAAAAGGGCAGTGGAATATTATATGAGAAAGGATGATGGTCTTAAATGGGAACAGGCTAATTATTTGATTGAATTATTGGATTTTGCACTTAAAGCTAATTATTTTTGGCATAATGGTGTGTATTATACACAGCACAAGGGTTGTGCCATGGGAGCTAGCCATGCACCTAGTGTAGCAAATTTGTTTATGGGGATGTGGGAGGAGGGTATAGTTAACAATAGTAATATTAGAATCTGGTATAGATTCATAGATTATTTGTTTTTTGTGTGGAAGGGGGGTCAGGATAATTTAGGGGCATTCTTGGGGTCACTTAATAATAATGAAAGGGGCATCACGCTCACAGCCCAATTTAATAGTCATAAAATTCAATTTTTAGATTTGGAAATTATCATTAGGGGTCACTCTCTGCATACTATTAATTACTTTAAACCCACTGATAGAAATGGGTATATTCCTATGACAAGTTGTCATTACCCACAGTGGAAGAGAAATATATCGAAAGGACAGTTTCTGCGTCTCCGCAGGAACTGTACAGAGGTTGATGATTATGAGGTCCAATCATTGGTGTTGAAACAAAGATTTGAAGAGAAGGGGTATGGGGTCTGTGATTTGGAGAGGGAAATTGGGGAGGTGAAGAATAGAGATAGATCAGAACTGATTAATGGGCAAAAAAATGGGGATAGTCTTAAAGAGACTCCGTAACAAAAATTGCATTCTGTTTTTTATCATCCTACAAGTTAAAAAAGCTATTCTAATGTGTTCTGACTTACTGCAGCACGTTCTACTATCACCATCTCTGTAATAAATCAACTTATCTCTCTCTTGTCAGACTTGTCAGCCTGTGTCTGGAAGGCTGCCAAGTTCTTCAGTGTTGTGGTTCTGCTATGAACTCCCCCTTCCAGGCCCTCTCTATGCGCACTGCCTGTGTGTTATTTAGGATTAGAGCAGCTTCTCTCTTCTCTCTTATCTTTTACAAGCTGGATAAATCGTCCTCTGAACTGGCTGGGCTTTCACATACTGAAGAATTACAGACAAGGGCAAAGCTGTTTGCAGGAAGAAACAAGCAGCCTGAAACTTCAGTGCATGAGAGATGCAGGGGGAAAGAAACACACAAATGATCTCTTGAGATTCAAATGGAAGGCTGTATACAGCCTGCTTGTGTATGAATGTATTTTCTATGTGTGGACATACTGTACATCAACCTGCTTCCTGTTTTGGTGGCCATTTTGTTTGTTTATAAACAAACTTTTTAAAACTGTTTTTAACCACTTTTAATGCGGCGAGGAGCGGCGAAATTGTGTCAGAGGGTAATAGGAGATGTCCCCTAACGCACTGGTATGTTTACTTTTGTGCGATTTTAACAATACAGATTCTCTTTAATAAATATGAGTGTTCGTTTATTACTAGTATAATTTGGAAACACTGGGGGGTACTGAAAACGGATCCTATCTTGAGGGGTATTGTTCCGGAAAAACCTAAATTTATATATAGAAGGGCTAGGAATTTGAGAAATATGATAGCACCAAGTTGTGTGGATCCTCCTAGGTCCAATCTGATTCCCAAAAAATGGCAAAGACCGGGGTTTGTCCCGTGCAGGTCCTGCAAGGCATGTAGGGAAGGTAGCTCCAAAAAAGTGGATAATTTCGTTTCTTTTGCCAATGGTAAAGCTTTTAAGATCAAACAATTTATAACTTGTAATGATCGTTACGTGGTGTACCTGGCCTGGTGCCCCTCTGGGTGGCAATATGTGGGTCGTACCACACGCACCCTCAGGGAGCGGATGGGGGAACACACACGCAATGTTAAGAAAGGTTTTCAGAATCATAGCTTATCTGCTTACTTTGGAGAAGTGCATTCATGTGATGTAAGTTTATTATCTTTTTGTGGTATATATAAATTGATCCCAAATTGGAGGGGATGTGACAGGCTGAGGTCTATCTCTCAGGAGGAAACTAAATGGATTTATAATTTGGGTACTTTAACAGCTGTGGGGTTGAATATTGATGTAGATATTATGTGTTTTTTGGGGGAGTAGAACTCTCATATTGTGATTATACTGGTCATTATGGAGAATGTCTGTTTATTAATTTATTATTTATTTTAGTTTTTTTAGTTTTTATAAGTATGTTTTAGATGTAAGCGGAGTTTTCTCTGTTCTGTTGGGCAAGGTTGTTTAAAAATAATTAGTCGGGGTTTATGAGGTTCAGGATTCATGTGGATAGACAAATTTCTTTGTCAAATGGGTTTTTGACCTTTTCTACCACCCGTAGTGTCTTGTATAGGACACATTAGATGGAGCGCATAAGGATGGACCAGTGCTCCCATTCATAGCACATACAGTGGAGTGGTGGAGCGCATTGATGGAACGCAGTGGCGCCGCTCCCACTCGTAGTATATAGAGTAGTGAGGTGAAGCGCATTGATGGAACGCAGCGGCGCCGGCTAACATGTGGTTAGCCGGCATGTTACGTAGGAGTAGGAGGGGCCGTATTTGAAAGCCTTATGATTGGCTTTCATAACGGGGAGGAGGGGAGCACTTGGGAGCAGCCTGGTACTGTTAAGGGTGGGCGTTTCACATAAAAGGCTGTTCTTCCGCGCAGTCCCCTAGCCTCTGATGAGTCATTATGACGAAACATGTAAGGCGGGGTTACTGACGCGGAAGTAACAGCTACCATGAAGGCAGAGCGGCGTCCTGAGCAGTGGGGATAGCGGAGTGCACGCCGTATCAGACACAGCAGAGGGACTACAAGTGCCAGCCGGGGCCCAACAAAACGGGGGAGAGCCCGTATCAGAAATAACTCTGTGCCATTTTTAAAGAAGAAAATTTGTAAGTGCAATCTTTTTTATATACAAATAAATATCGCTGGTTTTACACTATGTGAGGCATTTGCTTTGAGGTGACAAGTGCATGGAGGTCGGCATCTATTGAGAAGGGCAGTAAAGGGAGATACAGCTCCGGTGGTGACACACAGCAGTTCGGTGTGGTGGGGGACGGCCCGAAGTGTCCCAAAGTGTTGATAGACCTAGTTAAGGTCTTATTATCTGGTGAGTGTCTGCACACCGGGTGTTGGTGAAGGATAGAGGAAGATAAGAAGTTATTGCCTTATGCTATCATTGGATGCAGATTTTTGCGGTTGATGCCTCTTTTTGCAAACGTTATCTCACATGGACTTAGTTGTGTAGCGCTTATCTTCTGTTTTTAGTGTACAATAAGGTGTGACCAAAAGGGGCAGCTTCAACTTATTATTGGACTCTATTTAAGACTCCTATTTGTGTGTGGTGTAGCGCTGGGCTCCTTATACATAGCATTATCATGTTCTGTGCTTGCTTGTGATGCACCATCACCAGCATCATGCCCACCTTCTTCCTCGTCTTCTCCTGCCCATTCCCGCTGAATTGTGGAAGTCAAACGTGCATGGCCATGTCCCTCGGCAGTGGAGGCATCCATGTCCTTCAACTCCAGCTGTTCCTCGTTCTCTTCATCATACAAGGGACCAGCAGTTCCTGAGGCAGATTGCCTGATGTGGATAACATCACGCTGTGCGGTGTCCTCTCTGAATTCCTCCTCTTCCATCCTGATTGCGTCTTCCTTGATCTTCAACTTTGATTTCTTCAGTAAACACAGCAGTGGTATTGTAACGCTGACTAATGAGTTATCACCGCTCACAAGCAACGTGGATTGCTTAAAATTTTGGAGGACTTTGCAGAGGTCTAACATGGTGGCCCATTCTGTACCACAAAAGTTTGGCAGCTGACTGCCTCAGTACTGCTCCATCAGGTACTGGATTACTGCACTCTTCTGCTCGCAAAGGCATGCTAACATGTGCAGCATTGAATTCCAGCGCTTGGGGACACCAAGCGATGGTTGGGTAGACTGAATCGCTGCTGCAACTTGGTGAGTGCAGCCGAAGCGGTACTGGATTTGCGAAAATGCTTTGCCACTCGTCGCAACTTCTGCAGAAGATCCACCACGTCTGGGTATGTCCTCAGGAATTGCTGAACCACTAGGTTCAGAACGTGAGCCAGGCAAGGGATGTGTCTCAGCTTTGCCAACTGTAACACGCTAATGAGATTGCTCCCATTATCACACACACAACCAGGCCTGGTTCCAGGTCCAGCGGTGCCAGCCACAACTGGGTCTGTTCCTGTATTCCCTTCCAAATTTCAGCACCTGTGTGCTGCTTATCTCCAAGGCAGATCAGCTTTAATAAGGCCTGCTGACGCATGGCAACAGCTGTGCTGCACCGCTTCCACGCACCTATTGCTGAGTTAGCGCTGCCGAATGAGGTAGAGTTTGGAGAGGCGGTGGAGAAGGAGCCAGAGAGGTAGGTGCTGTCATCAACTCGTAGGGACGCAGGTCCGGCTATTTGAGGTGTTGGCAAAACCTGTGCCATAGCGGGTGAGGTGTCGCTCCCAGGCTCCACAAGGTTCACCCAGTGCGCCGTAAGGGAGATGTACCGACCCTGGCCAAACGCACTCGTCCACGTGTCAATCAATGGTGAGGTGAATCTTGCAGGCAACTGCATTTTTCAGGCTGCGAGTGATGTTTGCGACCACGTGCTCCTGTAATGCTGGCACGGCACAGCCCGCAAAGTAGTGGTGGCTGGGAACCACGTAACGTGGTATGGCTATCGACATTATGGATTTGAAGCTCTCTGTCTCCGCCATTCTATATGGTAGCATTTCGCAGGCCAGGAATTTGGCAATGCTGGCTGTTAGTGCCATGGCCCCGGTCGTTTGCTGGCAATTTTCTCCTGCGCTCCAACATCTCCGGGACAGACAACTGAACAGTAGGCTTGCACACTGAAGGGCAGTTGATTGTTGTCGTCGATGACTGGGAACAGTAAAGAGCACTACTGTTGCCACTGACATCGGGTACTGATGGTTGGCCAACACGTAATGGCTGGGCTGCTGAAGAGGGTCTGGGGTCCAAAATTGAGGCAGTGTTGCTGGGGGATGAAAGCGAGCCGGTACCCTGGCCTTGTGTGTCTGCCCACAGATTGCGATGTTTGGCTTCCATGTGCCAGCGCATGCTGGTAGTGGTGAGGTTGTTGACATTTTTTCCCCTGCTCATTGTGGTCCTGCGCACCTTGCAAACCACCTTGGTTACATCCTTCCTGCTGTCTTCAAAAATAGAACAAGACCAGACTTTTGAAGACCTACTGCTTTGCTGGGGAGTGTGGCGTATGCCTCTTTTGCGTCTCACTTGTGCGCTTGTTGTGGTCGATATTCTTTGAATACTTTGTGGCACAACGCGAACTCTTGCAGCAGTGGGTTTTTCAGATGACTCATCTGTAGTGCTATCCTGAGGGCGATAGCCTGCTTCACATGTTGGGTCTGTGAACTCATCGTTCACTCCTCTTCCATCTCATGTGTGTGCACTGGACTAGAGCTCCTCAGAACAACCTCTGCGCACCTCAATCCCATCTCTTCCTCATCTTGGCAGACCTCCTGCGATTCAAATTCCTGCGCACATTTACGAGATTTGGGTGTCTTCGTCCTCGCTTTGCCTTTCAGTAATTGGTGCATTTTCAGCATCCGCTGCTTGTGAATCCAGGCACAACATGTGACGTCACCAAGCCTCGTACTGTAATTACACAGAACACGAGACTTCAGTGATGGAGGAGGAAGGTGCCAATCGCGGTCGGCGCAGGAGACAGCCCTCGGGTGAGTAGTGTAGGGCTGGATACTGGGGAGGCTAGGAGATGAGGAGGGGGGGTACGGGGGGACGCACGTGGGATCCGGAGGGAGGAAGAGGGAAGAGCCACCCACAGCCCGCCCGCACAGAAGGGGACCCCCTCCCCGCACAGAAGGGGGAGTCACCAAACAGCCCGCATAGAAAGGGGATCTCCGCCCCTGCACAGAAGGGAGCCACCAGCCCACAAGGAAGAGGTATCCCCCCCCCCTGCACAGAAGCCACCGCAGGAGACAGCCCTCGGGTGAGTAAATCGGGGCTGGAGGAGACTCGGGGGGGGGGGGGCACCTGGCTACCTATACATCTGGCAAAATATCTGGCTACCTATACCTCTGGCTAAATAACTGGCTACCTATAAATCTTGTAAAACATCTGGCTACCTATACTTCTGGCTAAATATATGCCTACCTATACATCTGGTAAAGCATCTGGCTACCTATACTTCTGGCTAAAGATCTGCCAACCTATACATTTGGTAAAACATCTGGCTACCTATACTTCTGGCTAAATATCTGCCTACCTATACATCTGGCAAAACTATACACCTGGCTACACATCTGGGTCTTATACTCACCATTGGCGTGCTGATCCCTCGTTGCGAACCTCTGATAGCTTCCTCGGTGCCTTCTTCCATGTCCCTTGGCGGATTTTGCTTCATGTCCCCCGCCGATCAGCGTTGATGACACCAGGGTCACACAGCGTCATCAACATTTTTTTTTAATTTAATGCAATACAATAACCTATATTGAATTCAATATTTAAAAAAAAATTTGAATACAAAAAAAAAAAACTTTAAAATTATTTGAAATTAATTGAACCACTTTTTGCACAGAAATCCTGGGGAAATTGAACGCCAGGGTGGTTAACTACCTGGTCCCATTCTTGTGGGCTATTGAGGGTTGTTTTTTGCCCGTACAAGATGGGCGGTATTGAGTGGGTTTTCTTCTTTGGTGCGCAAACATGGCCTATACGTGAACCGTCAGGGAAAACACCACTTCCCCTGCCCCTCCCTCTTTCACTGGATTTCTTCATAGTAGTCGTTACTTGTCACAAAGAAAAATGAAATAATTTTTTTTTTATGGGAACAAGTTTTTCCAGCTAGCCCTGAAAGTACTGCTTTTTTATACAACACTAAGCAACAGTAAAATTCAATAAACTGTGTTTTTTTATGGGCACAACTGTTGCCAGCTGGCACTGAAAGTACTTTTTTTTTCAACAATAAGCAACAGTAAAATTCAATAAACTGTGTTTTTTAATAGGCACAACTGTTCCCAGCTGGCACTGAAAGTACTGTTTTTTTTCAAGAATAAGCAACAGTAAAATTCAATATACTGTGTTTTTTATGGGCACAACGGTTCCCAGCTGGCACTGAAAGTACTGTTTTTTTTCAACAATAAGCAACAGTAACATTCAATAAACTGTGTTTTTTATGGGCACAACTGTTACCAGCTGGCACTGAAAGTACTGTTTTTTTTTTTAACAATGAGCAACAGTAGAATTCAACAACCTGTGTTTTTTTTATGGGCACAACTGTTCCCAGCTGGCAGTGAAAGTACTGTTTTTTTTAACACTAAGCAACAGTAAAATTCAATAAACTGTGTTTTTTTTATGCCCACAACTGTTCCCAGCTGGCACTGAAAGTACTGTTTTTTTTAAAACAACAAGCAACTGTAAAATGCAATAAAGTGTGTTTTTTATGGGCACAACGGTTCCCAGCTGGCACTGAAAGTACTGTTTTTTTTTCAACAATAAGCAACAGTAACATTCAATAAACTGTGTTTTTTTATGGGCACAACTGTTCCCAGCTGGCACTGAAAGTACTGTTTTTTTTCAGCAATAAGCAACAGTAGAATTCAACAAACTGTGTTTTTTTATGGGCACAACTGTTCCCAGCTGGCAGTGAAAGTACTGTTTTTTTTAAACAGTAAGCAACAGTAAAATTCAATAAACTGTGTTCTTCTATGCCCACAACTGTTCCCAGCTGGCACTGAAAGTACTGTTTTTTTAAACAACAAGCAACTGTAAAATGCAATAAAGTGTGTTTTTTATGGGCACAACTGTTCTCAGCTGGCACTGAAAGTACTGTTTTTTTAAACAATAAGCAACAGTAAAATTCAATAAATTGTGTTTTTTATGGGCACAACTGTTCCCAGCTGGCACTGAAAGTACTTTTTTTTTCAACAAAAAGCAAGAGTAAAATTCAATAAACTGTGTTTTTTTTATGGGCACAACTATTCCTAGTTGGCACTGAAACTGGGACCAAATATGATGGGCACAGAGGCTGCTGGCAGTGCCTGCTGGCAGTGATGAGGCAGGTGCACTGTGGCTGGCAACAAAAAAGATTGGCACTGTGGCTGCTGGCAGTGCCTGCTGGCAGTGGTGAGGCAGGTGCACTGTGGCTGGCCTGGCAACAAAATCAATGGGCACAGTGGCTGCTGGCAGTGGGCTGGCAGTGCCTGCTGGCAGTGGTGAGGCAGGGCCACTGTAGCTGCTGCCAGTGGTGAGGCTGGGGCACTGTGGCTGCTGTCAATGCTTGGCAGTGGTGAGGCAGGGGCTCTGTGGCTGAATCTGGCAGTGGGTGAAGCTGGGGCTCTGTGGCTGCTGCTGGCAGTGCTGAGGCTGGGGCACTGTGGCTGGCCTGGCTGGCAGTGCTGGCACCTAACTGCTAGCTCTGTCTCCTACCTACCCCAAGCTAAACCCCCATGCGAATGGCGGAGCCAGTGCGCATTCGGGTATTTATTTACCCGAACCACGTGACCCGCTTGGCCAATCACAGCTATGGTCACAGCCAGCTAGGCTGTGTGACCATAGCTGTGGAAAAAGCATCGTCACCGCTTATTGGCTGCCTGCAAAGGCGCCAATAAGTAAGGGGAGGAGATCGAACAGCACGGCCGAGCACCATGCGGTGCTCGGCTGTGCTCGACCC
The DNA here is from genome assembly GCF_040937935.1 of Hyperolius riggenbachi. Lineage (NCBI taxonomy): Eukaryota > Metazoa > Chordata > Amphibia > Anura > Hyperoliidae > Hyperolius > Hyperolius riggenbachi. The sequence continues at coordinate 343,543,024 of NC_090649.1, read as the reverse complement.
GAACCTGAACACGCCAATGTTCGGGGGAATAACGAACAGTGATGAGCACTGTTCGATCAGCACTACTCCTAAATCAAGGTACTAGTTGTAACGATCGGTGTAACACAGAGAGGGTCTGATTACCAGTGATCTGCAGTATCACCGAGAATGCAGAATATACCTGATTATTGATGGTCTGCAGTATTACTGATAATCAGATATATTAACTAACCTCTGGACACCTGAGAGAGAAGTGAGTAATTGGGTGTAACAGTAACACGAGTGGACTGTACCTAAGGAGTAGGTACAGAGGCAGTAAGGAATACTGCACAGACGTATGCTCCTTCCGTAAGCCTAGACTCTCCCGGGGGAGGAGCTAAGCAGAAGGTGGGAAGGATAGAGCGTGAGTGACACCAATGAGCGGGTGTCACTAACAGATCTGGGTACTGCCTCTAACAGTAAGGCTAGTTCTCGAGGTCGGCCAAGCCAGGTCGTCAACACACAGACAGATATAGTACAGCAGTGGGATGCATTAAAAGGGAAATAAAAACTCGAGATGCTAGCATAATATTGCCCCTGTTTAACTCTCTAGTAAGGCCACATCTGGAATATGGAATTCAGTTCTGGGCACCACATTACAAAAAAGATATTGCAGTTTTAGAGCAGGTGCAGAGACGAGCTACAAAATTGATACGTGGGATGGAAGGTCTCGCTTACCAAGAAAGGTTAGATAAACTGGGTTTATTTAGTCTAGAGAAAAGACGCCTTAGAGGAGATCTAATTAACATGTATAAATACATTAGAGGGCAATATAATAGCTTGGCGGATGAGCTTTTTGTCCCTAGGCCTTCTCAAAGGACTAGAGGACATGAGCTGCGCATGGAGGAAAAACGTTTTAGTCATTTATTTAGGAAAGGGTTCTTTACAGTAAGAGTGGTTAAGATGTGGAATGCATTGCCACAGGAAGTCGTTATGGCAAACTCTATACCTGCATTTAAAGGGGGCTTAGATGCTTTCCTTGCGTTGAAAGACATCCATGGCTACAATTACTAGGTTATGCCTAATGATGTTGATCCAGGGATTTTATCTGATTGCCATCTGGAGTCAGGAAGGAATTTTTCCCATTTGGGGCTAATTGGACCATGCCTGGTGGGGGTTTTTTCGCCTTCCTCTGGATCAACAGGGGTATGTGGGGGACGGGCTGGAGTTGTACTTTGTACTGGTTGAACTCGATGGACGTATGTCTTTTTTCAACCAAAATAACTATGTAACTATGTAACTATGTAACAGGATCAGAAGGCAGATACGGAATCCAATAACAGGCAGGGTCAGGCAACGGAGAATCAGAATAACGAGGTACAGAATCAGGAGGCAGGTACAGAGTCCAGGAACGAGCAGAGGTTGGCAACAGGATATCAGAAATAGCAAGCTACAGGATCAGAGTTCAGAGGAATAGTCAGGCAGGCAGAAGGTCATAACAAATAATACAATTCAATATTCCTAATGCTAAGGTGTGAGCTCCTTGATGTCAACACCTTTGGAAACTATGCTAGAACACAGAAACAGACAAGGCCTGAGTGCTACCACGTAGTGATCGCAACGGCAGACAACCAGCAAGTGCCCAGCCACCAGTATATATACTATAGTGCTCTCCAGCGTCACCCTAAAGTGCTGGACCAATGAAAAGTGGTGGAAATGTCAGCTGACCAGCTTGGTCAGCTGACCTTCTTCTGGCTGTCATATAAACTCTGCCTCTCAGCGCGCGCGCGCGTCATTCTGAACCTGCGTGGACTATCAGTCCCAGCCACACCAGTCACGCTTTGTAATGTCTCTGCTGGCCTGCACGCGGGGTGAGACGCACCGCTATCTGCACATGCGGTGGCCTCCCCGCACCTGGTCAGACTGTCAGTAGCAGGCCTGTGCGCGCAAACCGCCGCGTCAGACGCGGCGGTTTCTCCGCGTTCCGCTATGCCAGCCGCGGAAACAGCCGCCTCATCCTGCATCCATGCGACGGCTTTTCCACGTTTCTTCACAGTACCCCCCCCCTTCCCCGGAGTGGACTCCGGACAGCTCCTTCCAGGCTTCTCAGGATGTAAAGCGTGGAATTCCCTTCTCAGTTTGTCAGCATGCATGCGACATTCAGGTACCCATGATCTCTCCTCAATACCATACCCTTTCCAATGAACCAGATATTGTACTGAGTTCTGAACTATGCGTGAGTCTAAAATCTTCTCTACCTCGTACTCAGGTTGGTCATCTATCATCACAGGAGGAGGAGGAGTGGGACCCACATGGACTGCTGGCTTAAGCAGAGACACATGAAAGGATCTTACGCCACGCATACTGGCAGGAAGATCAATGGCATAAGTAACATTGTTGATCTTTCTAGTTACTGGAAATGGACCCACAAACCTGGGCCCCAACTTGGCTGAAGGCTGTTTCAAGGTCAAGTGACGTGTGGACACCCAGACTAAGTCTCCTGGTTGAAACTTCCACTCTAAGGAACGTCTTTTGTCAGCTTGACCTTTCTGACTTTGAAACGCCTTCTCCAAATTATTTTTCACGATCCACCACACGTCCTTAAATGACTTTTGCCAGGCCTCCAGAGCTGGAAACGGAGTGGAAGCGATTGGCAATGGGGAAAATGTGGGCAGCTTCCCAGTAACTATCTGAAATGGACAGAATCCCGTGAAAGTACTTTTCAAATTATTGTGCGCAAATGCTGCGAAGGGCAAAAACTTGACCCAATCATTTTGCGCTTCTGCAACGTAACACCTCAAGAATTGTTCCAATGATTGGTTGACTCTCTCCGTCTGACCATTGGTCTGTGGGTGGTAGCCCGATGAAAATGACAGTTCCATGCCCATTTGGTGACAAAATGCCCTCCAAAATCACGAAACAAATTGGACTTCCCGATCTGACACAATGTTTTCCGGAATGCCATGCAATCGGAAACCGTGGATGATGAACAAATCAGCCAACTCCTGGGCCGAGGGGAGTCCTTTCAAGGGCACAAAATGGGCCATTTTAATAAAGCGGTCGACTACCACCCAAATGACCGACATGCCCTCAGACCTGGGAAGCTTACCCACAAAATCCATGGACAGGTGGGTCCACGGCTCACTCGGGGTGGGCAAGGGATGCAACTTTTCCACAGGTGCCAGCCGGGAGGGCTTACTTTTTGCACACACCGCACACTCTCTAACATACTCCTTGCAATCCGTTGCCAGAGAAGGCCACCAAGCGCACTTGGCAACAAGATCCTGTGTTCTGGAGGCCCCAGGGTGTCCCGCATTTTTGTGTGAATGGAACATCTGTAAGATCTGAAGACGGAATGGCAGTGGTATAAACATAACCCCTTCAGGTTTCCCCTCCGGGACATCCTGCTGAAAGGGCCCTAACGTCTCCGTCCAGTCTTTCCATGTCTCAGTTGTTGCTAGTACCAGTCTTTGTGGGACAATGGTCTCTGGGGTAGAGGGCTGTGCTGTCTCTGGCTCAAAGCATCTGGACAGGGCATCTGCCTTAATGTTCTTGCTACCTGGAGTGTACGTAATTATAAATCTGAACCTCGAGAAGAACAAAGACCATCGAGCCTGACGGGGGCTTAATCTCTTAGCTCCCTTGATGTATTCCAAATTTTTGTGATCAGTGTAAACTGTGATCGTATGTTCTGCTCCTTCCAACCAATGACGCCATTCTTCAAAGGACAACTTGATGGCCAGGAGCTCCCTGTTGCCTATGTCGTAGTTTCTCTCTGCCGGAGAGAACCTACGAGAAAAATAGGCACATGGGTGTAATCTACCCTGCAACCCTGATCGCTGAGACAGCACCGCCCCTACCCCGACCTCCGAGGCATCCACCTCAACAATAAAGGGATAGGAAGTGTCAACGTGTCTTAGGATGGGTGCAGAGCAAAACAAGTCTTTTAAAGTGGAGAATGCTTGCAGAGCTTCTGGAGACCAGTGGGTAGTATCTGCCCCTTTTTTAGTGAGACTGGTGAGGGGTGCAATGACCGTGGAGTACCCCTTTATGAACCTTCTATAGTAATTGGCAAAGCCTAAGAATCTCTGAAGAGATTTTAACCCCACAGGTTGAGGCCATTCCAGCACAGCAGAGACCTTGGCAGGGTCCATAGACAGGCCCGAGGTGGAAATTATGTACCCTAAAAAGGTGACAGATGTCACCTCGAAGATGCATTTCTCCAATTTAGCGTAAAGCATGTTTTGTCTGAGTTTGTCCAATACAAATTTGACATGTGACCTGTGCTCAGAGAGGTTGTTTGAAAAAATAAGTATGTCATCCAGATATACTAACACAAATTTGCCCAACACCTCTCTGAATACCTCATTGATTAATTCCTGGAAGACGGCCGGGGCGTTACACAGCCCGAAGGGCATCACCAAGTACTCGTAATGCCCGTCGGGCGTGTTAAAGGCCGTCTTCCATTCATCACCCTTTCTAATCCGCACCAGGTTGTATGCACCCCGTAAATCTAATTTCGAAAAGATCTTAGCGTTGGTAACTTGTTTGAACAGGTCATCTATCAGGGGCAAAGGGTAGCGATTCTTCACTGTGATTTTATTTAGGCCCCGGTAATCTATGCATGGCCACAGGCCTCCGTCTTTTTTCTTAACAAAAAAAAAACCCTGCGCCAGCGGGCGACCGAGAGGGGCGAATAAACCCCTTGGCTAAATTCTCACGAATGTACTCCTGCATGGCCACTTTCTCTGGCCCAGACAAATTGTAGAGATGACCCCTTGGGGGCATACAACCAGATCGGAGATCGATGGGGCAATCAAACGGGCGATGTGGAGGTAACATATCAGTAGTGTTGGGCCGAACCTCCGATTTTCGGTTCGCAAACTTTCGCGAAAGGTTCGGTTCGCGTTAAAGTTCGCGAACCGCAATAGACTTCAATGGGGATGCGAACTTTGAAAAAAAAAATAATTATGCTGGCCACAAAAGTGATGGAAAAGATGTTTCAAGGGGTCTAACACCTGGAGGGGGGGATGGCGGAGTGGGATACATGCCAAAAGTCCCCGGGAAAAATCTGGATTTGACGCAAAGCAGCGTTTTAAGGGCAGAAATCACATTGAATGCTAAATGACAGGCCTAAAGTGCTTTCAAACATCTTGCATGTGTATACATCAATCAGGTAGTGTAATTAAGGTACTGCTTCACACTGACACACCAAACTCATCGTGTAACGCACCGCAAACAGCTGTTTGTGTAGTGACGGCCGTGCTTTACTGGTGCGCACCATGGCGAGAGTGCAGGTTTTGGTGGCTTTACAGCCCATATGGTCACCTGGCTGATGTAGCTGAATGACAGAACAGTGACTGTCCAGCTGATCAAATTTGGTCTGACCACAATGAGGCAACGACCTTATTATCGTGGGTGTGCCCCCCGAGACACTCATCTAGGCGCCGGTCATTGCTCCATTGTGATACGCAAGCCCCTTCACCACGGCAAGGTAATGATCACGAAGGGGAATGGGCGCATGTACATGCCTTTTCTTTTGTTGTTGCAGCTGCCCGCAGTGCTGCCAGAAAAATTAGGCAGTCATGTACACGCACCCGAAAAATTATTACAGCGGCCGCTGCTAGCAGCGGCCTAAAAAATTCAGCAATTCGCCTGGAGTCCCGGACCCTGTTGGTGGTGGCGGAGAAGGTAGTCAAGCGGCCTGCAGGCAGACATGCTGTGTGGAGGGACTGGGAGCGACTTAGTCTTCTTGGGGCAGGCCAGGCAGCCAGTCACACGGCGTGCAGGCAGAGATGCTGTATGTGCGGGGACTGACTTAGTCTTGGGGCGGGCAGCAGCCCTCCGGGATCCATGCCTCATTCATTTTGATAAAGGTGAGGTACTTAACACTTTTGTGACTTAGGCGACTTCTCTTCTCTGTGACAATGCCTCCAGCTGCGCTGAAGGTCCTTTCTGAGAGGACGCTTGCGGCAGGGCAGGAGAGAAGTTGGATGGCAAATTCCCTTCACTTAACTGCACAGGTATGCGCACTGATGCGGTGGGTTCACTGAACAGAACAGGTATGCAGTGGCGGGTCCACTGAACAGAACAGGTATGCAGTGGCGGGTTCACTAAACAGAACAGGTATACAGTGGCGGTTCACTAAACAGAACAGGTATACAGTGGCGGGTTCACTTAACTGCACAGGTATGCGCACTGATGCGGTGGGTTCACTGAACAGAACAGGTATACAGTGGCGGGTTCACAGAACAGGTATGCAGTGGCGGGTCCACTGAACAGAACAGGTATGCAGTGGCGGGTTCACTAAACAGAACAGGTATACAGTTGCGGTTCACTAAACAGAACAGGTATGCAGTGGCGGGTCCACTGAACAGAACAGGTATGCAGTGGCGGGTTCACTAAACAGAACAGGTATGCAGTGGCGGGTCCACTGAACAGAACAGGTATGCAGTGGCGGGTTCACTAAACAGAACAGGTATACAGTGGCGGTTCACTAAACAGAACAGGTATGCAGTGGCGGGTCCACTGAACAGAACAGGTATGCAGTGGCGGGTTCACTTAACTGCACAGGTATGCGCACTGATGCGGTGGGTTCACTGAACAGAACAGGTATGCAGTGGCGGGTCCACTGAACAGAACAGGTATGCAGTGGCGGGTTCACTAAACAGAACAGGTATACAGTGGCGGTTCACTAAACAGAACAGGTATGCAGTGGCGGGTCCACTGAACAGAACAGGTATGCAGTGGCGGGTTCACTTAACTGCACAGGTATGCGCACTGATGCGGTGGGTTCACTGAACAGAACAGGTATGCAGTGGCGGGTTCACTAAACAGAACAGGTATGCAGTGGCGGGTCCACTGAACAGAACAGGTATGCAGTGGCGGGTTCACTTAACTGCACAGGTATGCGCACTGATGCGGTGGGTTCACTGAACAGAACAGGTATACAGTGGCGGGTTCACAGAACAGGTATGCAGTGGCGGGTCCACTGAACAGAACAGGTATGCAGTGGCGGGTTCACTAAACAGAACAGGTATACAGTGGCGGTTCACTAAACAGAACAGGTATGCAGTGGCGGGTCCACTGAACAGAACAGGTATGCAGTGGCGGGTTCACTAAACAGAACAGGTATGCAGTGGCGGGTCCACTGAACAGAACAGGTATGCAGTGGCGGGTTCACTAAACAGAACAGGTATACAGTGGCGGTTCACTAAACAGAACAGGTATGCAGTGGCGGGTCCACTGAACAGAACAGGTATGCAGTGGCGGGTTCACTTAACTGCACAGGTATGCGCACTGATGCGGTGGGTTCACTGAACAGAACAGGTATACAGTGGCGGGTTCACAGAACAGGTATGCAGTGGCGGGTCCACTGAACAGAACAGGTATGCAGTGGCGGGTTCACTAAACAGAACAGGTATACAGTGGCGGTTCACTAAACAGAACAGGTATGCAGTGGCGGGTCCACTGAACAGAACAGGTATGCAGTGGCGGGTTCACTAAACAGAACAGGTATGCAGTGGCGGGTCCACTGAACAGAACAGGTATGCAGTGGCGGGTTCACTAAACAGAACAGGTATACAGTGGCGGTTCACTAAACAGAACAGGTATGCAGTGGCGGGTCCACTGAACAGAACAGGTATGCAGTGGTGGGTTCACAGCACAGGTATGCAGTGGTGGGTTCACAGCACAGGTATGCAGTGGTGGGTTCACAGCACAGGTATGCAGTGGTGGGTTCAATGAACAGGTATACAGTGGCGGGTCCACTGAACACAACAGGTATGCAGTGGTGGGTTCACAGCACAGGTATGCAGTGGTGGGTTCACAGCACAGGTATGCAGTGGTGGGTTCACAGAACAGGTATGCAGCCAGACAGGAACAAGCTAAGCCTAACTAATCTTTCCCTGAGAGACAGTCTGCAGCAGCTCGCCCTACTCTGATTAATGCAGGCACACGAGTGGCCGTAATGGCCGCCGCTGCCTGCCTTATATAAGGGGGGGTGGGGCTCCAGGGGCTAGTGTAGCCTAATTGGCTACACTGGGCCTGCTGACTGTGATGTAGAGGGTCAAAGTTGACCCTCCATGTGCATTATGGGGCGAACCGAACTTCCGCAAAGGTTCGCCTGCGGGACGCGAACGCGAACCACTGAAGTTCGCATGGAACCGTTCGCAGGCGAACCGTTCGGCCCAACTCTACATATCAGCAGCCTTGTTACAGAACACATCTGAATACTCGGAATATTGTACTGGTACCCCCTCCACATGAATCCTGGTCTGGCCCAATGTCACCCTCCCTAAACACTGCTGGAAACAATGGGTTGACCGGCTAGTTAACTGCCCAGTGGTCCAATTGATCTGTGGGGAGTGAAGGTGCAACCATGGCATGCCAAGGATGACTGTGGAGGTGGTCATGTGTAATACAAAAAACTGTAATTTTTCGGTGTGTAGTACCCCTATAGTGACTTCCACCTCTGGTGTCTGAGACAGCGGATGATTACTTTGCAGGGGGGAATCATCTACTGCCGTAACCTGAATGGGTGGTTTTACCGGGGTGAGCGGAATACCTAATTTCTTTGCAAATTCGAAATCCATAAAATTTGCTGCAGAGCCTGAATCAACAAAGGCCTCGGAATCCTCGGTTTTATCTTCCCATGTAACAGTACAAGGAAGAAGTAACTGTTTATCTTCTAGTGGTAAGACACGAGCGCCTAGGGTGTTACCCCCTACAACTCCTAGGCGGTAGCGTTTCCCGACTTATTGGGACAATTACGTACTCTATGACCCCCCTCTGCGCAGTAAAGACACAGCTGCTCAGACATCCTACGTCTTCGTTCCACTTGGGATAGTTTCGACTGACCAATTTGCATAGGTTCGGGTGGAGGCGAGACGGGAGGAGGTGGAGTTACTGGGGGCGCAGCGTAGGACACCATCTTTACATGACTACTACACTAGGTCTGTTTCTGATAACGTAGCCTGCGGTCGACTCGAATGGCCGATGAAATGGTCTCATCGACTGTTTTAGGTTCAGGCAGACTCAACATAAGATTTGAAACCTCATCTGACAGTCCCGATAAGAAACAAGAGAAACAATAAGAGGGCATAAGTGTCCCACCTGGCTGAAACTGACCACCTCCTAAATTCCGCTGCGTAATCCTCGACCGGACCCTTGCCTTGACACAAAAGCTTGAGCTTCCACTCAGAAGTCGCAGCAAGGTCTGGGTCGTCGTAAATTACTGCCATAGCTTTAAAAAATTCATCCACTGAAGTGAGGGCTAAGTCTCCGGTGGGCAAACTGTACGCCCACGTCTGAGAATCGCCTGATAACAAAGTCTTAATGAATGTGACCCTTAGGGCCACAGTTCCAGAAGATCGGGGTCTCAACTCAAAATAAGATAACACTCTACTTCTAAAATTTTGGAAGTCAGATCTGTGACCAGAAAATTTCTCAGGTACAGGCAAACGTATGTCAGAGCTAGGAGGGGATCGCACCTCATCCACTGCTGTCTGGAGGGTTTGTAAAGAACCAGACAAGGCTTTAATCATAGTCTTGTGGCTACCCAGCACTTGGTTGATGTTTTCCACCGAAGTGGCAAGTGCACCCAGCCGGTCAGTGTGTGCGTCCATTTGCATTTTTGGTCTGCCGTTCTGTAACGATCGGTGTAACACAGAGAGGGTCTAATTACCGGTGATCTGCAGTATCACAGAGAATAGAGAATATAACCGATTATTGATGATCTGCAGTATCACCGATAATCAGATATATATACTAACCTCTGGACACCTGAGAGAGAAGTGAGTGATTGGGTGTAACAGTAACACGAGTGGACTGTACCTAAGGAGTAGGTACAGAGGCAGTAAGGAATACTGCACAGACGTATGCTCCTTCCGTAAGCCTAGACTCTCCCGGGGGAGGAGCTAAGCAGAAGGTGGGAAGGATAGAGCGTGAGTGACACCAATGAGCGGGTGTCACTAACAGATCTGGGAACTGCCTCTAACAGTAAGGCTAGTTCTCGAGGTCGGCCAAGCCAGGTCGTCAACACACAGACAGATAAAGTACAGGATCAGAAGGCAGATACGGAATCCAATAACAGGCAGGGTCAGGCAATGGAGAATCAGAATAACGAGGTACAGAATCAGGAGGCAGGTACAGAGTCCAGGAACGAGCAGAGGTTGGCAACAGGATATCAGAAATAGCAAGCTACAGGATCAGAGTTCAGAGGAATAGTCAGGCAGGCAGAAGGTCATAACAAATAATACAATTCAATATTCCTAATGCTAAGGTGTGAGCTCCTTGATGTCAACACCTTTGGAAACTATGCTAGAACACAGAAACAGACAAGGCCTGAGTGCTACCACGTAGTGATCGCAACGGCAGAAAACCAGCAAATGCCCAGCCACCAGTATATATACTATAGCGCTCTCCAGCGCCACCCTAAAGTGCTGGACCAATGAAAAGTGGTGGAAATGTCAGCTGACCAGCTTGGTCAGCTGACCTTCTTCTGGCTGTCATATAAACTCTGCCTCTCAGCGCGCGCGCGCGTCATTCTGAACCTGTGTGGACTATCAGTCCCAGCCACACCAGTCACGCTTTGTAATGTCTCTGCTGGCCTGCACGCGGGGTGAGACGCACCGCTATCTGCACATGCGGTACCTCCCCGTGCCTGGTCAGACTGTCAGTAGCAGGCCTGTGCGCGCAAACCGCCGCGTCAGACGCGGCGGTTTCTCCGCGTTCCGCTATGCCAGCCGCGGAAACAGCCGCCTCATCCTGCGTCCATGCGGCGGCTTTTCCGCGTTTCTTCACACTAGTCCTGTGTGATACTTAAGGACTATTGAACTGTGTTATACTTGCCTCAGTGGGGTTCTGGTGGGTTATTGTCCTCTCTACTTCAGTCTGTATGCCTTGCACGTTAAGACCTGGGGGTAACCGTAGTCAGGAATTGCACATGGCCCATTGTGTCCTATTATAAGTGTATACACCTAACAAGAATTATTGAGTGAAAACAAGAGCTGTCTCCGAGTCCAGGTAAAAAACTATGGACTATACTAGAAAAAGAGGAAATTTATTTCGATATGGTATTTACCTGGCACATTTCTTATATTCATAAACTATATGGGATGTCATCTCAAGCCCTAATAAAACCCACGCTAAAAACTTTGTACAGCTTAATGAAGAGGCCTTTCTCCCTTGACACCTTTCAGAAAAAATCTGGGATTCCCCCCTGCATCTTCAGCATCACGTTTCTCCAGGAATGGATTAGATATGGACACCCGCCTAGTTCATTTTTATGATAACAAGGAATTGGGGATCCCCAAATTAGTGGAGGGGTCAAAGGTGAAAGGGACATGGTGGTTTAGACAAATCAAGAGTTATATAGACACAAATTTGCCCATTACTGCATTGCCACTTTACTGCAAAAAATCCAGGCACATTGTTCGTTTCTTTGGATGTCGACTCACTCTATACTAATATACATCATGTGGATGCCTGTCGAGCTATACAGTACTTCTTATCCATGACTACCTCAGGTAGGGGGGATTTTAATGATTTTTTGATTCAATTGCTTGATTTTGTGTTATCACATAACTTCTTTGTTTTTTATGGCCATTTTTTTTTGCAGACACATGGAGTGTCTATGGGCGCCAAGTGTGCTCCTGCCATCGCAAATCTTTTTTTGGGGTGATGGGAGAGAGATGTTGTGTGGGGCCCCACCTTGGAACAGTATCATCCCAATATTTTGGGGTGGTACCGTTTCATTGATGACATTCTTATTTTGTGGGAGGGGCCTGAAGTATTGGCAAAGGAGTTCATTCAGAAACTGGGGTGTAATGATATGAACATTGCTTTGACCTCAAAAATCTCTACTACTTAAGTGGATTTTTTAGATTTGCATCTTTATTTTACAGATTCTGGCCAAATTGAAAGTACCTGGTTCCGTAAGACCACATCGGTCAACAGTTTATTACATTATAAATCTTTCCACACAAAACAATTAAGAGATAACATTCCTACTGGGCAGTTCTTGCACCTTCGAAGAAATTGATCTGAAGATATGGAATTTAAGAAACAAGCTGGTGACTTGGAAAAAAGATTCCGACAGAGAGGGTACCCCAAAGGAGTTGTGAGGCAGGCATTCTAGAGAGCCTTTCGTTCTAGAAGGGAGAAGTTACTATACAGCAAAGGAAAAAAGTCACCGGAAAATGTGGTAAGAATGTCTACTCCATACAATACATGTTGGAATGACTTAAGGTGCATTTTATCCAGACACTGGCCAATTTTACACACGGACCCAGTCCTCAAACATTATATCCTGAATAAACCTACTTTGACAGCTAAAAAGGCTTCAACTTTAAGAGACCACCTCTGTAGGAGTCACTTTCAAAGATCAGCAAATATTGGATGTGGTATCAGGGGGAGTTATCCCTGCGGTCGATGCAACATTTGCCCGGCTATGTTACCCACCAGACAGGTCATCAGCCCTAAAACCAACAGAACGCATCAGATTAATGATTTTATCAACTGCCAGATGGAAGCAGATGTATACTTGCTCAGATGTCCCTGTAACTTGTATTATGTAGGTCAGACAAAAAATAAACTTAAAACAAGGATACAGAAACATTTCTCCACTATACGGTTGACAGAGAGAGATGTTGAGGAAGGTAAACCACTTACTCCTGTGGCAGAACATGCATTTAGAGTCCATGGGGGTAGCACCAACGGTTGGACTGTTTGTGGCCTTAAACGTATTGTTTTATCTTCCAGGGGTGGTAATATTGTACCATCACTTCTGAGAGAAGAAACCAAATGGATCTATGATCTGGGCTCGAGATCCCCGGTAGGACTTAATGAGGATTTTTCTTTTACTGTTTTTTACACTGAATGGTGGTGTTTGGGGGATCCGTGGTGAATGGGTCCCCCCACCAAATGTACCACATTTACTGGGTGTGCATGTTGCCTCTCCTTTGGGGTGTCCTTCCTGACCTCTTGTGTGGTGGTTCTCTTTAATTTACCCTCATGGAGGATTTAGTGAGTAGTCCTCCATTTAATTTTTGATTTAATTAATCTGGTGACCCTACTTTTTCTGCTGAACCGATGGAATTTCTTTTAACACTTCACCTGTGGTGTTGTGTGTGTGTGTGTGTGTGAGTTATTTTTGCTTGTCTGTCCTAGCATGGCTAGTGTCCCAGGTTCTCCCTGAGTGAATTTATTATATATTCATATTTATTTTATGTTCTCTTCTTTTTTGCAGTTTTTACAGTTTGAAACTGTAACAATCGTTTACAAGTATTTTGGAGGACTTCACTTTGCATGTCCATCTGGCTTGCTCTGCAGTTTACTCAACAGTTGTCCTGTCCATGGGATAATCCAGCCTCTCTCTGACAATTTATGAAATTATTGTATGATTTTTTTGTATGCACAGGTTATGTTAGGGTGTTCTGACTATCTTCTGTATATAAAGTGTCAGGATTCAGAATGGTGAAATTACCTCCAATGCGGATAGCGGCGCGACCGCCGATTCCGCGTCTGACGTCACGGTTGACACCGCTTCGGCGTCCCCGGGCCTCCCGACGGTCTCTGGGAGGTCCGGTCTATCGTTGGCTCATAGAGGGCGGCTGGCTCGCGCGCGCAGCGCCAGCTTCTTTATGGGCTGTGGAGACGTGTCAGCTGACCCAGAGGTCGGCTGACATCAGCCCGCCTTCTGATTGACTGGGCCTTCTGGGAGGCTCTGTGAATTGCTATTCGTATTTAAGGATCTGCGGGTCATTTGCTCTTTGTCTGTTGTTGCTGAAACTTCACAGTGAAAGCTCTCAGACCTTAGTCAGATCCGTGTGTGCTTGATCCCAGCAGGACCCGGGGGATTCACACTTAGCTCAGAAAAATATATTATTGTTATTGATTATATGGTGTACGACCTTTTGCCTGTTCTTCTGACTATTCTTTGCTCAATGATTCTGTACTTCTGCCAATCTGATCTGTTGCCGACTTCTGCCTGGATACTTACCTTGATCTTGTCTCACAATTCTGTACTTCTGCCAATCTGATCTGTTGCCGACTATTACCTGATTACTTACTTTCATTTTGCCTCTTGACTTTGTACCTATACTGACCGATCTGTTAACGACATTGCCTGTACGACCACGCTCTCAGTTACTGATAGCCCCTGTCACTAAGGGCTATCACTTATACGTATTCCGGAATACTACTGTGCACCCAATCATGTGCGATCACACTTTAATAAAGTACTGACTATTGTGCTGATAGAGCTCGTTCTATCAGATACATCACTGATCATTACATAACAACAAACCATGACCACTATGGAGGCCTTATGTGCGCAGGTTCAGGCTCTTACTACAGCGGTCGAACAGTTAAATAATACTGTTACAGCACAACAGGCTCAGATGAATCTCCTGTCTGATACTGTACACAATTTGCAGGAATCTGCATCATCATTGCCTCCCTCTCATGTAGTAGAACCTAAAATGGCACTCCCAGTGAAATTCTCGGATCAGAAATCAGACTTTAGAAATTTCAAGAACAGGTGTTTGTCTTATTTTGAAATGAGACCTATATCATCAGGCACTGAAAGTCAAAGGGTGACGTTAAAAAAAAAACTTTATTACATGAGTATTCTCAGACCTGGGCTTATAATCTGCCTGACGGCCACGAGGCCTTGTTGTCTGTACAGGCATTTTTTAAGGCCATGGCAGTCATTTATGATGACCTAGACATGAGAGGAAACTGAAAAATCTTCGTCAGGGCCACAATACTGTCGAAGATTATGCGTCTGAATTTAGAAAATGGGCAATGTCTTCCCGGGGGGAACACTTTGCCTTGTTGGATCGTTTCCTTTCAGGGTGGTCAGAGTCAGTTTCAGACATCATGATTAGTCACCCTGAACCCAAAACATTAGATGAGGCAATCACTTTAGCTATTAAGGTTGATCTCGTAGGGTCCGATACCACAAACAGGGCAGATCTCATGCTCCTCTTAGAGCTATTGTTTCCAGTTCCACACCCTCAGTCACGGCCAGTTCTAGCGAGCCTATGCAAATAGGTCATACCAAATTGTCAGAGTCAGAAAAGGCTAGGAGGAGAAAAGAGGGTATTTGCCTGTACTGTGGGGAGAAGGGTCATCTGGTACAAAACTGTAGCAAGAAGTCAGAAAACTTCTCCGCCTAGGTGTAATAGGAGGCACTACCCTGGGCGAACCTGTTTTACCTCCAATAAATTCTAAGGTGTTGTTGCCCTGTTCGGTTACATGGGGGAACCAAGTTCACGCCACCCAGGCTTTTATTGACTCAGGTTCAGCAGCAAACTTTATTGACACAAATCTAGCCTTAAAATGGAATATTCCCATCCTTCCCATGGAAAGGCAGATCTATGTAACTGCTATAGATGATTCCCCCCTACAGAACAGGCGGCCACTCTCTCAGACGCCTCCTCTCACTTGTCGGGTGGGAGTTCTGCATAAAGAGGAGATACAATTTTATGTTTTGAATATGTCCTCATCCTCTGTTGTCCTTGGTCTCCCTTGGCTACGCAAACATTCCCCTCAGATTGATTGGAATACCGGGCAACTACTGGCCTGGTCCTCAGAGTGTCAAAAGAATTGTTTGGAAAAAAATACTCTATGTTCTGCTATGGTCCATGTTGAGGGTGTGCTTTCCCAGTACATGGAGTATTCGGACGTCTTCTGTCCGCGCTCGGCGGATAAACTCCCTCCTCACAGGGAATTTGATTGTCCTATAGACTTAAGACCCAGTACCATGCCTCCCAGGGGACATCTGTACAACCTCTCAGGTCCAGAGCAGTTGGCCATGAAAAACTATATAAAGGAGAACCGTGAGAAAGGTTTCATCCGCCCCTCCAAATCCCCGGCAGGGGCAGGGTTTTTTTCAGTTAAAAAAAAAGACGGTGGTCTCCGACCTTGTATTGACTACAGAGCTCTGAACAAAATTGCCATTCACAATCGCTACCCCCTGCCGTTGATTGAAGATCTTTTTTCACAAGTAGCTGGAGCCCAACTGTTCTCCAAACTAGACCTGAGAGGGGCTTTCAACTTGATTTGTATTAGACTGGGGGACGAGTGGAAAACGGCCTTACACACACCCGATGGGCATTATGAATATTTAGTGATGCCCTTCGGGTTGTGTAACGCTCCTGCAGTTTTTCAGGAGTTGGTTCAAGAAATTTTCAGAGAGGTACTAGGTTGGTTTGTTGTTGTCTATTTAGAAGACATTTTGATTTTCTCAAAAAATATTAAGGAACACAGAGAACACGTAAAGTTTGTTCTGAATAAACTGAGGCAAAATTGTTTATATGCCAAGATTGAGAAATGTTCATTTGAGGTCTCTGAGGTCCCTTTTCTGGGGTATGTTATCTCCAACACTGGAGTGTCTATGGATCCCAAGAAAGTCTCTGCTGTTTTGGAGTGGCCTCAACCCGTGGGATTGAAGGCACTCCAAAGATTCCTGTGTTTTACAAACTATTACAGGAAGTTCATCAAAGGCTTCTCCTTTGTGGTCGTCCCTCTCACCAATTTGACTAAAAAAGGGGCTGATGTTTGCAACTGGTCCGAGGAAGCCCGTGTAGCCTTTTCACAGTTAAAACTGTTCTGTTCTGCCCCTATCCTTAGACATGTAGATGTGTCCTGTCCTTTCATCGTGGAGGTGGATGCCTCTGAGATAGGGGTGGGGGCTGTTCTGTCTCAGCACTCGGGAACTCAGGGATGTTTGCTGAACATGTGATCACGGTTTATACTGACTATAAGGACTTTTCTCACTGTGGCCAAATAGTAAACTGCACCCACATACATTTTAATACAAACAATTATATTACTTTACATTTAAAATGAGCAGTTTCCCTCCCACACCAAAAATTACCCACATACATTTTTTACAAAAATAAAAATAAAAAAAATACAATAAAAAAAAAAAAAAACATAAATAGTTACCCAAGGGTCTGAACTTTTTAAATATGCATGTCAAGAGACTATGTTATTATATTAATTAAAATTATAAGCTTATAAATAGTGATGGACGCAAATTGAAAAAATGCACCTTTATTTCTAAATGAAATATCGTCACCATAAATTGTGATAGGGACATCGTTTAAACGGTGTAATAACCGGGACAGATGGGCAAATAAAATACATGAGTTTTATTTACGGTAGCATATATTAATTTCAAACTATAATGGCCAAAAACTGAGAAATAATGAATTGTTTTCATTTCTTTCTTAATCTTCCTGTTAAAATGGACTTAGAAAAAAAATAATTCTTAGCAAGATGTACTACCCAAAGAAAGCCTATGTAGTGGCGGAAAAAACAAGATATAGATCAATTCATTGTGATAAGTAGCAATAAAGTTATAGGCGAATGAATGGGAGGTGAACGTTGCTCGGATGCATGAGATTTTCGGCACTGCGGTGCTGAACCGGTTAATATTTGAATCCATAGGTGTGTTCCAATGCGCCCTCCATTCTATTCCGCCTCAAAAGTATCCTTTATATTCCCCCCAGGCTGCGACCCAACCCCACAGCACGGGTCGTCTCCTATGCCACATTCAAGATGGCCGCCGCAAAGATCCGTGGCTGCGCAGTACGCATGACGGAGAGTGCGGCTGCGCAGCTCTCCGCCCTCGCTGTGAGCGCGCCCGCTGTTACAGTAGGAGGATGCTGTCACAATCTGCATCTGCTGGTAAATTCCTGCATGTACTACCTTTGCTTCACCAGCAGATGTCACCAGCCTCTGTGAATTTGCAGCCTGAACTTTCCTCTGCCCACCAGCAGAGGGCGGACTTTCTGGATATCTCTCCACAGACAGGGAGGAGTCCTGGACTATCACATGGTCTTTCAGCATGGCATTTAAGCCACACCTGAACACTCAGTACTTGCTCAGAAATTGCCCCCTGAACCTAATAACTGGTTAGGCCACCCTTAGCAGCAATAACTGCAATCAAGCGTTTGCGATAACTTGCAACGAGTCTTTTACAGCGCTCTGGAGGAATTTTGGCCCACTCATCTTTGCAGAATTGTTGTAATTCAGCTTTATTTGAGGGTTTTCTAGCATGAACCGCCTTTTTAAGGTCATGCCACAACATCTCAATAAGATCCAGGTCAGGACTTTGACTAGGCCACTCCAAAGTGTTCTTTTTGTTTTTCTTCAGCCATTTAGAGGTGGATTTGCTGGTGTGTTTTGGGTCATTGTCCTGCTACAGCACCCAAGATCACTTCAGCTTGAGTTGACGAACAGATGGCCGGACATTCTCCTTCAGGATTTTTTGGTAGACAGTAGAATTCATGGTTCCATCTATCACAGCAAGCCTTCCAGGTCCTGAAGCAGCAAAACAACCCCAGACCATCACACTACCACCACCATATTTTTCTGTTGGTATGATGTTCTTTTGCTAAAATGCTGTGTTACTTCTACGCCAGATGTAACGGGATACGCACCTTCCAAAAAGTTCAACTTTTGTCGCGTCGGTCCACACGGTATTTTCCCAAAAGTCTTGGCAATCATTGAGATGTTTTTTAGCAAAATTGAGACAAGCCTTAATGTTCTTTTTGCTTAAAAGTGGTTTGCGCCTTGGATATCTGCCATGCAGGCTGTTTTTGCCCAGTCTCTTTCTTATGGTGGAGTTGTGAACACTGACCTTAATTGAGGCAAGTGAGGACTGCAGTTCTTTAGATGTTGTCCTGGGGTCTTTTGTGGCCTCTCCGATGAGTTTTCTCTGCGCTCTTGGGGTAATTTTGGTCGCCAGCCACTCCTGGGAAGGTTCATCGCTGTTCCATGTTTTTGCCACTTGTGGATAATGGCTCTCACTGTGATTCGTTGGAGTCCCAAAGCTTTAGAAATGGCTTTATAACCTTTACCAGACTGATAGATCTCAATTACAGTACTTTTGTTCTCATTTGTTCCTGAATTTCTTTGGATCTTGGCATGATGTCTAGCTTTTGAGGTGCTTTTGGTCTACTTCTCTGTGTCAGATAGCTCCTATTTAAGTGATTTCTTGATTGAAACAGGTGTGGCAGTAATCAGGCCTGGGGGTGACTACAGAAATTGAACTCAGGTGTGATAAACCACAGTTAAGTTATTTTTTAACAAGGGGGGGGGGGGCAATTACTTTTTCACACAGGGCCATGTAGATTTGGAGGTTTTTTTTCTTACTAAATAATAAAAACCATCATTTAAAACTGCATTTTGTGTTCAATTATGTTATCTTTGACTAATAGTTAACGGTTTTTGATGAGAAGAAACATTTAAGTGTGACAAACATGCAAAAGAATAAGAAATCAGGAAGGGGGCAAATAGTTTTTCACACCACTGTATATATATTGTGTTTACTATTCTGGATCCAGGGTCCGTGTGCACACAATTCTATACACTGGATCTACTCTGCATAACTCGCTTTATGCAGAGAGGTCCTTGTATAAACCCTGATTTTCATACCTTTGTATGCTTATTGAAGGTATCTGCCTGTATTATTTGATGCAGTGTATGTATGTGTGTAGAATACATTGCCTGCAAGTCAATGCTGATTGTTTCGATGCATGAGGTTTATGTACAGCATTACTTTATTTTCATTTAATAATAAATTCTTATTATTCATTTACTCCTGGTTTTGTCAGTCTTTTCCTAAACAGTGACATCTCTGCCTGGTTGCGGGTTTGTGCGTTTGTTTCTGTTTGCTCCAGGTGCAGCGCACAAATTCCATGCAAAACATGACAGAAGAGCTAGCCAGAACAATTTGTCACTAGGAAAAGGTCTGAGATCCTGTTTCTCCAGCCATGATTGACATGGATTTAATGCACCTGTCCGAATACGCTATTCTAGCAAAAAACAAAAGGAAACTTTGCTATCATACGTTTGCAGACGATTCCTATGAGGATCTGCAGCAGTTGATTTCATGGGTTCAGTCCGTGAGTAATGAAAGAACCTTTCCTTATGATTTAAAATACTTTTTGTCAGTTTTGCATGAATGTTGTTCTGAAGCCCAACAAAATTCAGTTGCTTATTCCACAATACATGTTCCGGGTAATTATCAGGCCCCATTAATTGCCCTGCTGCCCCTTTGAATCAAGCTAAATCCTGGCCAATAATTAACCAGATTCAATCAATTAAGTCCACTCATGATCTTGCTACTTCCATTAATACTGGAATCTCATTTGTTTCAGGTCTGGAAGTTGACTGGACTATTCAGCACAATAACTACTACTCCTTGCTAGCAGAGAAAGACAAAGATGATTGTTATAAGAAATTGTCAGCATATTCCCGTGAAGAGCTAATGCAAATTGTTGTGCATGTTAAATCTTTTAGGGCTCGTTTCCACTGTTGCGACGCGATTTCGCCGACATTCCGATGCTTGTAAAAACGCATGCGGATGCGTTTCCGCATGCGTTTTTACCCGCGATTTCGCGTGCGATTTTGCATGGCAGGGTGCCATGCGAAATTAACCATGACACTGCCAGGGCAAAATAACATTGAAAAAGGTGCGAAATCGCACGCGAATCGCGGGTAAAAACGCATGTAAAAAACGCATGCGTTTTTACTATTAAATACATTAGCGGCGATTCGCACGGATTCCCGATGCAGGCGAATTCGGTGGTTCCCGTCGTGCAGATTTGGCCCGCCGCCAAATCGCTCCCGCACGCCGCACATGTGGAAACAGCCCCGGCCACTTCAATGTACCAAGCGAATCCGCATCTCGTCGCCGCATGCGGATTCGCTATGGTGGAAACGAGCCCTTATGCAGCAGGGCAACTCTGCAGAATCCAAAATGCAATCCTTGTTGCAGATTCTGCAAACCCTAATTGCAGTAAGAGATCCTTCTACCTCCTGGACTCAAGTTAGATCCCTGCCTGTCTATTGCAATAACTCATCCTCAGTAATAAATCAAACCAAACCAATTAAAACTAATCATATTCCTGTCACTTCCAAACAGACAGTTCAGTCCTCCAATTATGCTCAGGGTAATCTGCCAGCAAGAGTGATTGGGATCCCCCATTCAGTAGATGGGAAATTAATGCACTGAATGATGAATTAAAATATGATTGGGAGTCATTTAATGAATTCTATTCCGCAAAAGATAAGACATTTTTGGATGCATGTGTTAAATCTGCAACTTCTCTGATGAACCTGAATGTTTGCAAGTCTGAGGCCTGGTGCACACCAAAAACCGCTAGCAGATCCGCAAAATGCTAGCAGATTTTGAAACGCTTTTTCTTATTTTTCTGTAGCGTTTCAGCTAGCGTTTTGCGGTTTTGGGAAGCGTTTTTGGTGTAGTAGATTTCATGTATTGTTACAGTAAAGCTGTTACTGAACAGCTACTGTAACAAAAAACGCCTGGCAAACCGCTCTGAAGTGCCGTTTTTCAGAGCGGTTTGCGGTTTTCCTATACTTAACATTGAGGCAGAAACGCATCCGCAATCCAAAATCTGCAGCAGCCCGGGAGTATGCGTTTCTGCAAAACGCCTCCCGCTCTGGTGTGCACCAGCCCATTGAAATACATTACCCTAGCGGATCCGCACCCGCAAGCGGATCGCAAACTGCAGCCGAACCGCTCTGGTGTGCACTAGGCCTGACTGTGTACTTCCCTTGATTGATGAATGGGAAAAGATTTTGCATAAAAAAGATCCTTCTGAGTTTTCTGATAGTCAGTTTGTGCAGCATTCAGCAGCCAATGTTAACCCTGTCAGTTCCAGCAATAAGTTTGTCAGCTTTGATCCAGTATTCCATCCTGAACAGATTGATCAGATGTTTGGTTACCTTCACCTCCTTGCCGGTTTTCCCGACCTGAACTCGGGGTAGAAAAAACAAGCTATTAGCGGTGATCCCGAGCTCAGGTCGGGGTATGCATTGCAGAGGTTTACTTGAAGTTGTGGAGTCCCGCGCGCGATCTCGCTGCGCAGCGGGACTCCAGCCTCTCTCCCCGGCAGTGTGGGGTCTTTCCCTGGCCGCCGGGATCCCCCATGTCCCCGCTATTCTTCCGGGGACCCGGCAGCCAGTTGGAGCAGCGCAGCCGTGGTGGTGGCAGCAGAGTGGTGGTGGCAGCGTGACGTCATCGGGGGCGGAGCTAATATTGAAAACGAACTTCTCTATATTAGAGAAATATAGAGAAGTTCGTTTATATGTATATTAGCGCCATCTTGTGGGCAAAGAGAAAACTGCAGCACAGGAGCCCAGGAAGGTACATTTTTTTTTTATTTTGCTGCAGATCTCCCTGCCAGAATGATTTTTTTCAGGTTTTAGGGTCTGAAAGAGTGAAAAAAAATTGCACCGCTTTTAGACCCTAAAATCTGAAAAGAATCAGACCGCCAAGGAGGTTAAGAGTGACTGGGATCGATTTCTTGAGTTCTATCTAGAAAAAGGTGATTCATATATATTTGCATGCATGCGTGCTGTCCAGTCTATGGTTGATCAAAAGACTTGTAAATATGAATCAGGTTCTGGACTAGTAATCGCTTGGCAAAGAATTTTGTCTCATTTTATGATTTTCAGAGCACACCACCTGTTAATTCTGCCCCAGTCATCAAGGGAAAGACATGCTCTCTGTCCTCAGTAACCTGTTCCACGGACTTGGAATTACCTGTATCCAAAAATCATAAAAGAACTGCTCCTTTACAGACTGCGGTTAGATCCACTCCGTGGTCGTTCCAGCTGCTTACATTATACCTGCCCTGTTCTTCTGCACATCAGGACTTTGCTAAACTCACCCCTGCTTCTAGACTGAGTCAAAAATTTAAGTTTAAATGGAAATATTTCCCTACAGCCTCCATCCTTCCAGTTACCACCACAAAGACTCCAACAGTTATGTTGCCGATTTCCGCAGATCTACAAACTGTATCTTTACAGAAACATAATCCAGCTTCTCTCCAGCCTACTGTTCCTGTTATGCCAGTTACCTCAGCTCTGCCTGTGCCACGTACCTCAGTCGTGCCAGTTACTCCTGCTATGCCAGTGCCAGTTACTCCTGTCTTGCCAGCGCTAGTCTCCTCAGCTGTGCCAGTCTCCTCAGCCCTGCCTGTGCCAGTCTCCTCAGCCCTGCCTGTGCCAGTCTCCTCAGCCCTGCCTGTGCCAGTCTCCTCAGCCCTGCCTGTGCCAGTCAGCTCAGCAGTACCCGTGTCTGTCAGCTCAGCAGTACCAGTGTCCGTCGGCCCAATGTTTTCCCTTTCAAAAGACTTGGCAGTGTCCTTGTCGGTCGGCCTGGCAGTGTCCCTGTTGGTCAGTTTGGCAGTGGCCCAGTCAGACAGTTTGGCAGAACCTCTGTCAGTTGGTTTGGCAGTGGGTCCTCCAGACGTCTCAGCAAGTCTCCTGCCAGCTGCTCCGGCAAAGTCTCAGTCTGCCGTTCCAGCAGAATCATACTCCACAGCTCAGCCAAAGGCCCAGCCAGGTGCTCGATCAGTTGGTCTGCCAGTTGCTCGATCTAAGGTTCAGCTAATAGCTCTGCCAAGGGTCTTGTCAGCTATGCAGCCAGTGGTCCAGCCAGTCGCTCAGCCAAAGGTCCAGCTTTCTCGAATCTCTGCTGATGCCCTTTGCCCTTCAACTTCTGCTAGAGCACAGACTTATGCTGAAGTTAAACCCGCACAGATGTCTGACACTCAGGCACCACAGACCCTGGTTAATGCCCTGTTTCCACAGACTCCTGCTGAGATCCAGCTCCCTCAATGCTCTGCTGAAAGAGGGCTCCCACAGTTTTCTGCTGAGGCTAAATGCACACTCATTTCTGCTGATGGCTTGTTGTCATGATCGCTGCTGCAGCAGGTATTGCTGGAAGTAGTAGTGCTGCAGCTCAGGCAGTTCTGATCTCTTTCCATGCAAGCTGCATAGCTTTGTCTGCCTTTCCCCGCTGTCAGCTTGTGACTGATTATCATTCACCTGTGTGGGAATCTGCATGTCTGCTCCCATTGGATGACCTCAGTATAAAGATCTGCTTCCTGCAGGACTCCTCGGGTTTTCATAGCTTCAGTTTAAGCCTGTCTTGCTGTTGCTTCAGCCCCCGATCGTGTTTCTTGTTCTAAAGATACTTTGCTGGTCTTTGCATCATATATTGGTTCATTGCAAATATATATGCATACCAGCACGTTTATTATTTTTCTTGTATTCGTGTTACGTGGATACATCAGTGTCGCTGATGTATACGTACACGAACTGTTTATATCCTGTGTGCAGTTAGTCAGCTTTCCAGCACGTTTTGGTAGGTTGCGCGTATCGTGATCACCCGTGCTGAGTTAGTTACCCTGCTCCTGGTTCTGTTTGTGGATTGCGTTCATCTCTGCGAAGAGATAACGAATCCTTTTGAATCCTGTTCTGTTACCGTTTGTGGATTGCATTCATCTCTGCAAAGAGATAACGAATCCTTCTGAATCCTGTTCTGTTACTGTTTGTGGATTGCGTTCATCTCTGCGAAGAGATAACGAATCCTTCTGAATCCTGTTCTGTTACCGTTTGTGGATTGCGTTCATCTCTGCGAAGAGATAGCGAATCCTTCTGAGTCCTGTTCCCTGTATTGCTCCAGTCTTAGTCAGTGTTCCTGCTTATGTCATATATCGGTTCATTGCCGATATATACATATGTTAGTCAGACGTTACAAATAGTTTCATTGATAGCTGTAATTGTAATACGCTAGGAAAACATACTTATTGTATATTTGTCTGTGTTACGTTCATCTATCTTGATCCTGCTATTTTCTGACTATCCTGTCCTGTCTTTGTGAGGCACGCCATCGCTGCAACGCATTGGCTGCCTCATTCCAGTCTGTCTTGTTGTGGACGCTTGCTGTCACTAAGTAGCGGCTAGCTAGCAAGCGTTCATTCTGTCTACCTGTCCTGATCTCCTCAGTTCTGGTTTATGCGCTCAGCGCTACTTTGCGCTGAGACGTTATAGCGAAAGCATTGTTTGTGGCTGTCGGATCTGCACCGGATCTGTGCGCCACAATCTCCTATTGGAGTCAGTCCTCCCCTCCACTATACTAGGGATAGCCTGTTTCCTTGTGCTAGTGTGTGTACCTCCTTCACGTCAGCTCATGCGTTGCATGCTGACTGTGGAGAATACACCACCAAGCCTTACACTTGTCCTCAAAAACATTTTCTGGTACTCAGTTCCCACAGATTCCTCCGATACCCTGCATTTACAAACTGTTATCCAGTCTGCTGCTTTGCCTGCTCTATTGGAAAATGACTTTCAGTTTATCCATCCTGATGGCCTCCAGTCCGCTGCTCCTGTTGCCTCTATGTCTGCAGTTCCTGCTCCTGTTGCCTCCATGTCTGCAGTTCCTGCTCCTGTTGCCTCCATGTCTGCAGTTCCTGCTCCTGTTGCCTCCAAGTCTGCAGTTCCTGCTCCTGTTGCCTCCATGTCTGCAGTTCCTGCTCCTGTTGCCTCCAAGTCTGCAGTTCCTGCTCCTGTTGCCTCCAAGTCTGCAGTTCCTGCTCCTGTTGCCTCCAAGTCTGCAGTTCCTGCTCCTGTTGCCTCCAAGTCTGCAGTTCCTGCTCCTGTTGCCTCCAAGTCTGCAGTTCCTGCTCCTGTTACCTCCAAGTCTGCAGTTCCTGCTCCTGTTGCCTCCAAGTCTGCAGTTCCTGCTCCTGTTGCCTCCAAGTCTGCAGTTCCTGCTCCTGTTGCCTCCAAGTCTGCAGTTCCTGCTCCTGTTGCCTCCAAGTCTGCAGTTCCTGCCGATGCCCTCCCGTCTGCTGCTTCTGCCGATGCCCTCCCATCTGCTGCTCCTGCCGGTGCCTCTCCTGATGAGTTCCTGTCTGGTGCCTCTCCTGATGAGATCCTGTCTGGTGCCTCTCCTGATGAGATCCTGTCTGGTGCCTCTCCTGATGAGATCCTGTCTGGTGCCTCTCCTGATGAGATCCTGTCTGGTGCCTCTCCTGATGAGATCCTGTCTGGTGCCTCTTCTGATGAGATCCTGTCTGGTGCCTCTGCTGATGAAATCCTGTCTGGTGCCTCTCCTGATGAGATCCTGTCCGGTGCCTCTCCTGGTGGTATCCTGCTCCTCCTGTTTGTGGCCATTATGCATCCCTTCCTGATTGCATCCAGTTTTCTGTTTTATTTGATGACCTCAGATGCCCTGCTCCTGTGGATGTCCAGTCTATGGCTCTTTCTGGTGTCCTACAGTTTTCTGTTTCACCCAAAGGTCTTCAGAGTGATTTGCAACATGTCCTATTGCCTCTGGGTCCTTTTGTCCAGTCAGCCCGGTAATACCCGGGTTGTGTCCTCGTGTGCTGACTAATTTATGGCCTGCCTCTTTGCCAGTATTTCCTCCCTACATCCTCCAGGACGGCCCTCCTCCTGAGACTGTGTAAGTCCCCCCCCCCCAAATCGGAAACACCTGACAAGAATTAAAATAACAGATTAGTATAAATCCCACCCCTCCACAATCTCCACTAGTTTTTTGTTAGTTTCCTAGACTCGTCACAGAAGCACCTACGGAGTTCCTGGTGGTAGGGGAGCCTGAAGGCACCTACTTTTATTTGACCAGGCACATTTGGACTATTTGTCGGAGAGCGGTTTGGGTCAGCGCTGGGCGCGGTCTGACTGGTAGAGTTGGAGGCAGCCATACCTTTCTCCGCTTGTTGAGGTGGGAGAGGTCGTAGGATTTCCCCCATTCCACCGCTCTCTCAGACGGCATGGCGGCTGGGTGGACGCTGGCTTCTCTTCCGCATTGGGATTCCGGAAGTTGAAGGCGGAGATGACGCAGTAGCACGCTGCATAATTGCACGTCATGCGGATGGACGGCCGCGTGCATAAAAGGGGCGGTCCCGGTGTACGCGTGTCGGCAGAGGAGATCACATCTTACGCAGCTCAACCACGCTGTTCAGCCCGAAAGCCGCTCCAGCATCCTCTAGGCAGAACGCCGCATAGTGCGGTAGGCCGGACAGCGGACCACCCAGCATGCCGTCGATACTGCGGAACTCTGCAGGGGCTATGGAGCAGTCAGCAGAGCCCACTCCAGAGACTCAGCAGACGCCTTCGGCTGTCACTGGGGAGACAGGACAGCAGCCGGTAAGGTGGTGTGACTATTGTTACATAAGCTGCATTATGCTGTTTTATCCAGGAGCTAAGTATCCCCTTGTGGTTTGTTTTCTGTCTGTTTCTTTGCAGAGGCCACTCAAAAGCACTGGGAAATCTAATAAGTGTACTAAATGTGGATGCAGGCTACCTGAGGGGTCATCTAAAACTTTGTGTGCTGATTGCAGTAAATCAAAGTCTTATTCACCAAGGCCCGAGAGCACTACTATAGCATTATTAGATTTAATGAAATCTATGAAGCAGGAATTGGCTACTACATTTTCAGCATTCAGAGCAGCTCTGCCTCCTTGTCCAGTCCAGATGGTTCCTTTTCCTCAGGCTCCGGCAGCCTTGCCACCATTGCCCACTGCTCAATCGGTGGTGGTCACTTCTCAGTCACATATGCCTCAGACTAGTTCTGTCCCCACAGATCAGCCTGCACCCTTGCCCGTACTCCCTAGTACTCCGGTGGGTGAGACAGGGGCTTCACAGGCGGTTGGGGTTGAGGATTCCTCACCTTTATCGTTATATGACATATCTGAGGAATCGGATGATGGCGAACTGGTTGAGTCTGAGGCTTCAGGAGATCAGTTAGAAGCCAAGATACCTAGGTATCTATTCAATGCTGAGGACACATCAGAACTGCTGAAGGCAGTCTATGACTCAGAGCAGATTGAGCAACCTAGAGCGACCTCTACTCCTCAAGATGACATTTATAGAGGATTGGAGGATAGGGGAGGTCGAGTTTTTCCTATCCATAGAGCAATTAAGAGTGTTATTTCCGCTCAGTGGAAGGATCCGGAGGGAAGGCTATTTCTTCCTAGATCTTTCAAACGCCGATTCCCTTTCAATGTAGAGGAACATGAATCATTATTTAAATGCCCGCGATTAGATGCTCCTCTCTCTCAGTGTTCGAAAGATACTGATTTATCTTTTGAGGATATGGGTGCCTTGAAGGACCCAATGGATAGGAAGGCAGAGGCTCCGCTTAAAAGAGCTTGGGATTCAACATCCTTTTCCTTTAAACCGGCCATTTCCTCAGGAGCGGTTGGAGGATTGCACACCGCATGCTAGGATTTTAGAGAGCCTGCCAGTTATTATCAAATCTGTTGCGTTTTTGGCTGACGCGGCTACTGAGTCTCTCAGAGCGGCAGCTAAGACAGCAGCATTGATCAACTCGGCACGAAGGGCCGTTTGGTTAAATACATGGGAAGGAGATGTTACTTCCAAACAAAAGCTTTGTGGGATGGCTTTCCAGGGTAACCTTTTGTTTGGACGGGATTTGGATTCGGTCTTGGAGAGATCATCCAATAAGGCCAGAAAGTTCCCGGATAAAAAGAAGAAAGTTAAGCATCCCTTTCAGAACAGAAAACCCTTTTTTAGGCAGGACCAGCCAAATAGAGGGCAGAAACAAAATAAGAGATGGACCTATAATGCAGGCAGAGGCATTTCAATAAACCTCAGCCAGCCTCAGCCACTGCGAAGTCCGCTAAGTAACGGCCAGATCCCGGTGGGGGGGAGACTTCTCCACTTTGTGCCAGCTTGGCAGGGGATAACAAAGAACCCGTTTATTCTGAGCCTAATTCAACAGGGTTACAGAATAGAATTTGTATCTCCTCCTCCCTCCCGGGTTACGGTCACATCGATTCCCAGAGACCAGATCAAAGCGGAGGCCTTCATGGACTCTGTTTCCTCCCTGCTACGAAAGAACGTGATTCGACCAGTTCCAGCTCAGGAACGGGGGAAGGGATTCTACTCGAGAGTATTTTTAATTCAGAAACAATCAGGAAAGTTTCGAATGATCTTGAATTTGAAACCCTTGAACCCTTACATTGTGGAGAAGAAGTTCAGAATGGAGAGCATTGCCTCTGTTCGCAACCTCATGTCTCCGGGGGGTTTTCTTGCAACAGTGGATCTGGAGGATACTTACCTCCACATTCCAATCCACCCTCTGTTTCAAAAATATTTAAGGTTCGCTGTTCAGACGGGGGAGTCTGTATGCCATTTTCAATATCAGGCTCTCCCGTTCGGGAATTTCGTCGGCCCCAAGGATCTTTATGAAGGTGGTGGCAGAGGTGATGTCCTTTTTGCATCTCCACAATGTAAGGGTTCTTCCTTACTTAGACGACTTTCTTTTTATGGCAGAGACCCGGGAGGCCTTGCAAAGGGAGCTAGATTTTTCGCTCCAGCTCTTGAACAGTCTGGGTTGGATAGTGAGCGCGGAGAAGTCTCACTTAGACCCTGTTCAGAGCCTAATTTTTTTAGGTCTAAGGTGGGACACGATGGTCAGACGTGTCTTTTTACCCGAACAGAAAATAGACAAATTGAGGTCAGAAGTTCGGGGAATCAGGTTGAATCCTCAGGTTTCCCTTCGGAAATTAGTTTCAGTCCTGGGTCTGATGTCTTCTGCCATTCCAGCAGTAGAATGGGCCCAGGCCCATTCTCGGGAACTTCAGACTTGGGTTTTGACAAGCTGGGACAGGGATCATCGTTCACTAGACAGGATGGTGACGGTACCAGAACAGGTGATAGATTCCTTTCTCTGGTGGAGTCAGCTAGCCAATTTGAATCAGGGCCGCGAATGGACCCAGGAGGTCCCATTGAAGTTGTACACAGACGCCAGTTCCTGGGGTTGGGGGGCCCACTGTCTGGGCCACCAAGCTCAGGGATTGTGGGACCAACAGATGTCCCACAGGTCATCAAATTACAGGGAACTCAGGGCAATCCTGCTGGGATTACAAGCCCTGCATCCGATAATCTCCAACTCGGAGGTTCTCGTGTTTTCGGACAATTTTGTCTCGGTTTGCTATGTCAGGAAGCAGGGGGGCACGAGAGTGCCGGACCTTCAGCATCTGACGTCGCAGATCATGTCATGGTCAGAGACGAATCTGGAGTCCATATCAGCGGTCCACATTCGAGGTATTCACAACAAACAGGCAGACTCCCTAAGCAGGCGCTTTGTGGGAGAGTCAGAGTGGGAACTCAATCCGGACACTTTTCAGGAGATCAAGGAAAGTTGGGGAGTTCCTGTTCTCGACTTGTTTGCCAGTCCAGAGAACGCAAAAGTCGAAGATTTTTGTACCCTGGATCCTTCTGTTTCAATAAACAGGATAGACGCTCTGTCGATTCCTTGGCCGGAGGGCCTGCTCTACGCATTTCCCCCGTTCAAGTTAATACCAAGAGTTCTCAGGAAGATTCAATCAGAACATGTGGAGGTGATCCTGATAGCTCCTTGGTGGCCAAGGAGAGCTTGGTTTCCACTCCTTCAATCCCTAGTAGTCAGGGGCCCTTGGCATCTTCGGTACAGACCAGACCTACTGCTACAGAACGGCCAGGTCCATCCGAACCCGGAGTTCTTAAACCTGACTGCATGGATCCTGAGGAGCAGATGTTGAGGAGTCAGGGATTTTCCAAAGATGTGGTTAAGACATTATTAGCCTGTAGGAAGCCAGCTACTAGAAGGAAGTACAATAGGGTTTGGTACACCTTCTCCGCTTGGAAACAGAAGAATGTTTCCAGGTCAGCATGGAGTTCAGTTAGGCTTGACCGTTAGTACCCTAAGGGCCCAGGTGTCGGCTCTTTCGGTTTTTCTTTCTAGACGGCTATCTGCCGATGTTTATGTTAAAAATTTTCTAAAATCGGTTGAGTGTTCGCAACCGATTCCCCAGAAACTAGTTCCTCCGTGGGATTTGTCATTGGTGTTGGATTTTCTAACTACGGACAAATTCGAACCTTTGGATTCAGTCCCTTTAAAGTTTCTTACGCTTAAAGTTGTTTTTTTAGTGGCCATTACTTCGGCTAGCAGAGTCGGAGATATCCAAGCATTATCAATAAAGGACCCGTACATGATAGTTCATGCTGACAGGATTATCTTTAAATTAGATCCCTCTTATTTACCCAAGGTGTCTACGTCCTTTCATAGGACCCAGGATATTGTACTTCCTTCCTTTTTGGCTAATCTGCAAAATGACAAGGAGAGGAGGTTGAGCTCTTTGGATGTTAGAAGAGCAGTATTGATTGATCTGGATAGAACCAGAGAGTGTAGAACTTCCACTAGCCTTTTTGTAGCGTTTGGTGGTTCAAAGAGAGGAGCTCACGTATCTAAGATGACAGTATTTAGATGGATTAAACAGTTAATATCCCTAGCATACTCAGAGGCTCAGTTACAGGTGCCTGACCACATTACTGCACACTCGACAAGGCCCTTATCAAAATCTTGTGCAGAAAGATCAGGAGCTTCTCTGGATCAGATATGCGGAGCCGCAACCTGGTCCAGCCACTCGACATTCATCAAGCACTACAGAGTGGAGCTCCTTTTTAGTCAGGACCAGGCCTTTGGCCGCAAGGTTCTTCAAGCAGTTATCCCACCCTGAGGTAAATTTCACGCTAAATATCAGGAGGGCCGTCCTGGAGGACGTAGGGAGGAAGTGCCGGCTGCTTACCTGGTAGCAGTGTTCCGGCGAGTCCTCCAGGACGGCCGCCTAAGTTCCCGGCCCTATTATATCTAATAATGGTATGTTAGTGGTTGGTGGACTCTTTTCTCTTCATTAAAACTAGTGGAGATTGTGAAGGGGTGGGATTTATACTAATCTGTTATTTTAATTCTTGTCAGGTGTTTCCGATTTGGGGGGGGGAGACTTACACAATCTCAGGAGGAGGGCCGTCCTATAGGACTCGCCGGAACACTGCTACCAGGTAAGCAGCCGGCACTTTCTGGGACCCAGGTGGGCATAAGTCCAAATGGATCATCCGGAGGCTGCTCCTTGAGGGGGGGGTAATGTCACAATCTGCATCTGCTGGTAAATTCCTGCATGTACTACCTTTGCTTCACCAGCAGTTGTCACCAGCCTCTGTGAATTTGCAGCCTGAACTTTCCTCTGCCCACCAGCAGAGGGCGGACTTTCTGGATATCTCTCCACAGACAGGGAGGAGGCCTGGACTATCACATGGTCTTTCAGCATGGCATTTAAGCCACACCTGAACACTCAGTACTTGCTAGCTCTTTGTTCCTGGTTCTAGCCATCCTGTCCTGAGTTCCCTGTTCCTGGTAATATTGTTCCTTGATTCCCTGCTCTATTGATCTCCCGGTTGACCTTGTGCTTTGTTTCTCCGACTATTCTTTGCCTAGTGATTACTGTACTGTTTGATCTCCTGTGTATGACCTATGCTTGCTGACTATCCGTGTGTCTCCTCCTCGATTGTGAATCTTGTATATATATGTATATATGTATATATATATATATATATATATATATATATATATATATATATATATTGTGTTTACTATTCTGGATCCAGGGTCCGTGTGCACACAATTCTATACACTGGATCTACTCTGCATAACTCGCTTTATGCAGAGAGGTCCTTGTATAAACCCTGATTTTCATACCTTTGTATGCTTATTGAAGGTATCTGCCTGTATTATTTGATGCAGTGTATGTATGTGTGTAGAATACATTGCCTGCAAGTCAATGCTGATTGTTTCCATGCATGAGGTTAATGTACAGCATTACTTTATTTTCATTTAATAATAAATTCTTATTATTCATTTACTCCTGGTTTTGTCAGTCTTTTCCTAAACAGTGACATCTCTGCCTGGTTGCGGGTTTGTGCGTTTGTTTTTGTTTTTGCTCCAGGTGCAGCGCACAAACTCCATGCAAAACATGACAGACGCTGACAGCGAGTACGCGGCTGGGCGAGGGCGGAGAGCTGCGCAGCCGCACTCTCCGCCATGCGTACTGCGCAGCTGCGGATCTTTGCGGTGGCCATATTGAATGTGGCATAGGAGACGACCCGTGCTGTAAAGTCAGGTCGCAGCCTGGGGGGAATATAAAGGATACTTTTGAGGCGGAGTAGAACGGAGGGCGCATTGGAACACACCTATGGATTCAAATATTAAACAGGTAAAGATCAAAATTACGATTTTTGACCTCGTAAGTCCTTTAAGGATCTGCGGGTCATTTGCTCTTTGTCTGTTGTTGCTGAAACTTCACAGTGAAAGCTCTGACCTTAGTCAGATCCGTGTGTGCTTGATCCGGCAGGACCCCGGGGATTCACACTTAGCTCAGAAAAAATATATTATTGTTATTGATTATATTGTGTATGACCTTTTGCCTGTTCTTCTGACTATTCTTTGCTCTACGATTCTGTACCTCTGCCAATCTGATCTGTTGCCGACTTCTGCCTGGATACTTACCTTGATCTTGTCTCACGATTCTGTACTTCTGCCAATCTGATCTGTTGCCGACTATTGCCTGATTACTTACTTTGATTTTGCCTCTCGACTTTGTACCTATACTGACTGATCTGTTAACGACATTGCCTTTACGACCACGCTCTCAGTTAGTGATAGCCCCTGATCACACTTTAATAAAGTACTGACTATTGTGCTGATAGAGCTCATTCTGTTAATCAGATACATCACTGATCATTACATAAATCTTTTTTCTTGTGGCATGTTATACATTTTTCAGCCACAAGATGGCGACATTATCGTTTGTTTGTCCTTTCTTTCCATAATATGCATTAGCTTATAAATTTGTTTATGGATTAAATTTTTGATGTCTATATTGTGCAATTCATTATTATATACATATCATTTGAGTAGTCTTCTACTCTACACTGTTTTATCTTTTTTCTTCTTAACTTTTTTCTACCCTGCCGGTGACTACATTTCCCACAATGCTCCTGTTTTAGGTAGGGGGAAGTGATGCAGTGCTGATCAGCACTGTTTAAACTTCCTCATTGTGTGCGGCAGCACACAGTGATTAGATTAGCCACACCCCCCTGCTTGTGCAATGCAGGTCCTTGGACTATAAAACCGGCGTGACATTAGCGTCCAGTATGCCCAAAAGAAGCCGCGGTGGGATTGTTGAGCGGCAA